>NC_036628.1:0-346055 GCF_900079805.1 Fusarium fujikuroi IMI 58289 | reverse complement strand
TCCTGAGTATGTCGCCGGCCCTGAGTTATGATTGCCTGAAATGGCTGGATCGCTGCCCAACAGCTGGGTGATTGTGGCCAGCAGACATTGGTTTCTTCGAGCGGTGCATTGTTATTGTCGGTTGTGTCTTGACCTATGTTCCGTTAGTGATGTGTGGAAGTAGCGCGGAAGCTACACTCACTAGAGGGCGCGATCCTCGAGAATATCACCACACCTTTTGTGAAGCAACTTGACACTGATGATCCGCATTCCGTTGTCAGTAAACCCGTCAGTCGTGACAGTCCTGAAAGATAGAGTCGACTCTGCCTCGCCATGCCTCGCCATGCCCCAAACGTTTCCCAAGGGCATCCAAAATATTGAACTGTCGAGCCCTTAGGGGCTCCCACCAAAATTGTCATAACTCTCATCATTCAAGCCTATTACTCTGCAAAGCCGGATATGGACAAAGGGATTGAATGTCACTAGACTGTGGTAACACTCGTATTGGCCTCTCTCACGGCAAAGACCGCCGCTTTCAAGACCGCTATACCAACATCCGATAAGATCGGGTGTTCCATATGAACCAGAGCGTCAACTCGGCCATCGGTTCATTCTTGCGTGATAGATCCAGTCACTAGATCTATTGCTGTAGCATTGAACGCAATTTGAGCATGGCATTCTGATGCCAGCTGATAGCATCGACAGGTGCCACTCTACTCCAGGCGTCTCTCACACCCTGCGCACGAATGTTGGCATTGGGCATATCGCGAAAGACCCATTCGTCAAGTAGGCTACCCACGGTATTCCGAGGCTGCGCCAGGATGGCATGAATCTGTGGTACCCACATTTCCATGTTGTTCCTGTTCCAGCTCGCTTTATTACGTGCAAGTAAAGGGTCACTCATGATGTCTCCCCAGGCCTCGAAAAGACGAGTCATCGAGGCAGGGACATCTATGAGTTGTCCTTCACACGCCAAATCGCGAACTTCACGTAGATGCTCGACGAGGCGGATGCTGCTACCCCAGTATGCACTGGAAAGCCACCAAGCAACCCTCCACCAGTTGTTTCGTACCTGTATCCAGAATCGAATGTCCTCGTGGCTATGGATCTCAGCCGGGTTGGGCCCAATGACCAGGGATACAGGTCGTTTTCCACTAACCCTCCAGGCAATGACTATATCTTCATCAAGGAGCTTCTCTGCCTGAATGCGCTCAAAGTCTTGGCAGACAAGGTCGTGGAAGTCCAGCCATGCCGGAAGGGCAAGTTCAAAGGGACCGCAGAGGGGTCCAGACAACCACGGCATGCCTTTGCATACGGATTGCCAGATCTTCTCACGAAGGGCTAGCGATGGAAGTCTGGGCTCCTCAATGTCCTCATGGTTTCGAGCACCATAATCACCTCTAATCTGGACTTGAGGATCAAAGGAGGTGATATAGGGGAGAGGCTGTTGACCATCACTCGTCGCCCAACGAGACTGTTGGATGCCGGGCAAAAGACATTTCTGTCCTTGCCTCTTCATCTCACCATCGAAGAGAGTTTGGGCCACTTCACGCTTAGCAGCCAGCGTCGCATCCACAGGGGGTTGAGGAACGGTAACTGCCTCGGGGGACGCTTTCTCTTCGACCGGCTCCTTTGGAGTGGCCTTGGGGGAGGACTTGACAGTCAATTTGGAGAGTTCCTCTCCAAGACCAGCAATCCTTGCCACACTAGCAGCAGGAGCCGCGGTTTTGGAAGACGTGGGGGGGCGTCTAGACACGGTCCACGCTTCATTGCTTCCGGATCCTACAGACGGTAAGGTCTGCTGGACAGGAGGTTGAGGAGTACCCGATGCGACAGAAGGCTGGGGAGCCGCTGAAGCAACAGGAGCTTGGTGCTGTGGAGGCTGGGGTTGAGCCGGAGACTGGGATGTCCCGCTGGCGCTTCCTTGAGCCTCAGCACTTGATCTGTGAGATCGGCACCACTCTCTAAAAATAGGAGAGGTGCCATCTGACAGATTGTTCTCATCAATCGAGACTTTCCATGGCCAAGGATTGCTCTTCGTGATCATGAGAAGATTCACTATAGTAGTTAGTTTAAAGCAGAAGTAAGGAAGGATAATAGTATAACTTACTGATAAGTCTCCAAACAGTGACATCAACGTGGTACTCAAAGTACACCACGTTGACATCACTGAGGCCCCGCCCAGCAAGATGCTTGCTCTGAAGCTCTATCGCCTTGGTGCGCGCCTGCTCTATCACATCCTTGGTGATAGGGAGCTGCCGAAAGAAAGACTCCATATACTGGCGGCGCGCAGCGAGGTTGAGCGGGGAGACCTTGGAAGGATCCGCATCGGTGTTGGTCTTCTTGGGAGCCATTGTGAATGGTTTGTGAAAAGGTTTTTGTTGTGTTGTGATGTGATGTGATGCGATGTGATGCGGTGCGGTGCGGTGCGATGCGATGTGTATGAAGGAAAGAAATTTTGGTGTTGTGATTTTTCTCCCGGCCATAGGTAGGTAAGCCAATACAAAGCGGGGTAATTTTGAACGCCACTAATCGTACATTTTTATGTGCACTGCTGAAGTACAGTAGCTCGCCGTCAGTACCTACACAGGCCGCCAAGTCACTGATATCACCGGCAATTATAATTACGGTTCCAGAACTGGGTGATTGACATATTTCTGATTGCTAGCTGTACCTCCTTTCGATATTGTAGGTTCCAATTATTACCTGCGGGATGCCTGCGGTTAACCTCCACTACTTCCACCTCCAATGTCCCTGTCCACCCTTCGTCAGAGGATCCCTTGCTTTTCACGTAATTGTTTCAAACCGGAAGCATGTTGGCCCATTCTGATACCATGGCGTTCCATCACCCGTAAGCTCTGACCACTCGCAACCTCACAGGTGTGATCTGTCGATGTTGATATGGTAAATAGCGCCGCTGGATCAGTTGCGATGGCCGATTTCGTATGGGCTTTATGTGGCCATCGTCTAGTAGATAGCCGTAGGGATAACTCGCACAAGAGTGACCATTGCTCGAGGCAAATTGAAACCGATCGCAGAGCTTCAGAGTGCGATCAAAAGATACAATCTGAGACCAAATCCCCCCAAGCATCACCATCCAGGTCCACACGGTCGAGGAGTAGTCTTTTAGCTGATGGACCATTATCGAGGAATTGCGGCGGTCTCCTCGACCCTGGCGCAGTCCCTGCGAAGGGCCAAATACCGTATATCAGTGATCATTGACCATTATGCCCTGGCAAAGCCGACCTATTTCTAGGTCGTGCATTTGTTAATTTAGAGGTCATCGGAATTGGAGGATAATAGTTTTATTCCTTTACCAGTATCCTCGACAATCACTTCTTGTATCCTCATCATCAGTTTCCAGAGCTTCAAGGCTTCTTTCTGGTCCTCTAGCTCCGCCCTCAAACGTCTGACGAGGATACGCATATCATCAAGCGTTCCATCCCACTGATAGCCCGCTTGAAGCTTCAACAAAGCCTGTTTGCAAGACTCTAAGTTTTTGCTAATCTCAATGATCTTTCCATTTAATATGTCAAGATCGTGCAAGAAACGTTGACGAAGATTTGCTTCTTTGAGACTGGCACTCAGATTTTGCCCCATGATTTGAGTACCCGCTACGATGTGCTTTATGTTCTCTCTGAGGCCATCTGTTGAGTCAACGGTCTTTGAACCTGTCCCTCCTGTTTCAACTGCATTAAAGCCACGTTGATACACAAGAGATCCTGCAAGGGTAGCCACCAACTGCTCTGCCATGGGCAATTGGTGGTCCTTGAGAATTCGTAGTACACACTCGACGACCAACTCAGGGGCCTTGGCGTGCGTCCGGAGGATGCTAACAGTTAGGCCCAGAGGCTTATTGATCGCCTTGACGCTGTGACCTGAGTATACACGTGTACGCTTATACAAATTCTTGGAGCACCCTACGTAAAGGGGGCTTTGTAATCCGAAGACCTTACCAGTAGGATCAAGGCTCCTGTCACACATCCCCTCGAATGTACTGATAAGAGCCTGTATCCTAGATAGTTCTTCCTCATTAGCGATGAACAGGGGTCCATCGGCCTTGTCTATGGTGGCTCCCGACATGCGGTCAACAGCTTTGACCAATGTACGGGCGGTTTTCTCTGGTGCCGACATGCCGTTGAGATTCCACTTACCATGTCTGGCATAGGATTCGTACCCTCTGGAATACAGCTTCATGTCGGCAATCAGACGCTCCAACTCCTCAATGTTGAGAAATTTACCATTGCGATTCGGTATCCTCAAGCCGATAACGTAGACGCCTGGAATCTCTGGATCGCGAGGTCCAGGCATACGAAACGGCTTAATAGTACGATTCCATTCGTCAAAGGCAAAGGTGTTTTTAGCAATACTCTGTACGACCGGAACTGACATGGTGTGCAGGAGCTCACACATGGTCCAGTCGTGACTTCGTAGTGCCGTGACCGTATTGACCACAGGAAAGTCGATGTCCTTCATGGCCTGATTGGCCTCAAGGATATCAGCTAACTTTGGGAGCTGCATAAAGAGCTCCAGCAGGGATTCATGCCTTACGCAGGCGTCAATCAACCTGCAATGTTCTTTGTCCCAAAGCATGGGCATCTCCGCGCTGCGAGCAGCGGCAGGAGGAACATTGAACTCAGGGTAAGATTGAGTGTCTTGAGACTGAGAGAAATTCATTTCGACGCTTGAATCACGATCCTCAAATGTGTACTTTTTGAAGGAGGATGATGTAGGAACAAGGTGCGAGGCATTCGGCGATGATATCAACACGGAAGGAGTGATGACAAAGCTCTTGGTACTGACAACCCGAGGGAGATTGGACCTTCCGTACGTGACAGTACCACAGTGACTCTCCTCATGCCTCACTGTAGCACCTTCCCCATTCGAGATACGACTTCGACATGTCTACGACTTCTTTTCGCCATTCAAAACTTGACACTTCACAGTGACCAGATCAAAATGGCATCCAAGAACTCTTCCGCGGCCTCGGCCCGTGTGTCAATTACCGGCGGCTTAACATTCCCACCTGGTCATCAAGAGACTATTGACGGCGCTCAATCCACAGCGGATATGCTCAAAGGTCTCTTGGTTACTATTCGCCGGGGAGCGGCTCCTGGAAAGGACAACGCAACCCAAGCTGGCTATAACCCTCATGATCGGAACCAAATTAGCGCCATCATGGAGGAAATAGATGACACTGCAAAAGAATGTAGAATTCTCAAAACAGATGTCAGAATTGCTAAACAGGCTGCCCTGTTGCAAGAAGAAAACCTGCATGTCGGCCTTGACGCAATCGACCGCCGAGACCGTAAAGAGGCGGTCACGAATGTTGTTAAGCTCATCGCAGGTTCCTCAGATGATATCCAAACATTCTTCAGAGGGTTTGGTATCATGGTTGACTCTAGAATGGAACCTACCATGAGAAGGTCCCTTGAGGATTTGTCGGTGCATCAAAATGACCGTCTACCCAAGGAGTCCTCTAGTGAAAGCAGGGCTGCTCTTCGAGAAGCACTCAAACAGAAGAATGAAGAATTGGATAAGTTAAATACAAAAGTCCAAAAGCTTGATTCTGCGTGGATGTCAGCCATGGGAGAGCGTGACAGATTAAGGACAGAACTTAGTCAAAAAGCTTCAGACTATAGTCGTGAAATCCAACGCAAAGGCCATGAGGCTCGAAAGGCCACCGAGAACCATGAGAATTGTGCCGCGTCCCTTGTAAGATCACAGACCAAGGTCAGTGAACTGGAAACTGAGATCCTACAAGTTCGTGGAGTAAATTCAGAGTTGCGTGGTCAATACTCAAAACTACAGGGCCAATTTCAGGAGGCTGGAAAATCTAGACTTACCTCCGAGGCTGAATTGAGAGACCTGCGCTCCGAGTTACAAACCAGTCGAAGACATGCCACTGAGATGGACGGCCTTCGTACTGAAAAGGAACATGCTGAGAGTAGGGCTGCCTCACTTGAGCGTCAGCTTGGAGAATCCCAATCTCACCTTGATGAAGCGCGCAAGCAACTAGAGGCAGCCCAGCTCGAGCACTCCAAAGACGATGAAAGAATCAAGTCTCTGACCGCGGGGGCTAACGTAGCAAAAGCCAGCGCGGAGCAGCAGAGACTGGTCCTTCATGGAAAGGATGAAAAGATCCGAGAGCTTGAGAAAGCTTGTCGAGAAAAGCAAACTTTGATCACTCAACGTGATCGGGATATAGAGGAACGGTTTCAGAATACAGCAGTGTTTCTTCGACACTTGTCAGTCGACGTTGATTCTGAGGCCTGGGAACTCGTTACGCAGAATGTCCTTGTCGATTCGACAAGGACTTCTCCTGCTTTGGCCAGAAGGTCGACGGGAATCTTTTCTTGGTCACCCGACCCCGTCCTAAGGATACGTCAAGATTCTCGAGCACCCGATGCCATTGCCCTAAGCATCCTTGCCATAATGGATTCAAAGTCAGCCGACATTAAGGATTTGCTAACGTATCTTGTTGGATTCCTCAACGCGATACGGAACAACTCTTTGGCGTCAGCTGTTTCTCAGCTGATCGTCAGAGCCTTCACGAGCGCAGCCGGCGATCCGCGCTTGCATTTCATGCATCGCATTGCCATGTGCCAGATTGTGCATCTCCTGGTCCTGGCTGCGGAGACTTCGCTATTCATGCAGTCCCTAGACGCTGATGATCCCAGGATAAGCCGCCTCGTGGAAGCTCTCGAGACCTACGGTCCTGAGTCTGTCTTAGAAAACTCAATTGTCTTCACGGATCTGGTTCTCGTCGGCCTTGGCAAAAGCCCTCGAGGTCTTCTTGCTATCACGAAAACTGGTAGTGAGATTTGCTGGATAGATGAGTCAAGAATCCGAGCAGGCTTCAAGACCATCGAATTATTGACTGAAGATAACAGTCCAATCCAATTGCCCCTAGATGATAGGGACAAGTTTGACTGGTTCGTTACTCACGTGTAACGCGCTTTCATATCCGAATATTTATAACGTTTTGTGGTTTATCATTAATAAGTTTTGGTGCTCATCATATATCCTGCCAGTCTGGTTGCTTGTCATGATAATCTGTTTAGCCAGTGAAGTGCCGGGGAGCTTAGAGCGGAAGTGTCCAAGCCATGAAGCTTGGAGAGCCTCTAGATGGCATCCAATGACACCTCCTCGCAGAGTACAACCCAACAACACAGCGACCCGGAGACCGGGAGCCGTTCAGATTCGATGCGGTCTCACCATTTGCTACGAGAAAGACAACAGAAATCCGCGACTCTGCTGATGTTCGTTTCGGTGGCGTTTGTGATGAACCTTAACAGCACTACAACTATTCATCCCTACATCTGAATCCGACCTGTGGGACGTCTGAGCGCCTACTTTGGTCACAAAGCCGAACTCATGTCCCGAACATCTTATTCCTTTCCTGCCAGACCTCAGTATTGCCACCCCTAGCGGGTAATGGGTCTCTACTTGTACAGTACCCTTGCCTGACGCTCTCACAACAGTCGATCATACCCCAATTAAATGTCACAGCCTTCTGATGCGGAGATTACCAGCTGGCTCAGTCAGAATAGCCTTATATAGAAGTGCTTCTCTGAGGAACTTTCACTCGTCTAGTGACAGAAGCAAGCCCTGAGATTGGCCCCATCGTTCAAAGTATTGACTCCAATTGAAGTCCGCGATTCCCCCTGATGATAGCCTCAGACACATGTAAGTCCCGCATCCGGGTTTCAAGGGGTAGCACTGACATGCAACGAGACAGGTCTAACATATTGGGACAAGCCAATAAACCTCCGTGAACATAAAAAAGTGCGTTCCTCTGCTGATGCTTTGCGGAGACGAGAGTAAGCAGTATCTCCATCCTAAAACAGGGCACTAACCAACAAACAGAAGAAATCATACCAAGACGCCCCTGACCTCCAACGAAGTTCACATTGAAGTGCGACGAGCACCTTGATCAATGACTTCCTAGATCAATCATATGCAAAAATTTGTGTACAGACAAGTATCTACAGGCGTTGATAAAAAGGATTGAAATGCACTCGCTGTTATCGGATCGCAAAAGGGTATCCTGGTGATGTATCCTCACACATAGACAAGACAACGGAGTACTGTATTGATACAGGGGTTTCAACATTTTGCAAAATGGAAGTGAGGTGTGATTCATCTTAACATGGCAATATCGGTCTCAAGCTTTCATTTTTACACGCTCACTGATCTTTTTAAAGCATTTCGAGATACCCCCCTAGATATTCAATCTTACGGTAGTCTTACAAATGATTAATATCTACTGTTCGGATGAAGTCAGCCAGTAATATATGAGACGTTTCAACCATACAAATGTGAAGGGGAAGTTAAGCGGCTAAGTGCCAGTCGCGTTTGTAAGTCTAAGAATGTGAGAATTGACATCGTATACAACTCGCCATTCTGTTTGCCTGGACGTGGTCGGAAAGGCCAATGTGTCTGTATTTTATTTGAGTTCAACGGGTTAATGGCGCAAAGAAGTAACAGACAATAAGTGACACAATTCCATGGTACAAGTAATGAATATATTTGTATCGTTAACCGGACTTTCAGTGTTATTGTACTGCCTGTCATTTGGCCATGTTTGCGATGCTGATAAAGGCTGGAGTGGCTATTGAATGTGGCTCAAAGATTTGACGGCCAGGTGGCACTGCAAACAGCTGTCAAGAATCACGATGAGGCAGTCTTCAGCCTCAGGCAGACATCACGATCTGTGAGCTTAAGACTTTTTTATCTGAAGCGATGTTGACAACAAACCTCCACAAAGCATCACGATCACGAGCCTCCCAGCCTTCACAAAACTGCCAATTTTACTGCTTTTAAAAATCCCACTAACCCTTTTTTTTTTTTTAAAAAAAAAAAACTCTACTTACGATGGCTCCTGATCGTAGACACCGTGGTTCTTCGCGACGTAACAATCGCGCTGAGCCGTATCCCTCTGCGCAGTCTCAGCCCAAGCGCCTTCAACTGAAGGGGCTTGAGCAGGATGTTGTCAAAGCCCAGGCGGCTCTCGACAAGGCGAGAGCTGACTTGCGGAAGTTTTGCGTCGAAGAAGGCCAAAGCTCTGCTCTCCTTGCTCCTGAACCTGGTTCAGAGGAAGGGGAAATCAAGGAACGCTCTGCCCCCCCTCGTGTTGGACAGTCCCAGCGTGGTGGCCACAACTCGGGGCGTGGCGGCAGGCCATACTTCCCCCCCAAGAAGGACGAGAAGCGGATTCCTGAAGCTTCAGATGTCCTGATCCAGCGGATTGCGAATTTCAAAGGAGAAACCGCAACCAGATACGTCAACAAGAGCGTCGGTGGTGGTAGCTCACAGTTCCGAATCAGCAACGGCGAGAAAGGAATGGTGGGCTCTGTCACTGACGGGTCTGTTGACAGGTACGTGAGATCGATGAAGGACGAGCAGCAATGCTCAGCGGTCCTTTTCACTCTCACACCGGTTCTGCCGGACCGATGGGCCATGATCGAAAAGGATAAGACCCAATCCCTTGACATCTTGCCCACCGGCCGCGACCCCGTCACCCATAAGGCAATGGGCCTCTTTGGTGGTCACGTTCCGCTAGCCGTCAAGCGTACCGTGGCGCCAGGAGCATGCGCCAGCTGTGGTGGAAGCGACCACGAACTGAAGCACTGTATCGTCAATTGTCCAAACGGCGATATTGTGGGTTGCCCAATGTGCAACACCACGGACCATCTGGTCGATAAGTGCTCTCAGTGGGCTGGCATGACGGATGCGCAGAAGGTGAAGATCCTTGTTACGGATCGAGCCCACATGCCATCCTACAGAACTTCCGGTGATTCCTGGAGTCGAATCCTCCATAGATATTGCATGAGCAGTGATTTTGACGTCAAGGTACTTGGCAAAGGAAAGTTGCCCTGGACACCTGCGTGTGCCAGGACCTTTTTCAAGATGAATGACGGCAAGGAGATCAAAAATCTCCAGAAGTCCATAGACAACGGCCCCGAAGACTTCTTACCTCCGCCGGACACTTCCAATCCAAATGTCATGGCCCTTTACAAAAAGGACTGGAAGAAGCACGACCTGGCTTGGCCTCCTGTCCTGAACGTCTTCGACGACGCGTTGGACGGCTATTTCGATGGGGTTGGCATGGAGGACCTGACCATGGAAGAACCGTGAATGTGCAGCTCTCATCGCACATCACCGTCTACCTCTCCCTGTCAATGAGATCAGGCACCCCACCGGAGTCTCTCGCTCTACGATGTTACCATCGTGGACTTGCATAATCCAGCATGGCAATCGCCCTCATTGTACTGGCAGTTCAAGCTGTCGGACAATCGAGCTCTCGTCACCAGCATCTCCACGTGCTGCGGTGGCTGAGGTGCTGTCACCGCACTGGCTTTCAAGTCCAGTTATCAGCTCAAAGCTGATGCTTTTTGGATGTAAGAGGCAATAACAACACTCTGGTGCTTATATGTTCAATTACTGACAACTTGCAGTTTCAAATTTTGGTCGTGAGTTAATATCTGCCATGGCTTTAGACATTTAGGTTCAGGGGAGTTAGATTCCTATCATGAACTCGGATATCTGCCAGAGGAAATGCAACCATTCTCACCAGACATCCATTCCAACATACTGCATGTCACCTGGCGCTTTTATACGTCGCCTTTCCCTCGACAGACATTCACCAGACATGGCCCCAAGGCATCAGCCAGTACACTAGACAGCATTTGTCATGAGCACCACAGCGCATTAATGTCCCACAACAGCCAAGTATTCTCGCCTTTCCGTTCGATGGTGAATGAATACCATGCCAAGAAGCCAGTACCCCTTGTCGGTCGAAGCAAAACAATCCAAGTTCTCCGCGAACTCTCAAGCGAGGATTCACCAAGGTCCATGTCGACTCAAAGGCAACACACCACCACTTCACTTCTCGTGCTTTCAACACAGATAGCTCATTGGAAACTTCAGTCTTGGTTATGAGGTCGCCTCGGGTAGACTCCAGGAGTCACTTGAGATCAGTCGTCTGGTGGCCGCTCCGCTCTGGCAAACGATGGCCTACTTACTAAAGCTATGCGGTATGTTCAGGCTTCTCAACTATTACCGATGGACCTGAACTAATAACTGGCAGAATTATATCTATTTACAGCCGTTCGCACCCTAGCCAAGGACTAGCAGCAGCCTCTCGACAGACTACCCGACGAGCCCTGGCCAGTCCGACTACCACTTACAAAGATGCCGAGCCCCCATGCCGATAAGGCCGGACAACGAGCCTTCTCATATCATCATCAGTGGCAAGTGCAAACCTGGCCATATCCAAACAGCTTCGACTTCGCCACCGCAACCAGTCCGACAAGTCCGCTGCTGAAAACGAGACCGGTGCAGCTATCGTGTCCCTTGCACCCCAACCCGAACCTCTCCCGAGTCAAAGAGTGTAACGACTCCCCAAAGGGAAGTAGTCCTGGACATCATAAGTACCACTTCGAAGATCGGTCTTAGCATTCAAAATCTCAGTCAGAGCCATAACTCGGTACACCATCACGCGCGACCTCCCCTGGGCTCCGCACCCACGAAGCTCAGCACTATTGTCTCAATTTGGCACCTCTATGTATACACATATAAGGAGGGCTCGGCCTCATCAACATGTGCCCTGCAGTATAGAAGGGTTCCTCCCGTCATGAGTGAGCTTCAATAGTGGAAGCAGTTTTGTTGTCGAGGTGTACGAATGATGGATATATGGGTGGATGTCATACGGATGGGAGTTAGAGATTGTATTGTGATTACCGCTTTATAATATTGTTAAAATCATGGACAAAACTCGATAATTTATCTCATACGATTGCAGTCGAAGACTCAAACCATTGAAACGTATTAGCCTTGATGACCTAGATGTTTATTCAGATGCTTCAAATGACGACAGCTTTGCGGAATTTGGCATTACAGAAAGTAGGGTCGTCCTCCTGCATCCAAGCAGTTCCCCTGTTCTATTGACCTTGATGAAGCTTCCTTGATCCTTTTCTTCTGTTTCTCTTGATGTTGTCCACTGAAACCCCCCCCCCCTTCTCCCCCCTCTACTGGCCCAAAGAAAAACGGAAAACGGCACCCCAGGCTAATTTGTCTTGAAGTGCTGAATTCCAGTGTGCAACACTTCAAATATGTTGCCCTCGGGTGCCACTTCCGACAGCCATTCGTGAACAGTCTCAGCAGGAATCAAGGTCCAATCCTTGCATGAGACACGTCTTGATTCGTCAGGCCTGAAAAGACCATGACAAATGCCAAAAGCAACCTCACTTCCCTCTTTTTTATAGAGGGCTTTGAAGTTGATCAATGTGAGAGTATTGAGCATCTCAATATCACATTTCGCCATGCTGGACACCAGATTGTGGCAGAATCCGTTTGAGCCATTTCTGGTTCCATTGACTTTGGGGTAATATGTCAGAGTAAGCTGATAAAGAAAGGCTCGGAGGAGATGCTTTTGAAGCACACGCTCTTGCTCGGCACTTAGAACAGCCACTTCCTCTGACATAGACCGCTGATCATTGCTTTCACTCTGTCCTGGGAGGAGCTTCAGCATCTGAGCCACCTGTCTGTCCACAACCTTGGCCCGCGGGTTAAACACCAAATAGTCCTTGAACTTATCGGGGTTAGACAGGTGTTGCTTCAAGAGACCTAGATTCAACCACAAGACTCCCCGTCTCGCGAGTGAGCTTGATAGACCTAGGCAACCCTCGAACAGCTCAGCAGAGAGCTTGTTGGTGGTTGTGATACCGGGTTTGATGGAAATCATATTTGCCACCCAAAGGTTCTGCATTGTAGCCAGTTCTAACTTGACCCGGCGGACTTGAGCATCCGAGTCCAGCGCAACGAACATGGAGAGACGATAGTCGTACCTAAAGGTCGACAGAAGTCTTCGGAATACAGAGGCCTCGCTATCTATGAGAGCAAGACCAGTGGGGTTGATGAGACCTTGGACCTGTAGTCGTGTCCTCATCTCTTGGACCTCGAGGGGCTTTCGTATGAACAAATTCAGTACTTTGTCAACATGAAAGCCCCATGACATGATATCCATAACCGCAGCAATAAATCCTCCAAGCTGGGAAGTCTCAACAAGACGAGCTCGAGAACCCCCAGCCTCAAGGAATAGAGAAAGTGCCGGCTCATTGAAGTATAGATATTTATGCTGCATCGATGGCTGTCGGGCCCACCAGTACTGTAGGCGACGATCCTCCCTTGACAGTGGGCGAGAATATTCGATCACCTGACAACTGATGTTGTCCCAAGCCTGCGCCATATGAGTCTTTGAACTCAAAAAGACGTGGAGTTCATCAAAACCTTGGAACTCAAGGGGAAGGAATGACACCGGCTTCGGGAACCGAAGAATGAGACTCTTCTCCGCCGGGACTGCGTTGACATCTGGAGGTGCAGTCCCAGCAGTTATAATCTTGAACCGGGCTTTGTCATCACTGCCTAACTTTTGTATCAAAGGCTTTGTGATGTCGGCATCGAAAGACAGGACTAGAAGGCGACGGTCTTTGTTCGACTCCAGGCTTTCCCGGATCTTTTCGACACAGAGCTCAATGCTATGGCTCTTGAATACCACAGAGCCATGGTCAGGATTCTGCTCGCCGTGGGCGGCCAGATTCATTGACGCGACCTCGATGTCAGGAGCCGAGAAATGCACAAGCTTGGAGAGAAAGTTGGCATCCTCGTCAACAGACACGGTCAGGACACGAATATTTGAGAATGGCACCACAGTGGACACGAATAGTGCCCACTGAACAATACCAATCAGCGACAGAGCGCAATCGGCAGACATTTCAGGGTCCAGCTGAAGCACCAAGACAACAGACAGGGGCAGGATATTGCGAACTCGAAAGTCCGCCTCGGCATCACCCATCAAGTTGTAACCCCATCCAAGGTCACTGCCAGACGCCTGTCTGGTGATTCGAAGTGCATCCAGCAGGGCCGAGAAGGTCAGAGTTTGTGAGCTGACGACATCATGTTCGGCACCGAACTGGTCAGACTTCTCTGATTCAGGAACAACAAAGAGGTTCATACCAGCTTTCTCAGCGAAGCTGCTATGTATGACCTCGTTGTTGATCAAATTCATCAGACCCTCTTTACCGAGACGGTATGGAGGCATCTGAATATGCGCGAAGCGAGCGGCAGGCTCACCCTCAGCGGCATCGTTTGGCCTAAGGAAAGCGCCGAGAAACTGCTTGAGCTCTGAGAGCAGGTTGGTAGACATGATGCTATTCATATGTCAGTATGCGGCATGCACAATATGTGAAGGAATCATTACCGGAAGTCTGGTGGCAGTGCGTGTTGTGAAGATGTTGGAAGAGCGGAGTTAGATAAACGTGAATTCCGTCTTCCAGTCACTGAAAACCAATAGCCAATGAGTGCTGCCCATTGCGCGGGGCCCAGTGACGAATTCGCTGCCAGTGACGCTCAGGCTGTGGTCGGCCGGCGGGCACTGGCATTCATACGGCTCGCACCGTGCTGAGACAACAAGCACATTGAATGTTGTGATATTTGCATGGCTTGCCCTTTTTTTCCTTCTTCTTCTTCAACGCTCATTACAACCACACTGGTAAGTATCCTGCTTTTCGCGAACTTCCACGTCAGATGTTAACCAATATATCGCAGACACTACTACAATCCCAAGCCCAACCTCTCCTCCAAAATGAGCAACCGACCCCAGAAGCGTCGCGCCTCTGGCGAACCTCTCCTTTCCCGCCCGGCGAAGCGAGGCCGTCAGACGGAAATGATGTTACGTCGGGAGAGAGCGCTCGCCTACGCTACCAAGCTGGCAGAAGAGCATCCTCCCACGTGCATCAATGAAGACTTTGTTGCTGCGCTGCCCAGGAGACGACCAGTCGACTGGACTGCTCGCGACGAAGAGGCTATCACACAGCAGTGGGATGTCTCAATTGTGAAGTCGTGTTTATCCAAACGTTTCACCAACAGCCAACACGCAAGTTTGTTGATTCTCTGGAAGACCTCTATGCGAATATATCACATAAACCCTCTCAAGCTGGTCTCTCCTCTGTTCTATATGAGGTACCAAGCATTGGGTCCTTCCAAGGAGGATGACCATGTCATCTACTCTCCCAAGTTCTGCTCTGTACTGAGCTCACTCATAGTTCATCCTTGCTTCGAGGAGAGCTCAGGGAAGCTGATACAGGCGTTACATTATGCAATCGTTTGTCGCTTGGACGATCGCCAAATGTGGCCTTGTGATCAAGACGTAGGAGCCGACTGCCCAGCTTTACACAGGCTGGTATTGAAGCTGAAAGCCTGTGGCAGTTCGGAACCTCAGGATCCCATTCACAAGATGCATGCCGACGCCAGAGCGCGTGTATTACAGAAGGGGAAGACACCGTCACCTTGGTCAGACTTTCTCTACCATCTTGGCGAGATTGTGTCCAAGAATGATACTCGACGTCCTGCGGTTGATCCAAAGTATCATCGTGAGATGGGCGAGGACGTTCTTCCACTCACACTATGGGATCTCTGCCAGATTGCGAAAGCTATTGAGACATTCAAGTTCAGGACCCGTGAGTGGAGGTTCTCCGTCACTGAGGCGGTTTCAGCGTGGAATCAGGTGAGGTCCGCCCATGAGTCACCTTCCATGAAACTGCTCCCTAGCTTCTACGAGCATTATACCAAGGACGTCTTCCGACTGATCAGACTCACAAAAGCCGGCAGAGACTGTACGATCCAAACTCTGCCTGAGTCTGAAGGTGAGGAAGAGTCCGAGGTAGAATCCGAGGAAGAACAGGAACAATCCGAGGAACAGTCCGAGGATGAATTTGAGGTTGCCACCTCCCAGGGACCTTCTTCGAACCTGTCCCCGGTGGTTGACCCTAACAGCCCATTTCATAGTACCGTCGCGTCTCCTCCTGCACCTCTTGATGGCCGTCGCTCAAATTCGCATGAGCCTGAGGACAATGGCAGTGATGATGAGATGGCAGGTACTACGAATTGGCTAGATGGTGAAGTGAATTCTCTGATCACCAGCACAAGCCATCTTGTACGTCCCGATGTACCAGAGACTGTACAGGGTCAAGACCAACTGCCCATGGAAGGGGACATACAAGAAAATGGCAGCGCATCTCCCACTATGTTGTCCACTCATGACAGAATCATGCATAGGTGTCTTGAGCGGGATAATAAGGAGTTGCAGCAACGAGTCCTTAGTCTCGAGCAGAGCAACAGGCATCTCAGCTACGACGCTGTCGCTAAGCAGGAAAGGATACGATTTCTGGAATCAGAGGTCGACCGCCTGTCCGAAGATACCGGAAGGAGTCTTGAGGAGGTCCGGATCCTAAGCGAGGAGAGGCTCGAGATTCTTGATAGATTCGACGCCCTCCAAAAGGATTTCGATGACTTCAAGACTCAGGTAACATCAAGAGTACGTGACAGAATGTCCCCTTACAATATCTTGGGAGGGACACGTCGTCTACTCTCTGACTATCAGATTGCGGGTGAGAGTGACCAAGGCTACCAACAGTTCCTTGCAACATCTCCTGCCAGACCATCTCCCTCGCAATCTGAGCATCAATCTGTTCCCGGTTCGATCGAATCTGTAGAGACTTCGAAATCACGGCAGACAGAACATCAACCGGCCTCTGGACTTGATGTCGAGCCTGAAGGTACCTCACTGGTTCCCGAGACGGAGACCCAATCTGTCTCTGGACACGACACCAGTCCCAAAGGTTCCTCATTCGCTCCAGAGGGCGTGCCTCCAACACCCGTGGTCACACTTGAGCATGAGAAGGCCTCAGATGTCGATGTTGTCATGAACAACTCTGAGCCTGAACATGAGCAGGAGACCTCCGTGTCTGAGAGGCCGACTGCCCATATTATATCTCCTGAGCCAGATACAAATATGGGCAGTGATCAAGCCAATAGCCATCCTGAGGTCGCTGAAGAGGCGAGGCACACCGTCGAACCCGTGCGCTCCATCAACACCGTCAAGCCTCGACAGCATGTCTCTCATGGTGGTATTGGCTCAATTGGCCGTCGTGCTCCATTCTCGAGCACAATGAAGCACACGTTCCGTATGTCGCGAGTTCAGTGGCTGGAACGTGTGGTTCAGGACAAGTCGTAAGGATATGACGAACAGTCAGGTCCGTTGCTGACAATGGCCTTGGAGCTTGAGTGAATGGTTTGACGAAATGGGGCAGAGAGAGGATTGAGTAAAATAGGTTAAAGTTTAGAAAATAAATGCTATATTAAGATAATACTATAAAGTCTAATCTTAATATTATTTCTATATAACTAAAGGATATATAAGGAAATTAATTAAATAAAAAGATTTTATAAATATAAATTATAAAAACAATACTATAAGTTTAATACTATATAGATAATATTATTAAGATAATACTATATATTTAATACTATATATTTAATACTATATATTTAATACTATATATTTAATACTATTAAGATAATACTATATATTTAATACTATAAGTTTAATACTATAAAGATAATACTATAAAGATAATACTATTAAAATAATACTATATATTTAATACTATAAGTTTAATACTATAAGTTTAATACTATTAAGATAATACTATTAAAATAATACTATATATTTAATACTATAAGTTTAATACTATAAGTTTAATACTATTAAGATAATACTATTAAAATAATACTGTATATTTAATACTATAAGTTTAATACTATAAGTTTAATACTATAAGTTTAATACTGTAAGTTTAATACTATTAAGATAATACTATTAAGATAATACTATAAGTTTAATACTATTAAAATAATACTATAAAGATAATACTATAAAGATAATACTATTAAGATAATACTATATATTTAATACTATAAGTTTAATACTATATATATAATACTATAAGTTTAATACTATAAAGATAATACTATATATTTAATACTATAAGTTTAATACTATAAAGATAATACTATAAAGATAATACTATAAAGATAATACTATAAGTTTAATACTATAAGTTTAATACTATAAAGATAATAGTGTTTAAGTATTAATTTAAATTTTTATTTTCTTAGCACTGTGCTTTGCTATCTTTACTTTATCTTGCCGTAACTCAAGATAAACTCCCCTTTGGAGAAGGATTGTAACTTGGCTTAGGTCTAGTAAGGGGGTTGTATTTTGCTGAGCTTAGAACAATTACCATTGAGGACTGGGGGATACTAGGACAAACCATAAAACCCACCATACAGATCAACGGAGAAGCCCTAGGGCCCAGTCCCTCCAACATCCTGGCCCTCATCACCATAGCCCTTGCGTTCCAAAGAAACAGGACTCCACGATCTTGCGTCCTGGACTGATTGCTCTTGTTCCACCGGTCGACAGTAAACAGGTGGATAGAGCAGAAGCACTCACCAGCGTCAGCCTTCCTCTCGTCGCACAAGGCTTGGCGAGTGAGAAGGAATTGGAGAATCTCGCTCGCTGTGAGGTCTGTATTCGCCGCTCCAGGTGGTTTGTTCTTGGGAATGAAGTGGCTTGATCTTGATGCATCTTGGGTCCGGTCATTCGATGTGGCCGGACGGACATGACAAGCTGGCCTTTGGACGACGTATCGGCGCTAGGAGTTGGAGACAGTAGACATGGTTGATCATCGGTAAAATGGCGAGGATGAAAGTGTATGAGCTTTCGATCTGTTCTTGTGTGAAAAGGGAATGAGTTCGTAAGCGCTGCGTCTTGAGGAGGATGGATCGATGGTCGTGATATTGCTACTGGAGGGGCCTTACCATGTCCTCAGTGCGGCGGTGAGCGGCTTTCTGGCGGGAGAGGAGGCTAAGATCGATCGATGCCTTATGAAGCTCAGCGTCAAGACCCTAGTCCTTCGCATCCGTATCCCACACCCAAGGGACAAACGTTGTGACCTCCGAAGCAATGGGCAGAGAGGGTCCAGTCCGGGACTGGATGATGCTTCAGGGCCAGCACGGAACCCCTTGCTTCCGATAATGCAGGCTTTTGTCGGGCAGAATCTTGTCTGAGCTCCTATCCATCCATCACAGGACAGCCATGAATCCAAAGCCATCACATTATCTGGAATTCACATTCCCGTTACTCACACAATTCACAATAATTAGCGACTCCTAATATTCCATCTTTGGTTGTCTGAAAGCATCACAGACAGCTACAAAGATTACACGGTAAAGGGATTAGCAGTATTTTTAGCAACGAGGTTTAACATTCACCACTTTTGATTGTAACACTTGAAGTATTGGGAGTCTACCTAAAATGCTGGGCCCCTGCTCCGCAAAGTATTGCTGACAAGGCCACAATTCCGTTTAATAGCCAGTTAAATACTCCCAAAGCTTTCATCATAAGTCTAGTCCCCATCCCTCTATATCATAGTTCTTCTACAGGTCTTTACGGTGTACAATTTCCACGAGAATTGTAGCCGGGAATTGTAGCCGGGAATTGTAGCCGAGGATTAAGGCCAGCAGAGACATCGGTCGTGCTCTTTGCTTTGACTACGTCCATCGAGTATCACGAAGTCAGTTCGACCGGTCCATGATACAATTCAATTTACCTTAGCCACAAACATGATAAACCTTTATATAGCCAGATGAATTAATCCTATCTCATTCCTATTCATTCCGTTGCCTACAATTGCCCCTCCTGGCCATCATAGTCACATAACAGCCCAGCTATCGAATCCCTTTCAGGTATCCCAACCGCCAGGCCTTATTTGTTCCC
Source organism: Fusarium fujikuroi IMI 58289 (assembly GCF_900079805.1). Classification (NCBI taxonomy): domain Eukaryota; kingdom Fungi; phylum Ascomycota; class Sordariomycetes; order Hypocreales; family Nectriaceae; genus Fusarium; species Fusarium fujikuroi. The sequence goes on along the minus strand of NC_036628.1, from coordinate 326,392 downwards.
TCATCATTTGCGGACCGGAGTCGGCGGTGTTCATCAATTCTTAGAGCATACCCTTGGACTGTCGGAGACTGTCGGAAATAACGAGTGGTGGGTAGTTCTTTGCTTTGTGTGCGTTCACGGTCCTATCTTTTTCCCGGATCTGTTTGTACGCGACTGACGAGGTTCACGATCTTCTTGATGACGTCGTGATGCTCGGTGAAAATCTCTCCTTAACATGGGAAAGCTCAATGGAAGCACAGAACATTGAGGAACAGATGAGCTTTGTACATCCCCCTCGTCTCCGGATTTGTGCACCAGGAGCATTTACTTGGGTATAGGTTGCTAAGGTGGATCGTCATCAATCATGTGCATACGCCAAATATTTCGTAGAGCAATACAATATTATTGAAAGGGCGTGGATGTCCCCAATTCAGGACTCCCGGGAGCACCTTCAGACACAGTGCAAGTGACTAGGTGAGGCCTTTAATGACTCTGTACAGCGCTGTCTTGGTGCCACTGACGCATTTCAGTCCTGATGCTTTCTAGCAGCTGCGTCCTCATATCTAGCAACGGTTTCTTTTGCTCCTATTGTCCTCGCCGCATGAGATCTATGATCCGCTGGCCGGTGGTTTCATCCTGCCGCTTGAAACCTTCTGCAACGAGGTCTCCCAGTCGCGGCAAGCATCATTTGCTTGATTGGACATCCATCCCAGTCAAGACGGCTACCCAGTGGCGGTCTAGGTTCGAACAGAACATGACTTTAAATGACTTGCTGGACCTTAGGGTTCAGCCTGAAGGTGTGGTTGAGCAATTTTGAGACATCAATACAATTTCGTTTTCTCATGTCTGTTCCATATGTGTGATTTAATTTTGCTATTGAGCCTTCTCTGGCAAGCATATCTAAGTGTGCGGCTGGGGAGAATTGTTTAAGCGACGAGGAGCTTCATAGTGGTGGCTTCGTAGATGGTGTAAGATCAGTCAGGCGCACACAGCCCACTTGAATTCTTACACTACGGAGACAACTCGATAGACGTGGGGCCGGAAAAGACAATAGCCTAAGTCCTGTTGTCCACGCGCTGATTAGGTACTTGCTGATAATCAAATAAGTTCCAATTCTCACAGTATCACAGTAGAAATGTCATGCCGGGTCGCCAAGTAAAGACTGTCATGCATGCACGATGCAGGGGCGAAAAGGTCAACGCTACAAGACACTGTAGAGTTACAAAAGCATTTTAAGTTGTCAGATTCCATCAATGTCAGAGTATATTGACTGCATCGAAAGTTGGTGACAATGCGGTTATGCTTTGTTGCGCATGTGGGCAAAGGAGACTCACCATGTTGTGCGTTTTGCATTTGAGAATTAGCAGTTAATTGGCAGTGATACGTACTTAGGTACCTAGGCAACCCCCAATTGAGCATTCAAGCACAAGGTAACCCCGCATTAAATAATGTGCCTTGACTTCCAACACCAAATTTCCTCTTCTTCACCACACAGCGCAACGCAACGCAGCGCAACGCAGCGCAACGCAGCGCAAAGACGACGGTTTTTTAACGATATTCCAAACAAATCGCACAAAATGGCCTCTTCTGGCACACAGAAGACATTCGACCACTTCAGCTTTGACTATGTCAAAGTTGGTCCTCGTCGCGCCCATATGAAGGCGTTCTTCCTTTACCTTGGCCTTTGGAATGAGGAAAAGGTGAAGATTATTCGCGACTACAGCCAGGAGCAGGCTTGTGAGATGGTTAATGCTGCAGGGTATGACCAAATCAACCAAGTTTACTTCGAGCTTATGGTTGACCAGATCGTTTGGTACAACCTTCTCCAGAATGGCAACGCAATTGGCCAAGGTCATGACTGGCCTTGGACAATCGAAGGTGCGATTGAGAAGACGGACGTGACCACCTACGGCGCGTCTGGCTTTTACAACACATGGAAACTGCGCAAGCAGGAAGCCGAAGAGAGGCTGAAATCCAAAGTTGGCGCCACGGACCAGACCACTGCCGGAGTCTCCTCTTCGCCGGTTACTTTGGATACAGAGACTGCCGCGAGCTCCTCCGCCACGACACAGGTCTCCGAGACTGGCCCCGTGCATTTGAGGCCAGAGCCTGAGGTCGGAGGGCTAGCTGTTGGGTCTTCTTTCGGACATCCGGCACAATGTTCACTTGGACAAAAGGACTATGGTATGAGCTTTTCAATCCGGGCCTCTAAGCCTCCAATCGACAACTCAATCGACATCACCCGGTTTGCTGATGCATTCGCAGATACCAGCCTAGTTGTCGCCGCTGGAGAGTCAGCGAAGAAAGAAATGGGGAAAGAGAATGTCACCACCGAAGCCGCGGCATCTAAAGTCAAGGCCGAACGTCTAGATGAGAAGATCAGCTATGCGCACGCCCTTTACAACGAAGAAGTGGTTGATACAGATACACAGAAAGCCCACATCGAGCATACGAAGATTCTGGACGCTACGGCTAAGGCTGTGGAGTATGGATATTCGCCAGATGACTGGCACCATTTCGCAGAGGAGGATGATGATACTGAGCCCGTCATTCCTGTGAATGTGGAGATGCCAGTCAGGCATGACTTTCGCGCCAACAACGACATCAATTGCGAAGGACCCATGGGACCTGTCCCTGAGTACCTGCAGGATATCTGGGAGAAACTGCGCCTGGGTATGTGCATTCGTGGACCAGTCATTCGTCCATTCGAAATTGCGCTCCCAGAGTGGATTGACTTCCACGATCTTGTCTATGGTGACGACGGTGCTCTCTACGCCATGATCGAAGATGAGGCGCTCATTGATCGCGACATCGTCATCACTTGGTCAACGAAGAATGGTCGCCCAGTCAGCCTGGTGGTTGGTCCGAAGCCATCAGTTAAATATGATTACGAAGACAAACAGCTTTGGCTGCGCGTGCGAGCAACTTGGCTCAAGGTTGCTGAGTGGCTTGCTAATGCTTACGATGGACGCCCTCACCGGCTGACGGAGTTCCTGCGCTACCGCCAGGAACAAGAGTTGATGGGGATCCCCCAACCCTCAATCGATCAAGTCTTGTCCCTTCTGATGAACAGTTGGGATTCGATCTCACAAGAACCAGTCCGCGCCGCTGTTGATGCGCTTTCCTGGAGAGAGGAGCTGGATGTGTGGACTCCTCAGCTTCACGCCATCTTTTCTCAAAGCTGGGGCTACGCTTCGAAAATGGCCCAGACCTGGGTGCTCCGAGAGGGTGTAAAGCCAGCATACCGTCGATTGGAAGTGGCCGAGTACATGTTGGCTGCCTTTCGTCCGGAGGATGCTTACAGATGGGGACGCGATGTCTATGCGATGATCGGAACCTACGGCAAGGGGACATTCCCTGCGTGAAGACCTTGTTGGGTGGCAGGGACGTACACACAGCAGGGATATGACCTCTCAGCAAAGACAAAACATGCGATTTCTTCGGATGTCAGGTATCACACTTGAAGTACGGCCATCTTTGACCAATGGCTTACGGATGGGGTGACCTAATGGACCTTTTGTTTCTTGGGAGGGAATTGTGTGATTCGAGGTTTTGGTGGAAGGGGAGAGGACTGGGTAATTATGCGGAATGAATACAATCTTGGTTGGAGGCGCTGAACAGTTTCCCTATCGCTACGTGATATTCCGGTGACAAGTGAAGAGTGATTAATACCCTTTAAAGATGTAAAATGACTTGGCTGTCAAGATCCAAGTTCCGCAAAATACGATGCATCGGTTCAGTCACTTCTGGCTACTTTGTTGGAACCACACCTCAGGCTCGGCCATCTCTCGCTACGTGCGGTCCGCACTGTGCGCACTGGCTGGTGATAATCAAGTCCCACAGGTTCCTCCGCTACGAATAATTCACCACAAAACACACATTCTGTGCACATGTAAGAAACCTTCACCTGAAAGCGAATACTCTAACTTTTTACAAGCTTCCAAAATGACCAACGACATCCGAACTCACTACAATATCCGCAGTCCCCAGGCCGACATTGTCGCCGCTATCCTCAAAGGTCACCCTCCCCAGTTCTTTAACAGTGACGCAAGGCCAGGCTTTGATTGCCTGATCGTCGTTCTTCGGCGTATCTTTAGCCACATTATGCTCGGTCCCGTCCCTGCTGTAGACTGGCTGGAAGCCTCAGAGAAAGAAAACCCCATCCTGCGTTTTGCCTGGGGCGTGTTCGGTGACGAGAAGGCAGAGATGGAGAGGGCCATCCGCGCAAGGTATCAAGTCTTTGACGAGCTTTACAGCAAGGACCTCGACCACTCAAGTTCTTTTGAGGAACTCTGCAACTCGTCACTTATGAATAAGACCTTCTGGTCGCAGTCTGAATTCAGACTTACCGGCATCCCTGTGGACATCAACACGAGGATGGTGATTGAGGTTCCCAGCGATGAGCTCGCCGATACAAGTCTGCTGAGGCTCAACCACGTGGAACATCCTGGTCAACCTCTACATGAGGTTGTGTCTAAGTCCTTTGGTGTTGTCACCAAAAAGGAAACGAAGGTCTTGGCATCGCCACACAATCCTCGGATCGTTCGGGTTGAGTGTACTCCAAGCCCCGACGATACCATCCGGTTTGGCTTCAAAGACCTTCTAAACCTTTCCATTCCTATCTTGAAATTCAAACCTGATGACCCTACGAAAGTTATACAAAAGGGCTGGATTGGATACTCTCTTCTGGCTGTCGTTCGCCTCAAGGATGATAAACACGCATCAGAGTTTGTTCGTACCTACTCAGAGCGAGGTGAGAATCTCATCGGTGAGCGGGAACCACCATCAATTGTGGATAACTCCTGGTCTATCAATGATCAGCAAGGAAAGTACATGTTGTTCTATGGTGTTCTACCTCAAAACCAAGGTGTACAGGCGCGCTTTCCAGAAGTCTGTCTGCCGAGAATGACTGAGAACGACGCGAGAACTATGAAGCGCATGGAACGCTTTCTGGATAGCGTGATGCAGGAGGATAGCCATCAACAGCTACAGCCGACGCCTCCAGCTTCATCTATACCCAAGTTGCCCGTGACCGAAGAAATGCAAGATGACCATTCCGTGCCTTTCGACGGTCAATTGGAACCTTAAATCTCCCGCCCTCTCCCAGGCGACCCTGTTGATGGGGTACCACAGCCGGGACAGGATGAAGGGACCAAGAGGCGTAAGCGCCAAAGAAACAACAGGAAGCGCCGAAGAGACGCACAGGAGGATGAGGCCGAGGACCGCCAACCTCCTGAGCAACCGCAAGGCCCTAGTTTCGGCATCATCCCCTAGATCTTAGGATGGCTGATGCGGGAGGATTACCTGTGAGTCAACAAAGGTTGACACACGAAAAGGGGGAGTGTAAGACCTTCTCCTATTTGATCATGGAATGGTTGAGCGTTGTTCTGGAGCCACTCATTGCAGATTCCAAGCCCTAAGTCTCTGGGCATGGTCTTGAACTCAGTGGCCTTATAAACTATCACTAAGACACTATGGGATAAATAATCGCAGTGGAATGAATATAAGGTCTTTAAATAATTAAGTAAATAGTTTAGGAAAATAGAAATAGATAATTAATTCAGTATTTAAATTGCTATATATACTATATATTAGGATTGTTTTTTATAGCCTTTATAAAATATAAATATTTAAATTAATAAATAAAATATAATTAATAAGTTAAAAAAGTTATTTATAATATATTACTATTATATATACTATATTACTATAATATATATATATTACTATTATATATACTATATTACTATAATATATATATATTACTATTATATATACTATATTTCTATAATATATATATATTACTATTATAGATAGTATATTATTATAATATATATATATTACTATTATATATATTATATTACTATAATATATATATATTACTATTATATATACTATATTACTATAATATATATATATTACTATTATATATACTTATTTTTTTTTTTTAAGTTTATATATTAGCCTTAAAAGGTACTTAAATATCTTTAAAGTCTATTATTATTTAAATATTTATTACCTCTTAAATAGTAAAGCTTTATTAAATTAATATTATTAAGTTAATTACTTTAATTATAGTCTAAACTTAAATATATTTAATTTAGCTAAAAAGCCTTACTTTTTAATTAGCTAAAATCTTTCTTTTATAATCTATTAAAAGTTATATTAATTTTTATAATATATTATATTTTAATTATTTAATATATAGTAAGTTATTTAATTTAACTTCTTTTTATATTAAAACTATTAATAGTATTATAGCTATTTTATTATAATACTTTAAAGAAGCCTATAGCTACCTTAATATAATAAAGTATATTAAATAAAAGGCTATAATACTAAAGATAAAATTAAATAAATTATTAATAAAAATAGCTATAATAAACTATATTATAAAGTAATAAAAGTTATAATTACCTAAAAGAATATAAATAATATTAATTATATTAAGTTAATTGCCTTTAGTTATAAAATCCTTTTCTTAATTTAAACTATTAATTCTTTACTAATATCACTTTATCTACAGTTCTTAGACATAAGGTCAATTAGTTACATGCCCTGGCATATGCATTTAATTAGTAGATATCAATTTAGCTTTTACTAACTAATTTATATAAAAGTTAACCTAATTCCTTTAAACCTTTAGTCCTAAAACCCTGCTATTACCCTGTATTTATCTAACTCTATATGCTATCCTCTTGCTCTTATAGTCTTAAACTATAACTAGCTTATTATATTAGAAGTAGCACCCCCTCTGCTATAATAACCCTTTTAGCTATATTGGAAAGCCACTCTTTATATGCATTTAAGTTGCCTGTAAAGGTAGTAAGGAAGGCTACCTGGTCTGACTAAAAGAGATAACCTTCTTTTAGGTCTCTCTTTAGGTCCTTTAAATCTAATAGCTTATTATAGACCTAGCCTAAATTAATTATATTAAGATAGGGCTAATAAATTATATAATTAATTAACTTAATTAGTATATAATTAAAGATTGCTATTTTAATTAGGTTAGATTAGTACCTTAATAAGAAGTTCTTCTTAATGGCAGTTACTATTATATAGATCTCTTTTAGTTTATCTTTATTAGCTATGCCTAAGGCAGGCCTAATAGCTGCATTAAGGTTATAGCCAGTTATATAGTAGTTATAATTATATGGCTGCAGGCTATTTTATATAGCAGGTATTGTGTTAGTAGCTATAATTGATGTCAGTAACTGTAACTAATGGTTAGGCTGGGGAATGTACTTTGTGATGGACTTGGCCTAGTGAAAAGGTTAATTTAAGATGCCTTAGTCTTTTAGGTATAGTGAAGGAAGAAGGCTGATATAGCTGCCTAGGGGCGGTATTAATACTGCTTAATTAAGGCAGCAATTATGTCATTAAGGCAGATAAACTTTATATAATTTTGACCTTTAAGATATAGGCCTATTATAGGGGCCTTATTGTTTAAGCCTTTAAATAAAAAGTTAGAAGCTTAATAGCCTTATTAGGCTAATAGTAAAGGAAAAAAAAAAAAAAAAAAAAAAAATACCTTTTATTTATATAATCTCTCTATAGGTAAAATCCTTTTATTAAAAAGGCCTTTTTTATTAAAGAGCTAAATAAATTTAATAAATTTTAAAAGAAGTTACTTAAAGGGATATATTTAAGCTATAAAAAGCTAATATTTATTAATACCCTTTATAGTAATATATATAATAAGTAGTTTAAGGCTATTTAATTATTAGCTAAAAGTATATTAAAGAGAATTAAGCTATTATAAATATTAGGCTTATTATAATTTTAAATTATAAGAGTATAAAGATAAAAGAAATAGTATACTATAAAATAGATAAAAAAGAGATAATTATAAAGTTTTATAAAAGGAAAATATATTAAGTTTTATATAGGTTTAGGCAGGCTATTAAAAGTTAAAAACTATAAGTAAAGAAAAGGAAAAATAAATTATATTATATAATATATAATTAATTTATAATTATAAAAACTATTTAAATATTAATATACTGTTAATATAAATAAGGGATTATATATATTATATTACTATAATATATATATATTACTATTATAGATAGTATATTACTATAATATATATATATTACTTTTATATATACTATATTACTATAATATATATATATTACTATTATATATACTATATTACTATAATATATATATATTACTATTATATATATTATATTATTATAATATATATATATTACTATTATATATACTATATTACTATTATATATATATATTATTATTATAGATAGTATATTTCTATAATATATATATATTACTATTATAGTTAGTATATTACTATAATATATATATATTATTAATATATATACTATATTACTATTATATATATATATTACTATTATAGATATTATATTCCTATAATATATATATATATATTACTATTATAGATAGTATATTTCTATACTATATATATATTATATATATATTTATATATATTTAATCCTTTTATTTATTTTTAATCTCTTATTTATAAAAATATACTTTAAAATCTTTACTTTATACTTTTAAGTATTAAGGATAATACTATATAGAAGCTGTAATAAGAATCTCTTTTACTAAGGCCTTACCTAAGCTTATAGTATTAAGTAAGCAGTTAAATTTACTTACCTGGCAAAAGGATTGTAGGCTTATGGCTTAGGTTTATAAACAGTGAGTCTTACATACTGTTTCCTGATTATACACTAATATTCTCCAGTTACATCTCACTTTGCAAGTCCATCTTAAGGCACCATGCAAGCCATATCCCCTGAAATCGATCCCCACCGTGCACAATACATTGCCAGACTTGCGTGGCCGAAGCCAATACCGCTGTACCACCCACGCTTGTCCGAGTCTCACACCAAGTACTTGTCTGCAAAACGTCTTCATACACGAAAAAACAATAATCTACATCACACGCGTCGGAATTTGCAATTCACATGGAACTTCCATCGGCAGATGCTATGGGGACAGGGAATCATGGGGGTGGAATAATCATGAGGGCAGGCTACTTGGACTTTCAAAATGTCAGTCTCACATCATTTGTTCTTGATCAAACACTCACATCTTCCAGACATATCTCATTCTGCAAATCCCGATCGATAAACCAGACATACCGTATCATTCATATGGTCAAAGCAAATAACATCGTACCCATCATCCACGTTCGCCCAAGTCTCCTACCAACCACCGAAACATGGTCACCCGAGTCACAAGTTGAGAATTACATGGAATGTCCGGCCGTGGACACTACTGGACAAATGATTGGTGGAATGAACACAAGGTCTTGGAACAATTGAGCAAATAGTCGAGGACAAGGGAAATGGACGATTAATTCAGTACTCAAATTGCTACGCGTGCTACTTTTCTCTGTGAATTCTATGTCTTGAAGTGAGTGTTACGATTCGTTCGAGACTTAAGTACCTACAACGGGGTTCGAGTCACTCTAGCTATTGACAAGTCATTTCAAGGCAGTATAATGTTAAAGGAGGAACACACGATAATCACGACGGGCTAGTAACATGTCTTTGAGACAACATTTGTATTGTTATCTACTTGTACCCCTTCAAAATCTTCAGCACCTCAGACCTAGGGGCCACAAAAACGTCACGAGCGTCGCTCCTTGCAGGGAAGCGACCGGCTTCTGTGCATCCCAGTCTATATTCCTTCTTGGTATGGGGGGATTTTGTGGAAGTACAGGCCATGGAGGAAGATGTGAGCTTTGTTTGCTTGACTTTGTGTCTGTGTGTGTACCTGGAGTCTTATCAATTGGCTCGGGCAATTGTGAGACTTCCCGTGCTCTATCCTCATCTCCCATTGCAGGATTGATGTTGCCAGACACAGGCTCTGTAACCTGCTTCTGAGCAGTTGTAGCCGGTTGCTCAGCCCCTCTGGTTCAGGAGCTTTTTGCTTGGGTACAGGCTTCTGAGGTGCGATGTCCTCTAACATGAGCTCACCTTAGATCGTTTCCTCCAAGAATCCGAAGTCATTGGGAGGCGCCTAAGGACTTGTTCCTAACTCAGGACTTCTGGTGGCAGCACCAGGGGCGATTACAGTCGGTTCGGGAAGGCTAGGCCTTTCAGGATGGCTCTGTTCAACGTCAGCTTGGTTGGGCGCTTCCTTTGTTTTACGCAGCTGAGTCAATTCAGATTGCATGCTCTGCAGCTGCTCCTTCATATCAAGCATCTGTTGATTTTGCTCGTTCCTCATGTCGAGCATCTGTTGGTTTTGCTCTTCCTTCATGTTGAGAATGAGCTCCATTTGCTGTTTTTGGCCTTCTTGTACGAGCTTGTACAGCTTGGCGTTTTCCTCCTTCAACGACGAGATCTCTGTAGACATCTGCTCTTCATGGAAAGAGCCATGAACCGGGGGTTCAGAAGGTCTCAAAGACTGTCTTGAAGAGAGGGTAGGACCATGTGCCAGAAGTACATCTGCTCCAGAAGTACTTTGTGCCGCATCATCGGGAGGCAGGTCGAGACCGAAATCGAGTTCCAAGTGACAATCCATAAAGTCATCCTCGCCAGTACCCTCGTGGTTAATTCCAGGGCTCGAGTGAGGAATGAACTCATCTTCTCTGTCATAGTCGTCATCGACAACTTGACGGCGACGAAGTGTTCGCGGCCGATGAGCTATCTCGGGTTCAGACTCGTTGTCTTGACCATCACTAGTATGAATCGAGCCCTGCAAGTCCTGGTCTTCATCGTCACGAGGATGGACCGAGCCCTGCGAGTCCTGGTCTTCATCATCACCTAGCGGTGGTGAAGAGTCCGACGCAAGTTTTCGCTTCACAAGTCTCACATATCGAAACACGCTCTTCCAAGCGATCTCAAAGACAAGAGGGAGCTTCTTCATCGTAGGTAAGTCCTGTCCAGAGACCTCCGCACTCCAACCTTTTGTAGCTTCGTCGACGCTGTAGTTCCATTCGGGCCTGAGGTCTGTGGAGTCAAGAGCATCCGTAAGAAGCTTCAAATCGTGAATTGTAACTGGTAGGACCTTAAGGCCAAGCAGCTCCGTGAATGCTGGTTTGGGCTTGGTAGCAGTGTGTTCAGAGGCGAGCTCACCTATCTGGTAGAAAAGATCTGACCACTCACCAGGTGACTCTCCGCGCTCCAAGATACGCTCCCTTTCCGACACATGCATTTCATGATACGAACAAGATAATTCGACCTTTTGCTCATGGCAGCGCTGAACTTCGGCATAGACGGAGTCGAGAGCTGGACAAGGCTTGTCGAGTCGACCGCTCCATAGACGGCGATCGTCGAGGCGACAGATAACCGTCCATTGCAAGGCCGTCGCCAAGAGATCTGTGTTTGACTCCCAAAACGGGTGTTCCATGATGTCCGTAAAGCTGTCGCAGAATGGCCTGGTGTAGATCCATTCGTTTCCGTAGCCGTTAGGTGCCAGTGAGCAGTACCGAAGGCTATGGTATGGAGAGAAGATTGCGACCGGTGTTGACTTGAACAGTCGGAGGCAGACCTTGAACATAGTCAAAAACGACGAATGTTGCGACGGTGTGAATTTAGAGTTGGCCTTTTGAGGAGACTGTTCCCATTCTTCATCAATCGCATCATCGTCTTCAGGATCCCATGGACCGTCCACGTGCCACGAGACAAGTTCGCGGTAATACGCGTCCAAGTCGTCGCCTGTGTATTGCAGATTGGGATTTTCTGCCACCATTCTCCTGGCTTGCACCCGGCTCATGGCAGTAGAGGGAGCTTGTGAAGTCTGGTCAGCCTTCTTTGGCCGACCTTTCCTCTTGGCAGCAGGCTCATCCTCGTGACGGCTCGAGGCACGTCTGTTTTTTCTTTGCGCGTCGCTCATCGTGTGTTGTTGTTGCTGTTGTGGTTAATGACAATATCGATGAGTATTGATTGAGAAGCAAACGAGAGGGCGAAAGAGTGAACATGTGCAAGACGGTAAGTGGGGCGAGGGCAACACACTGAAGATGTGCCCCTAACTGCCCGCTGAGTCCACTGGAAGGGCTTGGGCGGGGAGAACTTGTAAGTGAACGTCGCTGGTCAATGATATCCTGAACGCTTCAATCAGCCAAACCCCCTGAGTATACGATAGTTCTAAGCATTGAATTCTGCAAGAAGTAGTACCTCAACCGGCGGATTCAACGTCAGGTAATCCCCTGTTTTGCTAGACGTCTTAGATTGTGGTGTTCTCCAGCCTTACTGCACCAAAGTTGGCAAGTCGCCTGTACCTTCCTTTGCCTATGACAGTGGAAAAAGAGTTTACGCTTAAAAGTCGACCAATGGTCATCCTTGTCTTGTCCGAATTGGGAAACAAAGTGACTTCAATGTCTTCAGGCCCTTGATCCCGGTGCTAAGCGGAGATCTCAAATGAACTCTCCTGCGTCTCCGCAATGACTCGGTGGCATCGGAAGTTTGTCCGCGGTTGGGACGGTTCCTTTACGGCTTTCAGGCGATGACTTACAATCTGGGAGGCAAGAATGGTTAGATAATAAATCGGTATTATATTCCTTCAGTGATTTCGCTTGGTGTCAACGGTCAAGATTCCAAATTGTGTGTTGAATAAAAAAGAATGGCAGAAACTTGCCTTACTCAAAGCAGTAATGACAAATACCTATAGAGATACTTAAACGGGTATATAAATAGTTAGAGAGACGGCTGATTTCTTGAGGTCAGTTACTCGTGCAGTGCTAGACACGTTAATCTTGGACCGTGCGTAGGGGAGGACTCTGGCCCGCCTTTGCCTAGGGTCTCCTCTTCGTCTTCGTCAATGAGCGTTTCGGGTCTTTCTCCTAACTCTTCATCACTCATCATGAGTTCGCGCAACGAAGAACCGCAGAATCAGCACCAAGGCAGCAGCGATGAGTAAGTTGGCACTCACTAACAGAGTCAAGTTGCTTACAGCCTTAGGATGGATGAGCTCCAGGCTGGCACCCCAGAAGCGAACAGGTTTCCGACCGCGGCGGAGCCTCGGTGAGTCAAGTTGTTCTCTATCCCCTGAAACGTGCTAATGACTTCAGTGTGTCTCTGTGCTCGTCCCTACAAACCCTACTAAGGGACGAACTGCCTCCGTCTCCGCCTCGGGCGTCTTCTTCGGCGACGTATGGTGCACGATCCAGCACAAGCAGAAGAGCCCTGGAGCGCCGAGTTGAGGCGCTGAAAGCCGAGAGGGACCGCGAGGTTCGAGAAAAGCGTGCTATCCTCGACGAAAATCGAAAGCTCAAGGATGCAAACGCGTCGTTGGTTTCGGAGGCACAGCGGTCAAGAGCTGAAAAGGCTCAGATGAAGCAGGAGATACAGAACCTGAAAAGTGAGACTCGGGTGATGCAAACAGAGAAGGAGTTGCAGAAAGCCGAAGTTCGGTACAGAGACGATGTGATCGAACGTCTCAAAGGGGTACTCCGGCGCCATCACCTGTTGTAGATGCTGCGGTGGTGGTGATACGTGGTGTTGAGCACTTCTTGATAGGTACAATAAAGACAACGTGAGTCAGGCATGTACTTTTCATCTACGAGTCATACAATCACAGTTTTGAACCCTCAATATCACAGAGTATTCGATCCATCTGTCAGATTTCTTTGTTGAAGATCAGACCTTCTGTTCAGCTTTTCTTTAAGAATGGATGATCAACTATATGATCCTGGTCCACATGATAATGAAACCGCAACAAAGGAACCCTGGATGTTTGGACATCGTATAAAACGGCTAGGTGACCTGTTTCCAAGTTCGAGTATCCAGACTCGCATCCCACAGGGTCTACTGCCCTTTTTATGTCTACTTGGATGCTATTTACACCACACAATAGTGGCAGGGTCTAAAGACTGATACATAAAGGAGGGTGCGTATACCAGTAACGACTCAAATCTAGCATTTAGTGCTCAATCGACTGAAGGTCATGAATTTCTTCGGGCCCCTGTCTCCCAGCAGCGCTGTTCGCCTGAGAAGTTGACGGGTATACAGTGGTTGCCCCTCCATTTAGGTGCAGGATGAACCTCAGTAAGGTGAGAATCGGAAGGATAAGATCCAAGGAGAGGCCAGGCAGACTGGATGGGGAGCAAAGAGTAGACGGGCCGCTGCTTTTGAGACGTGCGGTGCTTGACAAGAGATGCCCAGCGCAGAGGCTAACATGGCCTTTGTTCACACCCATTTCGGTGCGGAGAACCAATAAAAGCTTAAGGCTCTGTCACATCCCGATGCGGGCCCCCAACCATCTCGCGAGTCAAAGAGCAACCCCTGTAATTATAGGCCGCCTAGCCACTAAATCCGCTATAACTGAGGGATCCGCAATCACAGGTAACTCCAGGTCCCGTCTCAAGCCACGCAGCAATCCCCTGTAATTGTAGGTGCTCTATCCACTAAATCCGCTATAACTCAATCGTCCTGTTGTTTCCCATTACGTTCCATACTACAGACAATCGCCGTTTACTTACATATAATCTTCAAACAATTAGGAGAGGCCAGCACTACTATGGCTACCTATGCAAGAATGTGATCATGCTCGGTGCAATAAGTTAGAATCGATTACCATCCACTACTTCCACTACTATCTACCACAGCAGACAAACATCGCAGTCGCCTCAATGAACGATATCTCTGTGGCCAGTTGATCAGAGCGGCTCACGATATCTCCATACCTTTTTCGACTCGCATCACCGCCCTAAAAGGAGCAAACCTCGGCTCTCAGTAGGTACTCATGTTTCTGGGGCTTGTATACTTGGCGTGATAGATTAATTCCAGCCTGCATCTGTTTCTTGAGAGATAAATTCGTCTAAATTTCACCTGATAATCCATTTGGCAGTAATTGACATAAGAGTTGGTGTACTCTTAAGGCCGTTACTTAGGATAGATATAAGAGGCCCCTATAAGTAACAGGTAGACTCCATCAAGACCTTAAATTAGGTACTAAATGTTAGGCCCTTAATCCACCAGTGGGAATAGAATCCAATATCCCATATAGCCCCCGCTGTAGTTTTAGGTACCGCAACCACTAAATCCACTGTAAAGATAGGTAAGCTGCTCGAGTGCTGACATGTAGGCACTCAGGCCGCTTGACAGCGATCAACGATTCAGGATCCAAAGCAACCCTTTTCGAGCCTACATGCACAACTTGACAGCATCTTGCATTGACGAAGGGGAAATACAAGCGGTGGAATACGCCACCATGGCAGAGGTCAGATTGTTTCCCGGGACCCTTCGGCTGACAGCTTTCACACCGTACAAAGCGCTTCGGGAGTCTGAAGATGGGAACTGTATGTTTGGCATCAATCACGGCCATCAAATGGTACAGGGGTCATTGCCGGCCAAGAATTGGGTGTGGATTCCCCAGAAAGTAGTTGCGAAATGGCTGGCGGAGACCGAGCCCGGGGGAAGGTCATGTCATCAACAAAGAGAAAAGGTGCGGGTCATATCGAAGACAATTGTAAGGCCGTGGCAATCCGTCGATGTCGCGACCTCGGTGCTGAACTGCTGATGGATGATCACTCGTTCAATTGGCGTATCGTCGAAGGGAGAACACAATCGTGCTGTAGCGGTGGAACTGTTGTCAATAATCGGGGTCCGCACCCCCTTGGTTCTCACTCTGACGTGTCAAAGAATCGGTGTGCAACATTTCACACTTCGCGGCCTGGATCCGCTGTGGCGTAAAGAATATGATGGGGTTGATGAATTCGCCATCGCAGGGCATCGTCTCAATCTGGGAGATGTCAGATGGCGGAAGTGGAAAGGATGAAAAGGCCTCACAAGTAAAATGTCATAGGTCGGAAGGGCATTGAGATCTGGAGGAATAAACCACTGTGGGGCGACAGGCGAGTGTGTCGCCCATCTCGGATCCTCATCCGGAACCACAAAGCTTTGTCGAGACATCTTTGGAGATGCAGAAGGGATGGCTGGTTTGAAGACGCGGGAGGTGCCGACAGGGGGAATCGACGGCAAGGGTTTGCAGGAGTAGAGAGAGGAGATCCGATACAGAATCGGGGACGAATGAGGCTGGATGTCCGGGCTTGGAACCCACGAAACCTTGAGTTCGGCATTCATTTCGGTGGAGTGGGAGGGCGTGTCGGCTGTTGAGAAGGAAGTCTGATGTGTTTGAGTAAATGTAAAAGGGAAATGTGTGGCGACAGGATATGTGATGTTGGCGGGTATTGCGCGGTAGATAGCAGGAAGTTTCTGCGGTCGACATATGCATCTGTCGAAGGGATTGGGCCAAACCGAATCATACTTCCGGCAGGGCCATGCCTCTGTTGGCTCGGGCCAGTACCGTCTCTCGATTCTTCAGCGACTATGGCTGGCCGGGGAGGGTGCGTGGGTACCAGAGGGCTCTAGCCTTGGCTCAGGAAGCCTCTTGATATCGACGGCGGTCGGACCTTGGCCCGAACAAGTGAGAGACTGATATGTGGTGTCAGATAAAAGAGACTCTTGAACTCGGACAAACTTACCAAAGCCCTGTACCGTTGGGTTGGAGGTGAAGTCTCGGCTTAAGCCAAATTGAGAAGATATCGAGGGGATGGCGTCCTGAAGGCTTGAGAATATTCGAGGCATATGCGACATCATCAGAAGATATCGTCATGCACAGTGCGTCCGCAGTCTCTCTGGGAAGTTTTGTCGTAGTCATCGACGAATGTGTAAATTCGAACTTCAACGAGCTTAACCTTCAGGCCAAGGATGGTATGAGTCATGATTGCGTATTATGAAACTGACGGTGGAGATATTGCCACAGCAGGCGTCAGAAGGTCAGATGAAGGCGTCGCGGTGGTGGGAGAGAAATAAGCGCCCTCGGTCGAGGCTTGTCGATTGAAGTGGCTTGGGCATTGTCCTTGGGAAAGCCTGGCGCATCAGCTTCTTGATCAACGCGTTCACGGCTCGATGCGACCACAGTGTAATGACTCACCACCCTCTACGTGGCGTGCCAGCGTATGGAGCTTTGCCACGATCAAAGATAACAGCGACTCGGAAGCACACCGAGACGATGGCGCACCTCCCGGATTGTAATTGGAGTGCGAGAGACACGTGTGCGGGAGGTTAATGGTATGCTTCTTTCAGCACCAATAGCAGAGGACACGATGGCCAAATCGGGAATGTGTCGCCGTGGCTGCTCGGTGCAGGGAAGGAACGGTCGGACAGCGGCGGTGGCGTGCGCCAATCGACTACCCAAAGCTTGTTCCCAGGTTCTGTAGTACTGAACACTCGGGTTGCCAGGGACATGTGATCTATCGAGACTCGGAGTGTTCTGGTATGTTGTCGCGGTTTCTGGGAGTATCGTTCTTGGACAGCCAGGGGGACAGTGACAATCGACGATATGCTGATTCTCGAGACTGACCCTCGAAGGGAGATAGGAACGATACCGGGCTTGAACTGTTGCTTCGAGAAGGCGGGCCGAATATGCATGTCGTCTGCGCCAGTAGTCAGGTACGGGAGTCGCCAAGTGTCGACAGACATATTGGGCCGGAAAGTACTTCTGGGAGACCATCAGTGAGAGAAAACTGTCCTGACAGTGTCCATACCTCGAATCATGTGCGAACTTGTGAGAGTTTGAGACAAGCGCCGATCCGCTGTTCAGATCGTTGAGGCAAAGGTGAGGGTAACAGTACGAGGTGAACTCATGAAAGGTCGGAAGAAGACTCAACAGCTGTGTCAGGAATAGAAGAGCACTCATTTGTGAATGGCTGAAGAGTGGACGAGCGTGCGATCGAGTGGCGGAACGTGTCGTGGGTGGAAGAGGGTGAACGGCAATTGCCAATGGCCGAGAGGTCTTCTGTCGATGATGCGTTTGGCGGTGAGGGTTGATCGGTCCGGCTGGTGGTACGGTCGTTGGAGACAGGAGTTGGGAAAGTTGTAGGCTCAGGCATTCGTAGTCGAATTGATCTCATGCGACCAGTCCAACGGGAAACCCTTCAGAAACTTCGCCGCCGGCGTGGAGTGAAGTGTGAGGCGGTTCAAAGACGATTGGCGGGATGATGCGGCGCCTCGACAAGTGCTGCGAGAATCATGGATGGGCCGCCGTTTAGAAGAGTGGTCTTGTACAAGCTTGGCCTTGTCGATAAGATGGTTGCATTTGGGCTGACAAGAGTTGCGGAGCGCATGAGCAGAGCCTGCTGCATCCCATCGGCCACTTGTGAGTTCATTGCTGGGTCGATGGCGATGGTCAAAAGATTCGGCGAGCGTAGATTGAATCGCAAATGAAGGAGGAGAGAATTGACATCGGAATCGTGTGTGCCGCGATTGGCAGTGGTGCCTACTTGTGTCACCCCAGCTGTTTGCAAACCGCGTGTGACAGCCGATGATGCCAAATCAGACTGAAGGCCGGCGAAGGGCAAGCATGGGGAGTGAATTTGGCGGGTTTGGTCGATGGCGATGTTTCATATTGCACCGAGATCTCTGTCCTGGTGTGGTGGTGATGGGACAGGTGACCAAGATGAAACCGAGTGGCGGCGAAGGAATCATCAAAGGGAGGGCTTTCGGGGCGTGTGTACAACTGATTGAAGGGGATGTCGTCAGCCGCGATTTGCAACTCAGTGTCGTGTATTAAAGATTGGATTGCGATTGATGACGCCTCTGGAGATGTTTGAGTGGCTGACTTGTCTCATTGTTCAGCGAGCAACATACGTTGACTGTTGACAGGGTTCTCCCCGTACATGGACCTGTAGGCACTGAAGTGCTCCCGTTGCATTCAATGCCACGCGTGGTCGGCTCGATCTTCGATCATGCCTATAGACCTTCTCTTTTTCCATGATCTCGTGAAGAGCCGCCTCAGGCTGATGAGAGCTGTCTACATCTAAAGCACCATCGTAGGAGGTCGGGTCTTCCAAGCTGTCAACCTCGTCGTGACGAATGGACGCCAACGAGTAGGAGTGCATCTTCGGTGGACCCTGGTCGATGCAGCAGAACACCTTCGTGCTGGTGCGAGATGGGAAGCACACGTCACTTGCTAGTCGTGTTAGCCGAGAACGTTGATATGCCAAGCACGTATGGTGACGTTGATGCTTGAACACACCTCTGGGAATTAAGCGTGTTTTGTTTGTAATGAAGCGTCGCGCGAAATGTGCCCATGTTCCTTGCGATTCATCGCGACTTGACGCTTGATGTCGGGAATGAGTGAGAACAAGTCTCTGCTCCTCACTGCGATTTATGACCTCCTCATTCGTCGTGAGCTTCGAGCGCGTCGCTTTCGTGGACAGTTGGCGCGCTTGATCCGTTCAGACACTATGAGAGCGACTGGCAGTGTCTCGGGTTGTCTTAGAAGGGCATCCTGAGTTCGACTCATGTCACGGCGCTTCTTGTTTTTTAGCATGTTCGTGACTACGGTGTCACAATCAGCTACCTGAGCACTGTCGCACGGATTGCTTTGAAATTCACGGCGTCGCAAAGGCCTTTCCTGACACCCCAGGTGCAAATATGCGTCTTGTCGTAGATCAACCATATGGAAACAAAGCTGGCGAACGTAATTGAAGGGTTCGAGAGTGACAAAAGTTGCTGTACCTTCCTTGATCAAGAGTGTGATGCGTAAAAACGTGACGCGCCAAACAAATTCTGGGCCCGTTGATCGATCTGGGGAAGTGGGGACTTGATCTTGATGGTGCAGGGTAAGACCAGCCATTACCTCGAACTTGGTGATCATACAGCTGTATCATAATTCTGGGGCGTTCTGGATGACCTCTTTATTATAAAAAGAGCAATTGACACGTTTATTGAGGGTAATATTGACTAAAATCGGTGCAAACGTGACTGTTCCAATCAGTCAGGCTGATTTGAAAGGAGTGTCGGTTATCAGAGGTGCAAAAAGCTTGACGACTTAAGAGCCAGTTATGAGATTCACTTCCATTGATAAAGAGTTTCAAACTTCAAAACAATCTATTATTTATAATCAAGACTAAGCCATGAATCAAAACATGGCCTTGACATGGTTCAGGCGTCAGTCGCGGCCATCCTCACGAACAAGTCTCTCAAAGTCTAGCCACACTGGGAGAGAGAGTAGGGTCCAAACCGCACCGTGTCTCCCAGAACCACTCTCGCAAGCCCCTGTCGAGGACCGATCTTCCCTGGTGTTCTTCTTGCTGGTGGAGACACGCACAGCAGCGTAGAATCTTGGGATAAGGACGCCCTGGAGATCCCCCACATGCATGTATGCCTCGGTCTCAGTTTTGAAGTGTTTGTCGGTATATCGCCAGAGTAGAGCTTCGAAACGGGCGACTTCATCCGGCTCCTCTCACATACGGCTTGCAGTTCGAGGGAGTAAGTCAGGTGTCGAGTCATCGGATCCCTCCCGAGAATCAGGGCACTGTCGGGATTCACAGGGGCGAGAGACCTGGGAGGTACAGTAGAAGTGATTCGGGAATGATATTGGGCTCTTTCTCAGGCAATACGGTGCTCAAGTCGCTGAAATATCTGCATCTCCTGGGGAAGCTCCTGGGGAAGCTCCTTTGGGGCAGTCTGTGGCACCGGAGAAGCACCTCAGAGGCGATGAAGGACCCTTGACCAGCGTTGGGATGGTGGAGAATCCTGCTTCTTGCGATCCCAACTGCAAATATTTGCGACGTCGACTGCAAGTTCCATCGGGGACAGGTCGGCTGGGTCCATCTACAGTTCGTTGTCTGTCGCTGAAAACATGAGATTTCCATCCAGACCTTCGAAGGCGCCGGGAAATGCTTACCTAGTGGCCTTGAGTTTCAGTCGTGAAGAGAGAGCATGATATGCGCAAAGAGTGGGCTTGCCTCGATCATGGAGCGCGCAAGTTGGTCGAGCTCAGCACCATCTCGAGTGATGCCGACGTAGCCACCACCAGCGGTAGGGAGCGACGGTGTTGTTGTTCTCGTTGGTAGACATGGAACTGGTGGTGGTTGTTATGATCAAAAGGAATAAGAGGGCTTGGGCGACGTGATACTAGCAGAGTTTGGTGGTGTCGGTCGAAGGGGAGAGAGATCAAAGGACCAAGGAGACATTGTGAACTTGACCCGCGTAAGCCCCAGTCTCTTGTATGTTGCGGTAGGCATCAATCTCACCACCAGACGTGACATAAGCGATACCGGTCTGGCCACCAAGGTCTCCAAACAGTTGGCGCTCGTCGGTCCTCGTAGCATTGCCGTCGCAGTTGCCCGGCTGCTTCATAGGGAAATTGTGAAGCCCGACCGGCATAGCTTGGTGGACCCGACTCATGCTCAACAGACTTGGCTTAATGAGAAGCTTGGGATCTTGACAGCCGTCGTGAAGGCAAGCATTGCGCGTTTTGAGTTCTGGGAATATCTGGCTTGTTTTCTGTCGTCTTGTTTCTTGGTCTGAATGCGGGCATCGAGGCGTCGAGGAATGGGGTCTTCGAGCAAAGCTCTTCGGAATACGCGCTGGGCAGGAACTTCAAAGGGTCAGTCTATAGATCAGATGGTGGCTCTAGAATCGACGAGTCTCCCCAGACCTACCTGAGTGTCTCCCGACCATATGCAGATGAACAGTAGTAAGAGGGTAGCCTGGAATCGGAGCATGCCAATCATGCAATCGGCTTTGACTCCAAACACGTGGTAGACGACATCATGGTGGTATAGCAACTTTCTGTGTGAAGGCCGCCTGTGAAGCAAGTACAGAGTCTCATGCATTCGAGCAGCGCGTCCATAAAGCCGTGGTGAAGCGAGAAGCGCGATGAGTCGGTAGAGTTGGGAAGAATGCTGAAACAGGGTTGTTGGTGGGATGATTGCTGTTTGATGGTGGTGTACCTGAGGTGCTCGAAGAGGGATGCCCAACGCATAACCGAGGTGACTGAAGCGCTTGGAGCAGGCGTTGACTGTATGCAGTACATGACTCCTCGGTTGAATGAGTGCCTGGCTCATCTCAACTCTGGAACTGCCAGGATGACGTGGTTCTTGGGGAGCGCCCTCATGCCCGTCACCGACAATTGCACATAGGGGAGTCAAGCGGGCGCCAAGTCTCAGGGGCGAGCATCGTACAGAGTTGTCGCTGTGCTCGCTTTCAACGGGAATATGAGGTCACTGGTGGACGAGAGTGTCGCAGCAGCTGATGCTTGGTCGAACAACTGAATCGGCCACGGGTCAGTGACTGGAAACGGTCATCTGGCCATGCGATGATGCTGGCACGCCTATTTATGACCACCTTCTGAGCCACTGGGCCCATCAATTTCGTAGCCTCGGGGATGACCTTGGGGTCGGAAGAGGCGGAAAGCCAGACCTCACGAGCAACGTTGAGACGGTTCGCTCGGCAGCGTCATATCTCACAGAGCGCTCACGGAGTGACGGGACGAGGATGACGATTGGTCGAGAAAGCCGGATATAACAAAGAACAGAGGTCATTGTTGACAGCACAGGGATGTATCTGACAAGGACAGCGCTTGTCGAGGGATATGTACGTATCGTTGAGGTGACCGAGGCGTAGGTGCCCAGCGTCAACCGTCTTGCAGTCTTGGAGTTTGATGTTCCACTCTCTATACAATGGTCCGGATGAGATGGCCGGTTGACTGACGAATTGGAGGGACATGGTGGCGAGAACCGAAAGAAACATGGTCGTGGTGTTACCTTAGAGGGTGACGGTCAAGGAGCTTTCGCATACTGATCGATGGGATTGAAGTTGAGCTGGTGCGCATCGTAGATATCTTCGAGGGAAATGATCGTGAGTGCCGGTCGGGGTCAAGAGAGGAGCTTGGTTTCGTTCGAACGATATGTCGGTCGGTGTGCTGAAGGGGTACGGGGGAAGGATCTGAAAGCAAGTTAGAGTGGTCAGCCGCTCCAATGATGCTGAAATGAGGGACGTGGGATGAGAACACGCGAAACTGACCTCGGGATGCCAGAAGACAGGTAGCATCAGGCACTTCCCCTGGAGCACGTCGATGGTGGAGAGCTCACTGCCCTTTTCTTGAGTTTCGAGAGATACTGAAAACATAGACATTCCCCATGGGTAGTGGCAAACGTCAGTCAGCTGTGTCGGTCGCGGGTTGAGCTCTTCGCGTCTGGTCAGTCACCTTGGATGAGGCTCCTGTTGTGAAGTGTGCGGCCAACCCAACAGTTTGCAGGTCTTTTCGCGTTCGAGAATGAGGGCGGCGTGAGGCGATGAGATGATGCCCAGCGAGGGCAAAGATAAGTCTGAGTGATAAGTCTGAGCAGAACACGGTAGGAACATGATCGGGTTAGGCCACAAAACGGTTGGAGCCTGAAGATTATCCGAATATGTTTGTTGTTTTATCGCTCGCTTTTGGAGACATCGTGATTGCGGCGTTTGTCTCGGTTGGCCATTATCCTTTGTTCTGGAGGACTGATGGTGAAGGACAGGACCCTTGTTGATCGCTAGGTGACGCGAAATAACGCGCCGGTGTATCTGGGAGCCCATACTAAAAGACGGCATCATGACGCTGATCGGCCTTGACAGCATCTGAATAAGTTTGGTACATATTTCTGAGAGACAAGTTAATCCCCTTTGCCAGTTTCTCTGCATTGTACGACATGTTGCTGTAATGAAAATCAAACAACTGTACTGGTCAAACTGCTCCCCATGTCATAGTGTTTGTTTAATAATGTCGGCTCATTATGAAGGCTTTCAAGTCAAATCGTCAATAAGAGAGTCAGAAGTACAAATTGAGTATCAAAAGCTTCCCAAAGAAGCAGCGAGCTTAACAAGAGTAGCTAAATTACAAGCTATATTTCCCAGAAATAAAGAAATGCCTCTTCGTCAATAATGTGTGGTCGGAGGTGTGAGCTTTTCGTACCCTATAGCTTCGAAACGTGGGACTCCACAAATCCCCCACTTCCCCAGATCGATGCAAGATCGTAGGCACGTTTTGTTTCGCCCCACATGCTTCTCACCCGTCAGTCATGGGCAGGCACCCTTTGACGAACCGACTAACGAGGGTATTTAAGTTTGGCTTCAGGTACAAAAGAGTTCATGTACGACAGAGGCTGAGAGTTACGGGCATGGACTGAGTGTTCAACTTGTTCCTTTGACATTTGGAAATTCGTGAGACGGGCTCGCTCCTTGTTCAACTTCGTTGACTGTAAGCACGTATATACCTTAATTACATGACTCTTCGTGCTTGGCTGTTTACAACCGAGAGTATAGGACGTCTGGGAAGAGGACAGGCACCATTTGCCATCCGAGAGACTTTAGGTGCTCCCGCTGCCAACCTCTCCATGCCCACAGAGAATCCACCAAAAACAGCCCGCCTGATAGTCTATCTACAGCCACTAAATGATTTGGTCACACTCACTGGAAATGCCACCTCGGGCGGGCCAAATCCGCCCACTCACTGAGGTCGTCATAGCGCTTCTTGAGAATGGCTGGCATTCCAGACACTCGAGATTGAAGCCGCGATGAGTCTTGATTGATTGTGAAGATGAACAAGGCCAGTAATCACATAATACACTGGACAGATCAACGAATTCGTGTTCAAAAACGGTCACATACACGAGACACGACAGAATTGAGTTTTAGTTGGCATTCTTGACTGGCTGACCACACTATCACCACCGTAGCCCGTCGCGACAGTTCGCTGTCGCATCGACGGCTCAGCTACCATCCAACTTCATTTGATTCCGTTGCGGCAACACGAGGATCTGTATTTACAACAGGTTGTGGCGTTCGAGCGTCCCCCTGAGACACTTGATGACCTCGTCTTTGTACCGAACTTCGGCTTCCAGCAACTTGTTCTTGGTTTCCAAGGCCTGCTTCTCTCGCTTCTCTCGGGCGCACTCCTCTGCTGGAGACTCCAGTCGTTGGAGGAGCAGCTTTTCACTCGATGTCGCAGAGGGGAGTAGTCCAAAAGCTTCCGCCATCCCAGGGGGAACACTACACTCATAAGCCATCGATGGTGCTGGAACGCTGGGATTCTGGGAGGTTGTCTGCGCACTGGGCTTGTCAGTAACATTCATGTTATCTGTAGGAGCTTACTTACCGGTGCTTGATAACGGCGTCTCCGTCATCCGAAGCAGGGCGTTTGCCAGCGGTAGTCTGAGTCGGTTCCATCCTAGGAATATGAGAAAATGAGTGATGAGGCGGTAGGGCAACTTACTCGTCGTGATTTGTTGTGTGTGGGAGTTGGGAAATTTGAGAAGTGGGGGAAAATGGCCAGGTGCTACAGTAGGGCAAACCCACCTATCAATTTGACTGATACGGTCACGGATGGCCCAGCTGCCTGTTTACAGGGCCTTACAGTACCTTTCAGTGGGCTAACCTCTATAATATGCTGACGCTAAGTGCCGTGGCTCTTTGCTCACTGAGTGAATCAAACAATAAGAGTCTTATCGCTTGCACAATAAATCACAGATATTGGCCCGGTGAATCGATTCTGGTCACCTGGCTTGTTTTTTCTTTTTGTACTTCGCTCTGAAATTCACTTTGTTTCCTTCTCTTTACAAACCACCATCAAACATTCACCAAAATGGGCAACGAACAATCCACCATGCAGGCATCTGAAGTCAATGCAGCAGACTCGGATCAGCGACGGGCTTATCTAATGTCATTTGTTCATATGATGGGAGGCAACTATGTCGAGAAAGTCATGATTGAGCATTTGTTCGCAGAGGAACGAGCGTGCGACAGGCTCAACGAACTTGGCATCGTGCAGATCGGCACCGTTTATTTCGAGTACCAGGTTGACCGAGCTACTTGGATCAATCTCTGTAAGTCAAAACCCACAGATAATTATGTGCATGCTGACGTTAAAGTTCGCCGTCTTCGCGACCAGGCTCCCCTTTGGCCTTTTGAAGGCAAATCACCAGCGCGTGACGACATGAGCCACGGGGTTTCATCAGCCTACAAGCAATGGCGAATTAATCGGAATTTGCCTGTTGAGACCTTTGAGCAGGATGCAAACATGTTCTCAAGTCCCTCTGTTGCGGGGGCAAATACGCAGCAAGTACCTCTGGATGCATCCCTCATTGCCCCCGGGGATATTTGCCAGCGACGAGCTTGGCTGGATGGATTCATCCGACAGATTGGCAGCGACTATGCCGAACACGTTGGTGAGAAGCGTCGGGCATCAGAGCGGGTGGTCAGTCAAAAGCTGGCCGTCGAAGGAGCAAGGCAGATCGGCGCTGGATTCTTCGAGTACAACGTCGATAAGAATGCCTGGAGAAAAATCTGTAAGTTCTTCCTCGATGTTATTGGTACATGCTAACATGACAGTCAAACGGCTCGGAGATCAAGCCCCCCCTTGGCCGTGGAAGGATGGACCTCAGCGTGATGACATGATCGGCGGTATATCGCTGGTCTACAGACAGTGGCGAGTTGACAACAATTTGCCCGTTGACACGAACGAGGGAGCTACAAACTAGTTCACCGATGAACCTTCAAGTACTTGTGCCTGGCATCGCATCTTCAACATGATTTCTGGTACCTTGGATTCTCAAGGGGGAATGGGACTGGGATGGGTGATGGACTTTACGTTAATAATTTATTGGCAGAGTATAATAAGCGCGCGTAATACTCAGAATAAGATAAACTGAGGTATGATTCTTGCCACCTGTATCTCGACAATGTAAAGTCGCTATCCATCATGGAATAAGCGTCAGAACACACCATCACACGACAAAGTAACAGATGGTAGTAAACGTAACCCTCATGTATCTATGGTGCTTCTTGATCTATGACCCCGAAAACAAGTGATAACACAAAGACCCGGCCATCATGACTCTTTGGCCAATGATACTCCGTACCGTCGTCTCTGGCGGTAGTCCAACGTACAACCAGGCAAGTCAGTGGGGTCCAGCGTACAGCAGCGAGGAGTCCACTGGGGACGGCCTTCACCTCATTCACCCTCAACATCACCCCGCTCAACTCAACCATCGCTTATCAGCAGCTAACGCGTCATTGTCTAAGGCGTGAAACGATGACGGCGCCCTTTCGGTCTACCAACGCCGCCCATGTCTTGACGACTACAGTGGGCGAGACTCTCCGTATCAAGGAGTCGATACAGGACTGGGAGCTTCACAAGCGTGACGAATACTCACGGCGCAAAAGAATCCTCGATGAAACGTCGACTTCATCGATCGAGCAACGGCTTACTTGGGGGCTCAAAGCTTCGAGTCATCGTCAAACGACACCAAGCTATCACATTTGTGCTGCTGCTGATGTGATAACTTCGAACAGGACCACCGATGACAGACCCTGATGTGGCGACGACTGACCTTGGCGAGGGCACTATCTCACGACGTCGGGTTCACGAAGGCTGAGCACCCTACCAGCGATGACCCTACTCAGACTCCCGATCGGTTCGCCATTCGACTCTCTCAATACAGCCGCTCCGTCTCAATGCGCTGCTGAGATTCACACGGTGGCGAGAGCACCAGTACACTTCGTGGCCACAGACTCAACAGCGAACATTACCAGCTTCCAAAGCTCCGATCACTCGGTCACACACCCCATCAGTCAGCTGTCCTTTAAAGCCTGACCATAAATTTGGAATGCAATCGACCACCGACAAGCTCATGCAACCATAGCGTCCCCCTGAACGGGGCGAAGGGCCTCGGAACCACCAAACCAGACCACTTGACGGCAAGATTTCTTATAGTCGACTAGACCAGAGGTCGTTCAATTGGCCTCCTGGTTTCAAATATGTAAAGCCTTGATGTCAGGCTTCGGGCTTTGCACAGATATGTCTACGACTTGACACGAACCCTACTTCTATGACCGATGGAGGTGATTCTCAAGATATGCCTCATTTAAGTAAGACTGGCATGAGCTTGATTGATTACGGAATCCTGACGCTGACTTCACGTACAGTTGGTTTCTCATTCACCGCCCTCTGCCGATTCCCTCCATGAAGCCTACCCCCCAGTTTCGCTGGGCCGTCGGCTGAATGAACCCTTGATTACGAAACTCCATTCCATGAGAAAGAAGTCAAAGAAGAAGTGGATGAATCTTTACAGACGCCCTCAACGAGCGCAGCGAGGACAGGCCCTCCGCTAGGAGCCACCGGAGGTATTTGGGGCTGGTGTCATTGAGATGAGGTGTGTCAAGAGTCACCTAAGTGTCAACCACCCGATGTACAGTCGGGTGTATCGGAAGAGGAATGCCCAGTAGCATGAGGAGGATCCAAATGACGACCGATAGTTGCGGGTTCATTCCTCGCAGATAAACAAAGGCATTGCGGTCATGGGTCAACGCGACAGTGAGAGCTTCATCTCCCGGTAATCCTTGCATGTCCGTCTCAAGAGAGTCATCAATTCTTAAGTTTAGAGGTGCTGCAAAGAAGCTTAACACCTTAAATTGATCTTCAAAGTATAAAAAAGCTTAGAACATATAAATGATCCAATGTCTACCACTCTTGATGATACCACGTTGTGATGGGGCACCACCGTCCAGGTGAGGTTCTCGGGCTTGAACAGTCCTCGGGGGCAAGAAAACAGCAAACCTTACTGTATGGTGACAAACTAACCTCAGTAAAAGGCATCCTAAACTTAGGGTATTTTACCGAAGTCTTTTTGTTGTTTAGGATTGAGATCCCGTGTTTTTATCACTCCCATAGAGAGTCTTAACACATTATAGTAATCCTTAGTTGAAGCAGTGGATCTCCAGAGGTTATAGAAGGCAGCCCACTGTAACCCGCTGTGAACAAGCGTTTGCCCGCCAGCAATGGTTACACAGGTACTGAAGCAATTCATTTGAGTCACCTTCACCTGGAACACAGTGTGATCATTTATCTAGCAGTTCGACAGGGGAACTTGTCTATGGATTCACGTAGGCTCACATTACCCAATTGAGACAGGATGCTGCTCGCTATTGGATAGTTGTTTAAGCATAAAACCTTGTTTAGCGATCGGAAGGTGCCTGGGCGGGAGCTGCTCGGTCGGTCGTCTCGTGCTAGACTCGACTTGCAGCCCCCGGTCTTGGGCGATGGAATGCTTCCTTGGCAAGCATTGTAGATGTCTGAGTGCTGTCTGGAGAACGCGGCTGGAGAAAGTATTAGAATTATTCCTGATATTAATTACAAAGGCAGTTGCACATGGTCAAAAAGTGACGAATTAATCCTTTGTCCTCCGTTCCGGTGTTGGTCAATTCGTAGCTGTCTTGGTGACAGTCAGCAATGTATCCTCTTCCTCCATCGTCTAGCTCCAGCTCAATGGCATGCGCCAAGTCCCATCCTCGTTGCTAATGGACAACCGAGACATCAGTCAATGATTGATTGCATTTCTCGTTCATGGGTTGCTCGATTCGATGGCTTCCACCATTTTGTCGATGAGGGGGATGATGTCCTCGTTCGACTGGGCCGCAGTCCGGGCGGCAATCGCATACTGAACAGCGTGAAGTGCAGAAACCTGTTCAAACAAGGACGTCGCATCGGCAATGTCAGTCGCTTTCCCCAGCTTCTCCATGAGAGAGTTCATGTCTGTGTCCTTGAGAAGCGCTACATGCTCACCGGCAACAGACTCCAAAGCTCTGTTTGCGTGGGCGACCGAAGCTCCCAGGTACGATTTCACGGCCAAGAGAACTGCCTGGAAGTTTGCGGCCGTGACTGGCTGGGATTTGGCTGCCCCGTTGTCCACCGGCTTCTCGAGCGAAGTGCGAGGGATGTTGTTACTGTACCGCTGGCAGTGGGGCAGAATCGCCTTCACTTCCCGCAAAACAACATCCTCATTAGCATGAGCCGTTGGAATAATCTCAAGGCAACATTGGAAAAAGAAGAGGAGAGAGTTGCGGGGCAAGATGTCGCCCAGGTGCTGCTCGCCTTCGAGTTCAGTGCCGACATCGGTACGAAGGGCCTTGTGAACGGCCATGATGAGTTCGGGGTCAATGTCGCGGAGCTTCGGGTTCAACCGCTGGTAGCCTTGTTAGCCTTCAAACACGTATCAATGCCAGAAAGCTTACCGCTGCTTCTTCACGTAGTTCGTCAGACTGGGCCCGGGTGAGATCAGAGCTAAAGTCGAAGAACGCGCTCTCAACATCTGAGCCTGTTTGGGGTCCGTACTCCAGATCGACGCTAGAGTTCTCCATGGCTGCCAGCATCATATCGATGAACGAGTTGTCTTTCGCTCCAGACATTACGAACGTATTCCAGGTAAGAACAAGCTTGGTTGCTAGGTGCTCTGACTGAGTGACCACGAGTGGGTGAGGAGTGGCGAGCTTTTCCGCGAGACTGGTGACCAGTCTGGCCGTCATGCGAGTCTCGCTAGTCTTGCCGCGTGCTTCAGCCTGTTTGGAAGGCCCGACATCATCGATACCAGTCATGTTGTATAGGGATACCGACAATGTCGGAAAGGGGTCCAGCTATTGGAAGGATGTTGATACAGTTTTGGGAATGGAAAAGGACAAAGCGTCGCCTTGAGCAAAGAAGGGAGAAATCGGTTGTCGTGAGTTGAAATGGAAAGTCTCACAGTGATCTGGCGAAAGGATGCCAAGAAATGGAGGTGAATAAATAAAGGCGGTCGGCAGTGGTCCTTGTGCGCTGGGCTTGCAGTGAACTGAGTCACATGACCAGGCGTGGAGAAACTGGAGCTCTGAACGTTTTAGAATCATCAACACATGAGGTGCTTTCTCGCAACTTCACCATTGATACCTCTTTACTTCACAAGCCTTCGCTATAGGCGACTTTCATTCGAAATTTCTGACTCTTTCTACATCGAAAAAAGCCTTACGAAGATGGCCGCCAATGATCAGGGATTTGCCAATGGCGATCTTCAGCAACTCAAGTCGCACCTCTTGGAACTGAAGCACGCCTACAGTACGGTTCCATCTCGGCGACCCGAGGACAAAAACAACAAGAGCCAACAGGCAACTTATGCGTCATTGTCTGACACCAATGAAGCCATTATTGAGAAAGTCGAGTCCGACCTGAAAGCTCTCTCATTGAGTGTCTTCACCAAAGGCGAACACTTAAGCTTTCGGCTTCCCGCCAGCAAAGCCTCACGCGATCTCTACAGCAAGCTCAAGGAGATTCGAGATCGTGATCTCACAGGAGAAGATATCAGTCAAGTCCATTCACTCCTCACATCCTTCGTCCGCGAACTTGACCCCGAGCATCCATTCCTCTCTGCCCCCAAGGAAATTTTCCTGAGAGGTAAGACTCTTTACATGAATGTCGAGTCGGAATATGTCTAACGCTTGCCAAAGTTGGTGCTCCAGATGGAGAAGATGACCAACCGCCCCGCCAACAGGGAAAGGCTTCGGAGGACAACGTCAACGACATCCTGGAAAGTGTTGGGATTGCTGCCGATGCTGCCTGTGACCTGAGAGAGAAGGATGATGAGGTTCAGGACCCTGACTACCAAGACGAGACAATGGGAGAACTTGGAGGACACATGGGAGACGGAGAGTAAGCGACATTGTCGGCGTGGTTTGAGGGAGCAAACAGCAGGATTTCGTTCCGCCTCCGATTTTCAACGTGGTTATCATGTACTTTGGAGCATTCATAGTGGTTTCGTCTGAAAGCGCTTCTCCGCCATATAGGGTGGGAGGATGGGGTAGTCAAGACAGAATCGGCGTGTTGCTTCGTTCAATGTTGGATGGGTTGGAGGCTTGTATGCCCTCGATAATTGAGCTCACTTCTGTCCAAGATGCTGAATGAACAAAGGCGTATCAGACGAAGAATCTAATCTCTGATTGATTGAAACCCGTAGACATAAATCTCAAATGTTGGCGGACAAAGAGTCGTCTCATTTGTTTGTCCCTTTGTGCGCTGACCTACTCTTCCATCAGGCCGCTTCTAAATCATGTTGTAGCACCAAACGTAGCCGAACTTTACCCAGACAACTCCACAGCTGTAGACAAGTTACTGCAGTCAATCTACGAGTCCCCCACAATACCAGCTCATCGCCACGCTGATCTTCCATCCCACGAACCACCACGCTCACCAAGATGCCAGAACAGCGAGTCCCTGATGTGTCCAAGTTTGAGCACGGCAACGAGAAAGATCGTGAGGTATACATGATTGCATTTGCGGCCGCAATCAATGAATTCGACTACGACAGATACCAGTCTGCGCTTAAACTTGCAGCGGGAAATGTCTGTGCCGCCTTTGAACGAGATGGACTGTCCACAGTCGGCGTGGCTCACTATTTGTACAAGCTGGACGTGGCATTTTGGGACATATACTGTGAGTACACTCTGTCCCGGTGAAACCTGTCTAACTTTGAACAGTTGATGTTCTTGGCGATGATAAGCCTGCTTGCCCCTGGATCACACATCCTGTCCAGAACGACCCCAACGACGAACCGTCCGAAGCCTACATCGACTGGCGCAGTCAACGGGGATTGACAGGTTCCATGGATGTCTCTGGTGATGCTATCGTCGCGGAAGAGAGCGATTCCCGAGACCCGATGTCTTTGATTCCGCTCCTGAAGCTATCGAACCGCCAGGCTACCGACATGGCTAATGCTGCTACTGAACAGGCGATGAAGAACATAGAAATGCTCAAATCGGTCGAGAAGCTCCGTGATGAGAACGAAATGCTTCAGCAGAAGGTAGAGCGTTTGGAAGAGGAGGCACGCATGGGGACCTTTCAGGGTAACGATGTCATCACTTTCGGGCGGTCATAAAGGACTTAACACTGATGTTGGACCGTGTCCAAGGGTTGGCCCCGACAAGATGATTGTATCATGAGACCAGCAAACGAAGACGATTTCAATGCTGCCAACAGTCCTGAGGCGTTGAAAACGGTTCACAACCAGTCTGGTCGTATCATTCATCGGTACCGCTAATCACAAAGTGGATGGGCGGACAACGTGGCAGAGGATATTAGGACTCGAGCTTGTAGTGGAGGTTATCTCATCTGATTCAAATGTGGCGTATAAAACAATGCTGAAATACAATTTGTCACCGTAACTGATTTACTTATCTCACTTTCGAAATTGACCATATCTGTGACCCCATGTTCTCACTTCGTAATGACCTTCAAGAATCGCAACCTTAAGCCTCACCAAAAGATGTGATAAGGATGAAGCTCCAACCGGCGGGAACGAGAATTGAGGTGTTGATGTGGTTGAGGGTTGTGTGTCAAAAATTTCCATTGCTGGATGCAACTCATGGAAACGGAGTTGAGGCGTTCATGTGGTTGGGGGTCGTGTGTCAAAAATGCCCTTTGCTGGACTGGCTGCACCCAGTCGCTTGTCATCACCGCTATGACTCACGGCCACAGGTGGTTGGTCATTGTTCATCTGCGCGGTGACGGAGGTTTTACTTCACAAAGCAAAGGCAGTTGTCAAAGCTTGCAAAAATGGTCGCCATCATCCCCTCCTCATGCCGAGTCTTTGTGAGACGTCCTTTGGTTCGATGTTTCCCAACGTGTCGCTATCCCCCCCTCCGCAGTCTAGTCCCAACCCTCATCGCCAACACCTTTGATCTGGGTGATCATCTCGAGCGTCGTCTCGTCGTTGTCTTCATATCGGCTGCAAGAAACGGACGAGGCGTTCCTCAGCGTCTCTCTTCGCTTGTCGGCAAGCTATCTTGGAATGAGGCGGATTGCTGTTCGGGACACTCATTCTTGGAAAGAATCGGTTTGGTGAAGGCGCTGCTTTGACACGTCAGTGAGAAGAATCTTAGAAGGGCTGACGGTGCTTACTGCTGTCTGTATGCTGTCTTGGTGAAAGGTGATTGGTGGAGTTGACTGAGCGAAGAGGTCCTGGATGAGTCGTACTTTCTTTCGGCGACTGTGCCAGAGCTGTCTCTTGATCCTCGGGATACCGCGGGTGGCTAATGAGGAGGAGGAGGAGTAGGGGCGGCGGCGATGAAGAAAAGACCAAAGGTTGCAGCGATGCCTCCATCAGCGTCTTGAGTTCATCGATGATAGCTGCGCTCCAGACTGCGAGTCTGTATTCTGCGGCGTAGAGAAAACCAAACAAGTATTGAGCATTGCGCACATCGAATTCATTGACTGTAATGACCTTTGATGTTGTTTCGTGTGCAAACTGTCGACGAGAGCCGGCAATTGAGCGTACAGCTAACTCTTCTTCCCTTTTTCGTCGCCGTCGTACTCTGGGCCACCGAGGTGCCGTGGGCGGCTTATGAGGCGGAGGAGGAGAAGCGGCGGCACTGAAAACAAAGGCCACGGTCCTGGCGATGCCTCTTGATGTCGGAGAAATGCTCGTGAAATAATACGTAGCGTTTGCTGTCGCTTTCGTACACCTGAGCGATGAGACTCATCTTCCCCTTCGTAATGCTTTGGTCGCGAGGAGAACCTGTCGTGAGGAATGGTCTAGAGCACATAGTTGAAAGTTCTGTTGCTTGTGTATCACACTGGAATTATCAGTGGATGATCGTAGTATCAAGCGATAGACTTACAGTCTTCGTCTTCAGCTCGAATGTCTGTTCACCGAGATGGCTCAATGCGAGGCAGGCTTCGGCGCGATGAGTGCGACAAAGAGCATGACGCTTGCAGATGTGCGCGTTTCGATCGAAGATGCGTCAGATGGTGGCAGTTGAAATTGACCAGAACAAGCGACGAAAGGATGGGCAGAAAGATTTCAAGCCTAGGGAGTGCCAGCTTGGGGAGTCCATGGTGGGATGGATGTTGTACAACCCCTCCAAACAGACCAGACCTAGGTGATAGAGGCCGGCTGGCCGGGACAGTGTTAGGCTGCCAAACACATGCACTGTGCCACACTCTTTCCAGGACCCACCCGATCTCACTGAACTGCTCCGCCAATGAGAGCGCCAGAACCCCAACGGTAAGACGCTGACAGGGATCCAGCTGTCAGTAAGCCGATCAACCCGCTAAAGAGCGCCAAAACTCAGGGCTGCTTCGTACCTGGGGCGCCGTGGGGAACATCGAATTTGGTGGCCACTCCTCTAGAAAAGTTTGTGGTGCAAAACGAATAGATTGTCTACTCTTCAAATGGCGAGGTAAGGGACGGAATGGATTCAGGCTGTGAATTTCTCACCGATAAAAGGGGGTCAGGGAATCAATGTAATGTCACAGCCAGCAGCAGATCGGCGTTGCGCAGCTTGGCGGCTTTGTTACCGCCGCACCTCATGTGGCATCTTGAAGGATTGCCATCACTAGGACAGTCCAATAATCGATTCATCGTGAGCTTGGTGCTCTTGAAATGACGAGAGGTTCCGGCACAATACGTCCCGTTGAAATTAAGGCCAGGGCTTCTTTGGCAGTCACAGAGGAGCGCATTAGGCAATGCTTTGACGATAAATGGTGAGGAAACTTGAATAGAATTGGAAGATGTTATCGAGGGATATTTCCACTAGTTCATGGCTGCCTTCCTCCTCTGGCCAAATCCGATATTCCTGTATCTGCTTCAGCTGAGCAATGGCGGCCTCTCCCTTGGCAACTTGGGGTTTCTCGTTGCGTGCAAACACGATATCTAGACCCTATCGACAGAGTGACTGAAGACTACTTTAAAGGAGAACTCTGCGCTTCGGAACAGATCGTCTTTCTCCGTGGTACGTCTCATCGAGGAAGTTGGGCTTATTGAGCAGTCGGAGCAGTTGGATCGGCAACGGGAGTCTCAGGGACTGGGAGGTTGTTCTCAACACGCGAGGATCGATACGTGAGGGGGCTGCCCTCGCTCATGTCCTTGGAATCAGGCAATTCCTTCCAATACTGCAGCGAGGTCGGTGCCAATGAGATGTTTGAGAAACTGACGCTGGGCGTTCATTTGCCTTGCAGTCATTTTTGGAGGTTCCTCGGCAGTAAAAGGGATTTACCATTCGTCCTTCCACGCCAGAAATGCTGCGGTAGACACATCACGGCAGCTTCACTCTCGTTTGCGTGTGAGCACTGTGTACCTGTCCCTCCGGGGGCTCCTGGCGGAGGGCCTTTCCTCGCTACGCTCGTGCCCGCAATTGAACCAACGCTGAATATTTTCCAAGTGGCCCCCTGAATAATCTCTCACCAGAAATGTTCCCGGGCAAACGTCGCGGCCATCTGTCGGTCGAGACTGATATGAGAGAGCTTCAGACCTCTCCAACAACATCACTTCGCTATTCTGTCGGCAGTTACTTTGATAAAGTTGAGATGTTAAAAGAGGCCACGATTGTTGTCAGCTTTTCCGCTGTTGTGATGGTTTTTTTCGAAACGGAATGACGCGGATTGACCGTTTGAGGGCACACTGGTATTGACATGGACTGGACCCGTGTTTCCCAGACTCAAAAAGACACGATATCTTTCCTCGAAAGTACCGTCGTTTTGGAGATTACTCAAAGGCTCTGAGTTGGGGGTGGGAACATTGGACCATCAAATCGGGGCTCGTATTGAAGGTGAGGAGGTGCCACGTCGAGGCGCGCTGGTGTTGAGGCGTTTTGACAAACCGACTTCTAGTAAGCTCTGGGGGACTACAGTGGGTTTTAGTGACCTTAAGTGGATTAGGGGAGGATTTGGGCCCTTTGGCAAGGTACGTTCCCTTTTCCATGCTCCCAGCCGTTTCTGATGCCTAGTTGAGGTACGTACTGCTGTGTGGCTGATTCGAGGTCCAGTGGATTACAGTGAGCTTGAGTGAATTTACCGCCTGTAATCTTTGAGCTCACGGTACGTACCTTTTCCCTCCCTCATGCTGACCAGCACAAGCAAAGCCAGGGACTTTTGGTACCAATAGTGCTCGTTTACAAACGCCTTACCACTCTATGTTACTGAGGTTGGTCTCCATCGGTATTTAGGAACTTAGAGAAGCAGTTCATCGGCTGAATTTCAAGGCAATGATCTCGATGGCAAAAATGCCAGTGCTCCCTCTTTACTAGATCGACTACCCGAAATCTCATGGCATTGGCAACTGCACAAAGTCAAAACGTGACTGTAAGAGTCAAATAAATCTGATTCCTCTTATTTGGACTTGAATGGAACTTGAGATCTTGTCTTTTGGCTAGGAAGACATGGATCGTCCTACTTTACCGTACCAGAGACGTCTCTGCGAACTGAGAGGCTCACTGAGAACCAGACTGAGAGTTCAGTCTGATATGAGAGTTCTACTCACCTGTAAAAAAGGTAAAGCATCTCAAAACTAAAGCACCATGAAATGATGAATTCTGTGAGTCTCGTACAGTCGGACATGGTGCAAACAGTCGAGATAATGGGTGGTGAGTCAACCTTGGGGTTACTTCGTCAAAATGTAGCGTCACTTCGCATTCCCCTTATCGAAAATGTTCTTGTGACCCCAGAACAACTTCCAAAACTGTTGCGGACCCGATCTCCATATAGAAAAGTCGACAGTCTGCAGTCTCTGTCAACACCACACAAATTCCTGCAACTTGTTCAACAGGGTACACCTCAAAGACATAGCGAACTGATGTGGAAGTAATGTTTGCCAAAACTGGTCAATCCCAGCAGAGAATCAAGTTCACTGGCGTTCTGGTGCTTTGCAAATTTCTCAGCACCCAAACCGTGGCATCCACACTGAATGAGATGGGCCGTCATTGATACCCTGCTCCTGAGACAGAGCATCTTCGATCAAGCCCAAAGAGGCTAGCCTGATTCACTGACGTCTGGTCCTCACTGAGCGTTGTTTTTCTCGCTCGCGGCCGCTTCTCGAGCCACCTCCAGTGCCCCGCTTCTCTCCGCCTCAGCTTCACCTCTCTCAATCAACCAGCCTTCTCACTGATCACAACTCTGCACCAACAACATTCCCTCTCTTTTTTAGCGCCGCCCGAGCAGTGTGTAAGAGGATGGCAGCTCGTCGCCAAATCCCGTGCAACATTGTCATTCGGGATGCTAATGAGAAGTCCCCAAAACTCATCTCAGCATCTCCCGACTTTGCTGTAAACCTCAACAACAAAGGCATACGACTGTCTTTCCTCCGCGACCCGAATCGAGAGACTTTTAGTTGGCACAGTGCGGATCTGTCCATGACCGAGTCGTCGCTCCATCACATCACAATCGAGCTTCCGCACTCTCGTTTCTCCCTCACCTACCGCGAGCTGACGTCCGATGAGACAACCGCTCTCAGCAGCCACCTCCCCGAGGATTCAACCAGATATAAGATTATCGACATCGACTGCCGTTCAAGCACCATAATCACCGGATTCGGTCTCCCATTTCAAGGTGCGAATGAGACAGTGGACAGTTGGGTCAATGAGCACTCGCCGATCCAGGATGTCATCTCTTTACCAGACATTCTCTACCGACAAACCTTTACTCTCCTGGCCGAGGCCACCAGCACTGAGATCATTCGCGTCGTCAGCAGCATCAACGCCCAATCTATTCCTCTCGACTATGGATATGGTGAAGAGTGAGTGTTTTATCCCTCCCAGGGCCAAGCTAACATTCCAGGCACTCGTGGAATATGGAACGGTACAACAAACAAATCCCTGCGAACAGAGGAGCGGCCTTTCCTCCAACGATCCGGTTCAATAATGGGAACGAGCGCGACACCGCTCTGACCCAGACTCATGTGCAAGATGTTTGGGATTTCGACCACAAGCTGAAAGAGATTGAGGTCTTTGAGCCGCCTGCGCTGATCTAGAAGTTTGGCACAGATCCAGTCAAAGACAGCGTCAAATTTGTGTGTCTCTTGGAATTGAAGGGAACCTTTGTGAGTCTGCCGTCTGCGAAAAGACTCAGCTAACATGAACAGAGACCCGAGCATTGGCGCGCTGCCCATCGCGCTCTCCGAGGAGACCTCAACAAGATCAAGGTCAGATTCACATTGAAGGACCGCGGTGAGACTCACAGTACTGGACTTGTCGTTTGGGACGCAGTTCCTTTGACATTCGCCACCTGCGAGGCGTTGAAAGGCGCCGACATTCAGAATCGCATCGCCCTTGGCCTCACTCGACCCTCCACAGGACCGGGTCACGACTTCAATCCGATCGCATATGACGACTACGAAACGGCCAAACAATCCCGACGGGAGAACCTTCAACTTCGTCTAGAATCTGGTCTCCACGGAGACACCCTACGAGTCAATGGCATCCACAGTCTCAGCAATGGGCGAGCCTTCCCGTCTACCATGAAGGCTGATCCTCTGGCGACCAGCAAGAGGCTCTTGTTCAACGAACTGCTGGTCGGCAAAGGACTCTGGGATCTCGCCAAGGAGGGTGTCAAGACAACTCTGCCTCACTTTGATCTCCTCCACGATGTGCCCCCGACGATCCGAGACGCATGCCTTCAAAACGTTTTTGAAGATGATAGAGAGCGAGTTCAGAAATACTTTAGCAAACTGCACCTTGGTCTCGGGTTAGTTACCGGTCCCCCTGGTACTGGAAAGTCCCATCTTGCCTCGGCCATCGTGGTCCTCATGTGTCACAATCCCTCCATCCAGCAAGTCTATGTTAGCGCATCATCAAATGGCGCCACAGACAATATTCTCGAACGTATTCAAGACATCGCCACCAAGACCACCACCAGCCTCATCGACCGCGATGTCGACGTTAAGCATCTGATGCTGGTTCGGGGGTACAGCCTCAACACAGAGACAGACAACTGCAACAGAGCCTTGTTCGGGAAGGCATTTACGGAATATGGCCCTTGGAATCCGTCGCCTTGGAAGTTGAAGAACTCGCTTTGCTGGTGGACTTTGCGGGTTCTGGACTCAACTGCCGTACCCGCGTTGACCCTGGAAGACAACGCCGATTTGTTCGACCTTCATGAGAGACTCAGCGCGCACGCCTCCGACTCGGTACCTGATGCAAGCCTTTCAAAGTTCCGTTCCTTGGTAAAGCTTGCTCGGGGTGTGACCTCCGTTGCTGAGTACCAGGCCAAAGAGAAGCAAGAAAACCACGCCAAGGTTCTTCGTCAGCTCATGGAACTTGTTCTTGGATGTGCCAATGTCGTCGCGACAACACCAGTGGTGTCAGCGAGTCGGATGTACAAGACGTTCAACAACCGTGCCCGCGCTGTTGTCTTTGATGAAGCAGGGACGCTCTTCTGTTCGGATGGTCTACTGGTTTTCGGTAATACGCCTCGACCCATGATTGCCATCGGCGACCCCATGCAACTCGCTCCAGTGCTCTCTACCGCCTTCGAGCTGCTCCAAATCCGTCGTAAAAAGCGTTCATGGGAGACGTGGACCGACCACAACGAAAGGCGACTGTGGCCCACGAACCGATTCGCAGGATTTGCGCAGATCTCTTGGCTTTCATGGTTCATCCACCTGGGATGGCCAGTCTTTCACCTCTACACGCAACATCGCATGGCTGAAAATCTCTTTGACCTCTCACTGGACACTGTCTACACGAGTCTCAAAGCGCATTTCAAGTACAGTCCTTTGTGTCGCGTCACCAACTTCCCCATCGGCGTTGATGTGGAGGAGTACCTGCAGGAGAAGTACAAGATCCCAGCCCCTCCCAGCAACACCTTTGCACCCGTCTTCTTCGATTGTAAAGGTTGCCGAATCCGAAAGTATCCCGACAGCGAGTCCCGCCTCAATCCCCGACAGGCCGACCTCATCGCAGACCTTCTAGTGGAGATGATCCAACAGTTGAAGCTGTCTCCGTCTGATATTGCCGTCCTCACGCCGTACCGGGCAAACTTTCGAGCCATCGGAAAACGATTCAAGAAGGAGCCTGAGCTAGAGGGCGTGACCTGCTCGACTTTCGACACGTTTCAAGGCCGCGAGGCCCAGATTGTGGTCGTTGCTCTGTGTGTGACCAAAGAAAGCGGTCCATTGTTTGTGGGCAATCCCCGGAGTCTCAACGTCGCGTTGACCCGACAGAGATCAAGTCTGCTCATCTTTGGCGATATGGGGGTACTTGACTTCAAAGCCAAGGATACTTCTACCGACTTTATCGGTTCAGACTCCGGACAACGGTTCAATCTCCGGATGTTCCGCGATGTACTCAAAACCCTTCGCGACAGCCGACGAGTGGTGAGGCTTCATGGCAAAGCTGGGGTTGATTACGATGGGTACTGGGATAGTATGGAGAGGAAGAAGCAGTGATGGACGGAGAGTGTGTGCTTTCTTGGGGGAATCACCAGGGACTGGATGATGAAATTTGGTGGGCAAGTTTGTGTGAGTTTCTGGAACGCGGGACGGCATATGGTAAATGTTGATCTGGGGACGGCATCTGTGCATTAAATGTAGATCACTGAGGAGGTAGTAATTTCTGTTTTAACTTGTCTCGGCTGT
The DNA here is from genome assembly GCF_900079805.1 of Fusarium fujikuroi IMI 58289. Lineage (NCBI taxonomy): Eukaryota > Fungi > Ascomycota > Sordariomycetes > Hypocreales > Nectriaceae > Fusarium > Fusarium fujikuroi. Next base: position 285,501 of record NC_036628.1, on the reverse strand, counting down.
TACATTACTTATCCCAATTGACATGGAAAATCACTCACATGAGATCATTGCCATGAACTACTCGTAGTGATCAATGTAGCTAACCTGCTTCTGCATGGACTCAGCAGACGAGATGAGTAGGTGCCCTTGTGATCGTTATTCGTCCTCCAGCTCCAAATCGCGCATGCCAAGTCTTTCGCTCCCGCAATCCCCTACTGATCCAGCGAGCCACTGAAGCTTAAACCCTGTCATCTACCGGCAAATGTCGGAAAGCACCCAGCAGCGGTTCGTAGGGCCATGGGTCAAGCGAACCTTCCTCATGCTGAGATGGAATTCCCCAATTCGGACGACAAGCCTTATCCCATTGGACACAGCAACACAGAAACGTCCTCACGGTGAAGGACACGTGGATTGGTACCAAAGTCTAATCCGACAGAAGCTAGATCTGTGGACAGGCTGGGGTGAGAAAACAGCGGACTAATGTCGGCGGGGGATCGGGTAGCGCCGAAATGTCAATTCCCTGCATGCGCTGACCGCGCTACTGTTAGCTCGATCTTACGCACACCTCGCGGCCCCGAAAGCGGTTTTGTGTGAGTGGGGATTAGAAGTGGCTGGTGTCGGCCATGTTCGTTGAGCACTTGAAGTGGCTCGGGCGCTAGCTGGAAGACTGTGGGTGTGGGTGTCTGACGGGAAATTTAGCGTGATACTGTAAATCCCATGTTGGAGTTAACCGGCCGGCAATCAGTGAGTGATCAACATAGGCGTGATTTAATGGTTGAGTGAGGAACTGCTTGTCCGATGCGCTTCAGAACAATCGACGGGGACCACCACGAGACTGAGGCGGCATCTACCCCAACGGCCAGGAAGCATTGGCACTTCGGACGGGTGATGTACTAGTAAATAAACGCACAGTGAAGCCGAATTGAGAAGATGCGCGGAAGTGAGGTCAGAAAAGCTGCTTCCAGGGATCTCGGGAACAAGCCTCCAAGCGGCGCTGCCGTTGGAGACCGAGACGAATCGATCGGTGAAGCGGAGAAAGAGGCGGAAAATGAGAAGCGGCAGGGCCAGATTCCGGAATGCAGGGCGCTGTTCTTCTTTAAACCATTGCGTTCCTCCGGTTGTTGTATTTGGTGATGATCCAAGCCGCTCGCAATTGAGGGGGCTGACTCCGGAGGCATGGGTTCGGTGGATTCGGAGGTCAGCAACTCGCACCGTTCCTGTGCTTGAGACTGAAGAAGGAATTGTTTCTATGCAGGCAGAATCTGTTTGTGATCGATAAGTATTTTACTGCTTGGTTCTTGTGGGAGGCATCGTCGTATTCGAGGTCATCAAGTTCCATCTGGTCGCTTAGCGTCTGCTGAGGATACCACTGGATTCGACGGCGGCAGGGGAAGAGTAAGCCAAAGGCAATTCACAGACGAAATGGAGATCCAGGTATCGCGGCTGCTGTGCGTTGGTCGCCGTCTTCGACAGGGAGCTGTCTGTGAGGTGGCGGCTGGTTTGTGACTTTGGACCTTTCGGAAGCGCGGTCGCCTGATGCCGTCGCAGCGGAGTCGCAGTCCAAATTGAACTCGCTCATTTCCTTTCCTCCGGCTTCAACCCCAACGATGGGTGCGGTCCCGCTGCATCAGCCTTCTTGCAACGTTGGCCGGCCAAAATGAAGGCCTAAGCTGAGAGGCCGGTACTGGATCATCTCCCCATCTGCTCTCAACTCGTCAATCCTCGATCTCGCTGATACGTGAGCATCTTGGCTTGATCCTGCCCAGAGGTCGCAATGTTTTGACCCTCGACAGTCTTCCCCAATTCTGTGGCCGCACGTCGACAGTCTCACCAGTCAATTGTAGCACGCTTGCCACCGTGACCATGGCTCCATGAATGGCTATGGGATGCCTTGTCGAGAGCCTTGCTGATCCCCCACAACGAAACAAGATCTCATTGGAACTGCGGAATCGAAGGATCCGTCGGGATGGGAGAGTCGTTGATGAGGTAGCGGTCGGGAAGAATAAGCAATAAAAGGAGGGCGTCTGATAATCTTATTCGATTGGGAGAGGGCATGCGCAAACTGGAGAGAATCTGGTAAACAGTTAGAGACAGCTTCGCGTGGGTTGAGAATCGGGCGGGGATGAATCGTACAAATCACGACCACAAGGCGTGGAGCGATACGGGATGTCCTCAAATGAATGGAATGGCAAGTCCATTGGCCTTTGAAGTGGGCAGTGGCCTTGCTCACAACGTGCTGGGAACTCACCCCTGAGTGACCTTTTACTCATCGGATGGACTAGGTGAGGAATCTCAACTTCGACACTACCATTTGTGAGAACTGAAGATCTCCTTGATCTAAGAATCTCAGATTGCCTGACCTTTCCCTGTTTGGTTAAACATGTCATCGGATGAAAGTTCGATGTTTGGGGCAGGGCCAGTCCGAGTTTGAGCTTAACACTTCTCTGGATGTGGTACTGAGTCGCGGTGTGAGACCTTCAGGGCCAGGAACGTTGCATCCCCTTGATGCTTCGGATGTTCAACCTGGGGTTGGGAATGAGTGTTTGGGCGGAATTCGTCGTCTGAGGAGGAAGGGTTGCGTCTCACACCTCGCGGCGGCCGCTGGTACTCTGAACCTCATCGCTATCAAGAAAGTCGTCATTGGTTCTGCCAGTCGCCATGGGAGTGCTCGTTGATGCGCGTCTGTCTTTCATCCCAGCATGCTGCAAAGAATTCACCTCGGTGAAAGGAGATTCGAGGGCTCAATGTCGTCTTGTGGTGGACAAGTCAACCCCTTGTGACTCGGTGGATTCTCGTTGACTCTGAGCACAGCTCGGGAATGAATGAAAGGGCTGATGGCAGGTGTCGGTCGTTCATCGGAGTCGCATCTCGCGTGGTGCTCGGGATATCTTGGCCAGATGTCGTAGCGTCTGTTGACCGTGTGATCCTTTCTCTTGACTCTCGCGATGGCATTGATGATGGCACTCTTCTCTGATCGTTGAATCGCTTTCGTTCCTTAGATGCCCATCTCTTTCGGTCATATTGTCAGTGACATGAGACGACGAGGTACCCTTCAGGGTTCTTTTGCGATTTCTCTCCCTCCGTAAGTCAAGAGAAGCGTTATCTTCTTGCTGCCTTCTGGCGTGTCGCGTGTCTTGAACATCGCTCGTGATTGCGGCCGCAGGGGGGACTGAACTCAATTCTGATGGCCGTGAGTGGTGTTCATGCGCTGTTGGATTGGACGTGAGCGCTGTTCTTTTGCGCTCTGGAGATCCATCAATGACGGATTCCTGTCGGGATCAGGTACCGCGATGGCGAAGCCGAGATGAGGGTGACTGGAAAGAGACAGTTGCGACACAGCGGGGATGATCACATTGCCCGGTTCACCAACCTCGGTTGATTTCTTTGCGCGCAGCAAATGTCCAATCGGCGCTGTGCTCGCAAGCACGATTGTTCAATGGGATCAGTGTTCAAAACATGAGTCAAGGTGAGCTTCACGGCCATAAATCGCATGCCGCACGCCTGCCTCGCCCAGGTTCGCCTTGAGCGTGGTGGCCTTGGGGAACGAATTGTGGGTCCAGGCCAGTAACAATACAGGGTAACAAAACCTCAGTTCGAGTTTTATATCACTTTCCTGGCTTCACTGACATGTTCAAGTAATGTTTGAGAGAACAAAGGATTGATACTACAATGAAGATCAATGCACGTTTTCTGTGGTGGACGAGTTCCCCTTGTTGTGTTCCTAACGATTGTTCTATCATTTTCTGTAAATCATAGCCATATCAAAACCGGATGAAGTCAATAAAGTTCCGTTTTTCCAAGTGGTCGAAGGTATTTCGCTGAACGGTTCCCTGCTTTTCCCGAACCAACTTTAAAACACCTTCATGTCTCCTTCTATTACTTTTTCAATTCAGTCGTGCATCATCAAACTTCATTTTGTTGCAGGACCTTGACTGATACCCACAGGTGCCAGTGTCCACTTGAGCACCTCCAATGCCGCCCAAGAGACCAACTCAATTGAACAAGCCCCATGTGAATCACAGTCTCAACGAATGAAGGCCAGTGCTTCTTGCATAACCATCAGTCCCTGCCACTGCCAGACCATTGCCAAACCACTTCCAAGCTGCTATGACCAGAAACAAGCTCCACAATTCTCCACACCTCTAGCTGGCTCTTCGCTTTCTTGACTCTTCATTTCTTTCATCCTTCTTCATCCTTCTTCATCAACTTCGTTTTGGCCTTTCTTAGACGTCTTGGTTTTTGCCAGCACTCTCTCACATCCACACAAGCACTTCGCCTCAAGTCACGCAGGTTGGTTCACGTCTTCTCTTCTGTGGCCCGCTAACTTCAAAGTACCAGAAATGCCTTGCATCAGCGAAACCGATCTCCAGGATCTTTACGCCAAGATCCAAGACCTGGAAGAGCAGGTCGAAGAGGCTAAGCAGCTTGTCGAGGTCCTTGAGGCAAACCTCAAGACCGCTAGACGATCCGACACGAACGCCGGCAACCCTGGAGAGGCTAACGATGGTCTCAAGGAGGGGGAGACTCGAGTTACCTTGATCGAGAACGACCGAGGTCGGTTTGTCAAGTGGACCACTGGCCCAGTACTCTTTCCGGCAGCGGAATTTGCAGAGAAGATGGGCCTTGATGTGGAGAGTTTCTGGGCTGAAAACGGCCCTGGCAGTCAAAAGGTATGTTGACTCTTTCAATCCTTTACCAATCTAACGGTGCAAGACTACCGACGACAAGGCTACCAAGGAGGGAGACTGGGAGATTGTCTGAATAAAGATGGCATCAAATGGCAAGATGGATATCGGCGTTTCGGGGAAGATGGCAGTCATTGTAGCCTACAGATTTAGTTGGTGATGGCGTGATAAGTTGGCCTTTTGTCATTGTATATCCCACCTTAGATTGAGTCAGAGCTCAAATCATCAGAACCGTTGGTCAACTGAAGCCATGTAGTACAGTTTGCTTTATAAACCCAGGTAACACTCAATCTCAATCATCGTGGAAGTGCTTGGATGTTGAAGTTGCCATAGTCGCGAAGCTTGGACAGAGGCTTTAAGCTGAACTTCACACTTTCCAATAGCTCGAGCTCCGGATCTCCCTCAGAGCACAATTCCCGTTTCCATATCTCTAGCGATGAATCGTCCACAAAGGCTGCAAACAGTTCAAAACATCTCCATCCCTGATGCTCAGGCTTATACAGCCGGGAACGGCGAGAAAGATACCCAATTTTCATTGTAACAAACTAAACATGCACTGACTTTCGGGTGTTCGTCTCGGGGTGAGCATGTTGTAGCCGCTGTCTTACTGTTGCTCCAGACGCGAGGGGGTGAGAAAATACCCGGGGTATGATGATAACTGATAAAGGGACTTGAGTAGCTTTACCTAAACTTAGCCTAAATTTAGCCTAAGCGTATTTTGACGCTCCGCCCGGTGTATTCTTGCTCCCCGAGACGAGATCACCCAGTAAATAATCTTCAGTTCCATGGCCACAACCAGTCGCTGAAACTCGGCCCACCTGGCAGCTGATACATGGCACAGGATCTAATATTGGGAAAGATTTCATGCTATTATTCTTCAACACCGCCTTTTCCCCTTAGCCAGGGATGAAAGTATGCTTCAGCGCTGTTGAGTCGATCCTCCGGGAGCCAGGTAAGTGTGCCGGCCAAAAAGCCAAGAAACTGATCTCTATCCTCCCCAGACAAGTTTGTTTTCAGAGATTTCAGTCCGCCCTCAGGGAGAGGAACAGGGCCGTGCCATTTCCCGTCAGTATCCCAGTACTTGCGCGTCTTGTCGCTCCTCCTGAGGAAAACATCTGGCGGTGGTCCAAGGAGCGCAGTCATCGCCGCTAAGTGATGAGCGTCGTTGAGCTCTCCGGATTCGTCGTATACACGAAAAATGCCTTTCTTGTGCAAAAGGTCCCAAGCCTGGGTTCGTCAGTTTTATCACACAGAAGAGTAGAATCCTTTCTTACTAAAAGTCCCACGCTCCAGACATCCACAGAATTACCCCACGTCATGCCGAGAATGACCTCGGGAGCACAGTATGGCAACGGCATGGCATTGCAACGATGCACTTTGCCGATACGTGCTTGTCCGAGATCACAAATTGTGAGCGCGCCAGCTCCTCCCAACATGTACTGCGAGACGTGAATGACTGCTCCGTCGAGGAACTTTCGGGCTGAGGGGCGGTGAAGTTCATTGTCCTCCACGGTCGAGAGGATTGAGTCGTCTGCCAAAGCGACAAGAAGGTTGTCCGAGTGAATGTCTGCACTTTCAGCTGGATCCTTTCACAGATAGGATAAGTTTACCGGTATGAATCACGTCAGCATCATGCAAATAATTGAGCCCTAACAGTGTCTGGTCGAGGGCAGATCTCACGAGAGCCTGCTGGAAGACATTGTCTTGCTGCAATTCTTGTAGAGTCCTAAGACTCATTCCTAATGGCGGCATGACGAAAACCTCGTGCTCTCCATAGGGACCACTGAGCTTGTATGTATCCCGGACTTCTCGTACATGCTGCCGGCCTGCGTGCACTAAATCGAGACGAGACAGGTGTTCATAGACGGCCAGCTCTTGATCATGTTTCAGCGTATTAATATGGACCTTCAACACCCAGAATCTTCCATCTCTGGTATTGTCAGATGAGATTTACAAAGACGCAGTCCGTACCTAAGATCTCGAGACAACCATACAGTTGAACTCGTGCCGTAGCCCAGCTTTGCAACCACCTGATACGTCTCGTGAATGACCTGGCCAATGCACACTGGGTAGTAGTCCTCACGCCTGTAGAAGGGAAGCCTTTCCTCTTCGACAAATACAGATGAGTCAATTTTCTTGAAGCCATTGGAGGGAAAGACGCGAAGAGGGCTCAAGGGGGAGTCTTTTGAATAGCTTAAGCGGGACGTTGTCGGTAATTTTGAAGCCAAGGACCAACGCACACATGGTCGGAGGAGCTTTGTTCTAATCATGTCTGTTTTCTTGATGGAGTCAGCTACTGGAAGCTAAGCGCCTCAGACAAAGGTTATCGTTGAAAGGTCAGGTGACAGGTGGATCAATCATCCCTGGCCAATTGGGTGCGCTTTAGGATTGCTTTGTTTATAGTGTTTATTATACTTTCGCGCCTTGAGTATCCAAAGTTGAACGAGTTTAGAGCCCTGTTTCCTTGAATCTTATTTACAACCCAAACTCATAGCTAGAAATATGTAAGATCACGTCTTATCCAAGCCGCGTTTATCTCCTCTAAAGCCATTTCAGCTCCATCGATGATTACATGATACAGACCATCGACTCCGCCAGCCCCTGCTTTGTGCTCCTAACCTGGTGCGGCTGATTCAGACACGAAGACCAATGTTCATCCAGCGACCGGTGGCCAATTAAAAAAAATTTCTCCCCCTCGCATATAAGGCAAAGGGGCATGCTTCTTTTCCTTGTCCCTGGCCTGGAACTCATACACCAGACAGCCGGCCTGCAACGAACCTCCTGTCCCCCCATTATCGCAACCCCTGTAGGCTTTGGCGAGAAACTCTTGACACAGACGTGATTCAGGTTTGTATCCTTCTTCTAATGGATCCGTAACGTCCTGCTCGGTTTTGCCGTTCTTCAATTCACAACCGTCCTTCCAGTAGACGTTGTATTAGTAAGGCGCGCCGTAGACCCATCGTTGGTAAGAGATGAAAGTACTGTTGTCGTCCATTTTAATCATCTTTGACTCGGTTTCCGGACAAGCAAAGCCTGCGTAGTTCTGTTGTGAGATGCGGTAGATGTCTCTGTGTTTTCCAAACTGGTGCTGACCGAAACAACTGATGTCATGCCATTCCAAAGATTTCTTGGTGTCATTGGATTTGTGACTCGATTCCTCGTTTGATCCGGCTTTCGGCTTGCCATTGAACTTTTCATTCCCTTCGGTATCCTTCAACACGGTACCGTTGACCTTCTGATCAAGCTTGCCAGAGTCAGATACTTTCCCCATATCCAGGGGCGGATTCGGTTTATTAGCGCCTATCGCAAGTTAGTAACGCTTCTCTGGCACATCTGGACTCTTACATTGATCACACGTCTCTGAACCATCGCCACAGATAGAGTCTTTGGTGTTCTTGACTTTGGCAGTGGGTTTGGGTTTGAACCAATCCTTAAATCCACTAACCACATCTTGCGGGGTCAGTATTTCATCTGCATCTGTTGTCAATACAGAAGATTGAAGGTCTACAGGCCTGGCTACACAGAGCCGGATGCTCTGCAGCATAACAATAAGTGAAACAACATGCATGCTGGATAGGTATTGGGTTGTATTTGAGCTTTCCGTTTGGCGGCGTTGTCTGTGGATGATAGTGGTGACTTTTGTGTAGAAAGGAGTCGGGGGCTATTTATGCTTGTTACTCATTTCGATACATAAAGCTCTAAAAGTCTAACTGTAGTAAGTTTTATCATAAACTGTAAAAGTTTTTGTGGCACTAAAGTGTGTTATATCTTGTGCCAGAATTAATATCTGGTGAACTTTTAAGCTTTTGTATACCCTCCTCTCCTTAGTGACCCTTATTGGGACGAATCGTAGGAATTGGGCATTCGTCTTGTTCGAGCTTGTAGGGATAAAATTCACTTGCCGAACCATGTTTCTTCATGCCTCTACTTTGATCTTCTATGCCGGTGTTAGTCTAGAATACTAATTTGATCCACGAGCGGCATCACTTCACAAATGTTGATGTTGCCGTCACGATAGACTGGGATAATTTGATGCAATGGAGGGGTTAGATCTTGTAAGTGTTCACGGGTCGCTTGACTCATCTCCCTGTTGGCACATCAAATCGGCTTCCCTATCGAAGGCTTCACGCCACCAATCAACAAGGTTGGTCACTGAACATTACGTCGACTCAATCAAGGCCTGAAGTGGCCATCACTGCAAATTGCCACTGCTGCTGCTAACTGTGAGCAAAGATGGCCCACAAAAGTAAGACAGAAGCCCAGAGTTCCTTTCCGAGGCTTGTCCAAAACAACCTCACGCATCGCCATCCCAAGCCAAAAAGCCTTCCAACAACGACCGTATCTACCGTTCACTTCCTCTTGACTTCATCTTGACTCCCTCTTCGAAATGTCTTCTCGTTACGCCAATCAGAAACAGGCTTGCGACCGCGCCCAACACCTCCCCTAGCGAGGCCGATCGCCGCAAGATGCAAGACCTCGAGCTAGCTTTGGCCAAGACCAAGCGTGAACTAGAGGTCTTTTGTATGGAGACGAACCAGACCTCCTCCCTTCTTCCTGTCGAGGACGCTACCCAAGACAACGTACCAGAATATCCCGACCCCGAACATGATACCGACTGTCAACATTATGGCAGCCCCTATGAGTCAGAACCAGTTGCTCAAAGAGAGCACCGAAACAACATCCGCGCAGGCGCTTCCTGTGTGATCACCCGCGTCCTGAATGCCGCTCTTCAACTCCAGACGCGTTACACGAGCACCACCACCGGTAGCAGCAACCACGGGGAGTGGTACGTAGGGAGCCCTGAGGGAGGGTTCATGGGTGCTCAAATCAGTGGCTCCATTGAAGTGCTGGCAGACCGTGTTCGAGAGGACTGGGGCTGCAAGAGAACATTCTTCAAGGTGTTCGCCGATCGCCCAGAGGAGTTTAATCATGTTTTAATGAACCACACCCAGATGCGAAAAATCTACAACTCGGGCTATGGCGTGAATACGGGCAAGCCGGCGCTCTGAGTGCGCCGGACGTGGTTAGCAGAAGCAAGCGTTGCTCTCACTGCTCGAGCACCATCAAGTGTCGGACAACAGAGCTCACTGCTTGTCCTAGGTCAGCTGCTGTCACATCCGTCTTCGCTCCATTTCAGTGCCGATGGAGTTGGTGTCGCTTGTCTCCTCTCGAGGTCAGTCATTCCCAGCCTTTTCGAGCCGACACTAATATCTCCCAATAGATTCCCTCGCCCTACGTATTCCCTTTTTGGACGACACGATCCCTGTCATTGGTCCTCGATATTAAGCTTAACCGAAATGTGGACATCCACGTGTTCATCGGGACATCGGGAAGGCGCGCCTCCACGGTGGACCAGGTCCATTGAATGACGATAAATTGAGGCGAGAGGTGCAGCTGGAATACGAAGGTAAATACATGACGAGACCTCCGTTGAAAGAGGCTAATCACTGACACGAAGTGCAGGGGGAAAGCGAGCAGCCGACGGTCAACCCGGTCTCTATAGAAGTCTGTCGGAGCCTCCAAGATGTCTATTCTACTCTCTTTATTAGTTTTAAGCTCACACCAGATTCATAATGTGCTTTATCAGAGAAAGGCGGTTGATCCATTATGCGCGCACCTAGTTTCTAATAGAGTAGCCAGGCATGTCGTTACAGAACGAGGGGAAGAGTGAGGATGCCGGTAGTTGAGGCAGTGAAAGTTCGCGTCGTAAGATTCGGGTCGATTCAGTTACATACGTGACTAGAACTGTTGTGCCGCCACTTCCAGGCAAGCTCCTAAGTCCTGTAGTTGAGAAAGGAGAGATAAGAGTTGTTAGGCTCCATCGAGAACTGTGACATGTGAGTATATTGGTCGCACGAAGGGTGGTTACACTGATCGTCGGAGCTATCAAGGCGAGAGTTGTTACCTGCTGGTGCGCATGGCCCGGAAGTAACAATGGTGGTGGTTCCGTCAAGACAGGTAGGTTTTTGTCAAGCCAGTGGCTGAAGCAGTGGATCTGACTGGGAAAAACACGTCTCATGACTGGCTCGGTAGCTACGCTTACGAAAGTGATAAAAGTCGTACCCAGAGGTGGCAGGAGGAATCGTAGTGAGACCTGTCATTGAATTGGCGAAGAAGTAGCCGTCAATCCTCCATTGGAGTAGGTACAAGATAATCACAGTAGAAGTGTGACCAGCTGCTATAAAGAATTGTAGTCAGACAAGTTGTGAAAGCGAAGGAAGCAGGCTACCTTGAACGAGTTTCCAGGGTCATAGGGGCTGCTGGTCGCATCGTTCAAGGTTCTCGCTCAGTACATGTTCCCTTCTGGGACGACAGAGTCTCTCCCATTGGTCGTTGACGTTTAAGCTTGTCTGCCACGTGGGCTTCCACTTGCGTAATAATGGTTGAGGAAGGTGCGCCCTCTGAGACTCTTGAGCAGCTCTATGTTCACTCCTCTTCGCTTCAAATTCAGCCGTCTCAAGCATTTGGGAGGTTTGTGTAGACGTCTGTTGCGGAAGAATATTCCGGGGGTCGGTAACCCAGTAGAAATACAAACAGTTTATAGTGCAAGCCTGCACGTAGAGGGAGGGTATTAGGGATCAGAAAACAGCAAGTCGATGAAAGCATTGGCAGCAAACGAATTAACTTCTAGTCCTGTGCGATCGCCTGTTCGCCCTTTCAAACCTAGCGCTCCCCAGCCACTAACCCCATCACAAGCCTCATAGCGCTAGCGTCCAGAATTCCCCCGTCAATTCAACGCCCCAATCATTGTGATTCTGCGTCTCAATCATTTCGAATCCTGCCTTTTTATACAATCGCCGTGCACCCTCCAAAATGCTCTGCGTCCAGAGATCGATATGTTGATACCCCGCTTCTCTCGCGAAATCGATGCATTTCTGAATCAGGGCTGTCCCAACACCAAGGCCTCTTGCGCTTTCATCCACCAATAGCAATCGTAGCTTTGCAGTTTTTGGCTTTTTGTCTTGCACCAGCATGATGCAACCAAGGAACGACCCGTCTTTTTCAGCAATCCAACAGCCTTCTAGGTCGGGTTTGAAGTTGTCGAGGAAGTCGGCGGTAATTCTCGAAATGAGAGATTCGAAACGATGGTTGAAGCCGTATTCTTTCGCATAGACTGCACCGTGTCTATAGGTTATGTAGCCCATGTCACCAGGTTGGTGGCTGCGAATGGCAAAAGGCGGGGAAGATGCATTGCGAGTCATCGTGAAGAAAAAGAGAAGGATGATGGTATTATCGTTGAATTCTTGGTTGAAGCTTTATCTTTTATATATAACATTGCTCTTCCTTAGTTCTCGTCGGTGGGTATCACAAATGTCATTCAGAAGGCGCACTTTCAGCCGTCGACGGTTAATGTCAATTAAGGGCGCACGACAAACTCTGCACCTATTTTCGCTCGTGCCAAGACGCACCTTTCCGTATTTTAGTTAGCCTGAAACATGATAGCGTTATTGCCGTATTCCCGAGGTTCTAGAAGGTACTGGAAATTGGCGGAATCACAACTGTAATTGGGCTGAAATCATCACCCAAATAATGCCTAACCACGTACAAACGTCAGTCAAGGAAGAGTAACCTTTGCCTCCGACTGAAACATTATGAACAATAAAGCCAATGCATTACACGTATCTACTGGAGACAGAATGAACAATGATTTGTCATGTAATTGGAAACGCTACTGGAAGAAATCTATAGTACAACAAGCAGATAACTAAGAGTTATCTCCGCAAGAGAAAACACCACGAACGCCACCATCAGAGTTGAAGATGTCGAGAAGTTCAGTGATGGATGCCCACAGACCAGCTGCGTTCATGAAAAGTGACATGATGATGAGGAGCGCATTGACGATTGTCAAAGAGATCTTCTTCCAGTCGCGGAAGTATTGGCCCTGGTTCATGTGAAACCAAAAGACGGCACTAAAGCCATAAGTGAACCAAGAGATTGTTGTCGCAGATGTGATAGAAAGGATCGAGTCAAACACAGGGATAGCATTGGATAGAATAAAGACAACAATCCAGAAGCCAGTAACGGAAGCGACCCAGGTTGACCAAGACTTGACAGAGTTGGAGGTGACTTCGTTGAGGTTACCAGTCCATCTCATGACATTAACAAAGATGTACTTGGATCCAATGTGACCATAAGCGAGGCCGGTAGCGAAGATGGCAGGGAGGGCGATGCCGAAAGCAGCTTTTGCAAAGGTTGTCGAGGTAGATCCCAAAATCGGAGAGGTCGTGTATTCGGCTCCGAGACAGTAAAAGATGACGGCGAAAACGACATACATGGTCATGGAACCGCATTCAAGGACAGTCAGACAGAACTTGAAGTCTTCGAGGGGATTGGTCATCTCAGCGAGGTAGCCCTATATCTGTTAGTATAGATCATGCTGCAATTAGCCGTACTTACAACAAAGCTGAGGTTGGCAGCATAAGCAAAGACAATCTTCAAGCAAGCATTGAGACCATCTCGGAAGCTAGGGTTTCCAACAATTACAATCTCCCTCTTCCACTCCGCCATGTTGTCGACGCCCTTGGGGCCCTGAACACCAAGAACAACCATGACTAGAATGCATGCAGCCAAAACACTAAGAGCATTAGGGATTCCAAGATGCGACACAAACTTGGTGGTACGAGGGATGCAAAAGATGTAGCAGGCTGCGCAAGAGATGAAGATGAAGACGACTGTGCAAGCTGCATGGCTGCTGATTGTGTTGAGGGCAATTGAGAGAGTGACCATAGCTGAGGCTGCGACGAAGATGACCTGGATCATCATCATGGCACCGGCAATGCTCTCCAGGGTCCTTCCACCGACGAAGCGGGTCATGTCGACGATGTTCAGCACCTGGGGGTGTAGTCTGTAGTATTGAAGCAACTCATAGGCTGTATACCATGAGATGACACCAATGCCAATCAGGGCGATGATACCGGGAACGAGACCGAGGGTCTTGAGTGTTGATGGGAGAGACAAGATACCAAGGCCGATCTGATTGGCAAACAGGATAAAGATGGTGTCCCATCGCTTCAGGGTGCGAAAGTTCTTGCCGCCTTGGGAGTAAATGTTTGTGTTGTCAGCAGACTCTTGAACAGTCTGGAAGTCATGGCTGTGACCCTGAGAGCTAATCTCGTGCTTGAGGCCATCACTATCAGAGCTAGGATCATGAAACTGTCCAGCAGTTTTGGCGACGTTATCCTTCTCCATGTTGCGTATTGGTAGTTGTCACTTGGACAATTAATATATGATATAGATGTTCTGAACGAAGGCTAGAAGCTGAAGAAGCAAGCAAGTGGAATTCACCCATCTTTATACCACTCGCCTCACGAATCTACAAAATAGCGCAGCGATGGTCCGAGGGATAGGGGCTGGGCAAGACACTGAGACGTCATGGCAGTAGTTTCTTGATTGGTCCGCACCAAGTATCGCCGCTGAAATCAAGGCTGCATTAGACTCCATTCTGGTGGATATCGCCCAGGCACGGAAGCCCCATGGGGGTTGATGAAACGTCCCACATCGGTCTATAAGAATTCGGGCAGACTCGGTCGCTATGAAGAGTGAGTGATATCCACAGAGGAAGTTGTCCGGGCCAGTCGGATAATGGCCAGAGAGCACTGCTCTTTTGCTCGGGGTCCTTGGGCTCCTGGAAATTAGACCGAAGTAGTAAGTCTGTGCTTTCTTGTCGGTATCGCCGGGGTTGACGTCAGTGCCTGTCTTGACGCGTCTAGAATTTGAGCCTCATTTAGCCGCCAACGTTAACACGACGTCGACAAGATGCAGATGGTATACATTCGTGATGTTTCTTCATCTCTTCTTCCGTCTTTTACCTTTTTTCCTACTCTTATCTATCTTTTTCTCTGCGAAGAAGACTCTCAAACGCGAGGCAACTTTGACCATTTCTTGGCATATTATGGGCTCATCATACTATGACTAAACCATCTCCATTCTCGCCTTGGCAAACTCCATCACCAGAGTCAAATCTCCATAATAACCCACATTTCGTGTCCCTCTAATCACCAGACAATGCAAATGCTTTGCAAAATCAGGTCCCCGAGTCGTGAGATATCGAGTTTTCATTACTGATGAGAACCAGAATTCTCAGGAGCCCCATGGGGAATGCGGATATTCCCCAGACGTGATTGAACTGTCATACTTGGCAGTGAATATCACCAAGAGGATCACGGAAGATGCAGCAGAGGATGTCGGCATGTGCGGTAGATCTACGCCACTATACCGAGTTATGTCATTCCGCTCACTTTAATTCCTTCTAGAAATTCCACGCACTGAAACGGTTACTTTCGGTGGTCACAGCTTGCGTAGCGCTTCAGCTTACTATCCGGCAAAGATCTACACGTCAGACCAATCCGGATAAAGACACGAGTAAGTCACCGATGCACTGACATCAATCAGCAGATCGTTGACGGTAACCTTCCTCATTGAACAGGAATAGGAGAAGGCCTCAATCAATATGTCTCAGCGATAAGACCAATTACACTTTGATATCCTCGTATCAATTCACTTGGCAACGGATAATGCTCGCGTCGGGGCATGCACGTCCCGATTGTAGATCCTGGCTTTGACATGATTATGCGCGATTTATTCTAGAATTCTTCCTCGTTTCATCAGCGCATATTAACTGCCTGTTTCATGATTGGATTCCTTCGGTCAACAGCGGGATTGCCGGGATATGCGTGTATATCACTGTGGACTATAGAATCTAGACAAGCGAAACCAGGATACCCTTAAGATAAATCATACGTGAAGTGGTATGGTTGGGCTGACGGAATGGCCTTATCGTTAATACCTTGAGCGACATATTGAACTGCAGAGGCACTGAACAATGGTCAATTTGACATCTCAACGAGATAGAAAGCCATTGTACTGGCTAGTTCAATGGCGTAGGGGTTAACTCCCTTGCCCTAAGCAGTAGTGAATCTCTCGTGAAGATAGCCTGAAGTTCAACTCGTTGGATCTACCCTGGAATACAAAATGAAATCGTGCTAGATCTTGATGATCACCTTTCCTGCATGCTTGCCTGAATAGAGATACTCAAAGGCTGCTGGCGACTCCTCAAACGAGAAAACACGGTCCACAAGCGGAGAAAGGGAAACCTTCTTCTCTTCCAAGAACCGATTCAGGTTTATATAATCCTCTTTAGAGCCTACAGCAATTCCCCTTGGGCATTATTTATCAGCGCGTATTCTTAGCCATTCAGATTCTGGCAGACAGTAACTCACTTGATCTTAGCAGACTTGGCCATCAAGGCCATAATAGCGGCAGGCTGCCAATCGCCACCGATACCACCTAGAAAGCCAACCAGTGACACTGTACCGCCTCGCTGGCGCAGGAAGCTGATATCCTGGGGAACCGATCCTGGACCCGCATTGTTGATGACAAAATCGACACCCTGGCCGTCCGTCAAACGCCGGACTTCTGCTCCTTGATCTTGGGTGGTTTTGTAGTTGATGCCGCGGACTCGAGGGTCAAGTTTCTTAACAGCTTCAAGCTTCTCGTCCGATGAAGATGTGATGATTGGCTGGATGCCCGCCGCGAGACAAATCAGTAGGGCGAACATGCTGACGCCTCCGGTGCCTATCTCACTGTTATTCTCAGATGGAGGAGACTGAAGCATGGATCAAACCTTGCATGAGAGCGCTGCGTGACTTGGATGCCGTGGTCAAGCCATCAAGGGCCGTCCAAGCCGTGACACCAGCGATCGTGATAGTAGCCGCCTGCATCAAGCACTTGTTAGCAGGATTTCCAAAGATTGCTAGGATTGCTATCTTTACCTCTTCCCATGATAGATGCCGAGGTAGCTTCACAAGATGCTTATCCTGGTAAACGGCGTATTCGCGAAGAACACCAGCGGTGTCTCCACCAAGACCATAAAGAGGTTCGTCTTCAGATCCCGTGATGTTGTTGAGGTCACTTATAACCGAAACATGGTCTCCGGTAACAAAGCCTTCGACGGCTGACCCGGCTGCGACGACCTCGGCAGCAGCGTCAGAGCATGGAATGCCTCGGTCTTCCATTGTCATCGGATATATCCCGTTTAACATGGCAACATCGCGGAAGTTGAGTGAGACTGCGTGGACTTTGATCAGGACATCGTTCGGTCCAAGTACGCGTGGCACGGTCTCGATTGACGGTTCAACGGTCCGAGGAAAATCGCCAGTTGTACGTCTAAAGGCTCGATAGGTCTCGGGAAGTGACATATTTATCTGGGGTAAGTAGTTGAGTAGAATATGATGTGTAAGAGCGAAACAGCCGACGGTATGAGGCATGTTTATATAGAAAAAGGCCCGGACAGGGGGCATTGCTGCCTTGTATGCTTGCGGAGTTTAACTACTTTGGAATTCCGCAGGCTCTCACGGCTAGCATAACCTCGATATTCAAGGGTGACAAAGCTACCAGCCCTCGTTGAGAGTGTGCTGCAGTAGATCAGCTCCAAGTTATCGGTGTAAATGTATGTCGTGAGCGTCATTGGGGTTTGATATTGAGATTGTCACTATCTAAAGTCCGCATTAGTGCGGAGAAATATACTTGTAGCGGAGTTGTGAGAACTCATTTCCTGATAAATCTTAGTCTCTGAGAACTTGGTGGGTAGGAATTAGAGATTAATAATCCTGCCCGACCATAAAGCTGAAGCCAATGCCAGATAGCGTGTACCTAGTGTGATCTACATGATGTCTCAGAGCACATAGTCATACCAACCTTCTAAGTGTAGCGTCAAGAGGATGATGCTCCCACTAGGGCTTCACAAAAGCTCTCAGCAAAGGACTATGAACAGGCCCAGATCATCCAATCGCCAATTCCCCGTCTAAACCAGGTTCTTATTTCTCCTCCCATTCCGAAGGGCGACCATCTCGAGCCCAAACCCTCTCAGCTTCACTCCTCCAAGCAGGCGGCGCAATTCCATTGAACCTCCAGAACTCGCGTTGAGTATCAGTGACCGTGATCTCCCAGTCGTAGCCTTTATCAGCGATGAATGGCTTGATCGTAGCGTTGATGTAATCGCTGAACTGTTTAGGGAAATCATCCATATGAACACCTTCATGACTGTGAACAGCCATGTGCTGGATAACCAGTCGAACAAAAGGCTTCTCGTCTCTGGCTTCACCACCAACAAAGACATGGCCTGCGGGAAGGGGGATGAATTGGACGACGACGTAGAAAGCGGGAAGGCCGTTTTCTCCACGGGAGTAGATGTTGGTGATGTCTTGGGCGAGTTTGTTTCGGATTTCTTAGGAGGCAAAGGTGCCTTCAGTGTGATAAATGTTCCAAAGAGGCATGGTGAGAGTAATTGCGGTTGAGATGAAGTTTGTATTTAGGGGATGATGTTTAATAAGTGAGTGAAAGGTGTGAGCTGATTTTGTTAGTGGAAGACTGCCTTTTTATCCTCTCTGGCTTTCTCTTGCTTCTTTCACCTAGATCACTGTTGAGAGCCTTGTGTAAGGGTAGAAATGATTGTTCAGCCGTTTCTCAACCATGTCACCATCTCGACATTGGCCTCTATCCCAACAAACCTGTCTGTCCCATCAAGTCTCTATCCCAACGATTTGTGTACCTTTTAATAATCACCGAAGGCTTCGGCTTCCTCCTAGACAATTCTGACCCACTTCCCCGAGCTTGTACAACCCCAACCGGCAGAGTTATGTAAATTCTAGCGCATCTCATCATGATTATTAATTATTCCCGACTATGACCAAACGGTGATTTTTAATGTATAATCGCCCTTTGGATGTTGACATGACGGGAATTGGACAGGCTGTTTCAATATGTTTAAAAGCCCGGATTAGCAATCTTTACAGTACTATGGGTGCATTATCGGGCAGTCACCAAACCTTCGGTGAGCACGGACTTCGGACAGCGCGTCCGGATGATTAATTTGCACCGCGGAAGGATATCAAACTCTGTCATCACTGAACTGATCTCATGAGCACTTTAGCTGGTAGATGAACCCATATATAATAGGTCTCGAGAAGCCTTCTCCTTGAAGTAACCTCAATCTGATACCCTGTAGCGACTGACTTTGACAAGATAACATCTGAAACTCACTACGTCAGGGGAATTGCTTGGCACGAGCAAAGAGGCACTCTGGTCACTTTGGCCCCCAAAAGAGGGTCCCATGCACCCTTGCGATTGGACGCTTCCAGCAATTCAGCCTCGATTCGAGCATTGCGCCTCACGGGCAATCCGGTTATGCCTCATATCATCAATTCATAAATAAAAAAAGCGCCTGATCACGACTATATCAAAGTCCTCGCAATCTTGAATATTCCTTTGCGTTCTGATACCGATTAATCGCAATGAACATCCATACAGCTCTCAGATCCGGCCCGTTATTGGGCATCAGCCTGGACAAGGATGCATACATTCCAGGCGATATCATCACCGGCCATGTATTTCGACAGTTTCAAACAATAAGTCCCGACGCAACTGTGAGCATCTGCATGTTTGGCCGAGGGAGGACAATTGGAGTCATCGGCAACAACTCCCAAGAATACCGAGGCCTTTTCGACCTCTGCTATCGTCCAAAGATCATCTTCCAGGGCCCTATACACATCGAGTCAGCGAAACACAAACATAAATGGCCGTTTACCGTTCAGCTTCCGAAATACGTGAATGATTCTACTCCTTTGGCTCCCGTGAATCATATGCCACCATCATATATGCTTCGTACGAAGAATATGGCAGCGGTTATTGAGTATGTCATCAAGGCAAAGATCACAATGACTGTTCAAGGCCACGAAGAAGTCCTGGAAGCGACGTTTCCTTTCAAAGTCATATGCGCCACTCCAGAATCTCCAGTCGCAGATTTTCAGCTTAAACGATATTACTACCAGCGTGCAGTTTCGAGCCATCGGCTTGTTCCTGGAATGCAGGATACAAAGGTCTCTTGGAAAGACAAGATCAGACAATCTCTCCACAGTTCGAAGGATCCATCATTGACCTTTGATTTGTTTGTTGAAGTGCCCAAGGTCCTTCAGCTGGATAACCCGACACCAATACCGTTTACGCTCCTAGTGTCGCCGAACTGGGAAGAAACGAGCGACGCTATTCGAGATGTAGCGCAAGACGTCGAGCTTGTATCGGTACGCGTCAGTGTTGTCACCACGACGACAATTATCTGTCATGCGGGGTTACAAGTACCAGAAAGCACAGAGATCGACCTTGGACTCAGCCAGGCTATCAAACAGCGCGGCACAATACGGATCCCATTTACAGCCGATTCCCAGCCCATAGATATTGGAGAAATGATTAACCTGCGCATCGGTCAGAAAACAGGCTACCCCCAACATTGGACATCTGTGCAGTCCGAGTTCACGCACTCATTCCAGATATACAACATCCGTGTTTCACATCAACTAAAATGGTCAGTACAGTGTGAAATCGTAGGCGAAAGATTCAAGGCAGAAGGAAAGTCTGATTTGCTCATATTGAAGCCGAGCGATGACAGGCCGGAATCGCAAGATGTTGTTCTGGAGGCTGGAGAGAGGATACCGCTGCGTCAAGATTCATCGTGGATTAGGCCGCCCGCAGAGGAGCAGCTACCGAGCTTTTTAGAGGCGCAGAGGGATGAGCAAATCAGTGAGGGTTTGTTAGGTCATGGCTGAGATTGGTGGGAGAAGGAGAGCAAGATGGCTGTGTCGTAAACCTCTCATGAGTTTGGTTAGAGGATTTACTGGTGCAATTACTACAACACAAGCTTGGAGGATAACCTTATTGCTAGTGGATATGGGTCCTTCGGGAGCAAGAAAGTATACCGTGACTATCTAGAAGCTTACTTTGCATTTAATGAGAACAAATAAACAGACATTTGTGGCAAAGCCCTAATAGTATCTTGCTAACGGTCGTTATTATTTATATTTTTCCCGTGGCTAAATCACCAGATAAACAATTAGCCTAAGTATATAAGTGAGTGCTAATTATAAAGCTTGAATCAGTTTTGGAAGTTTTGTAGACACTATATAATGTACCTACAGTGGATGTAATAATACAAATCGAATCAATACTAATCACGGTTCAATGCCTCCACTTCAAGCCTTGCCTCTTTCGCAATCTCCTGATCACTCTCAAGACCTTTAATTTCCCGGTTTAGTTGCACTCTCAGCTGACGTGCGGTTTTGTCCTCTTTTGTCATATCGCTGACTTCCTGTTTTGGAAGGCTCAGAACATATTCGGTCGTCATCTTGCTCAAAGGGCCATCTTTATCCATAATAAAACCCTCCATTATGGTTTGAGTGACATGGCTAACGAATGACTCCAGGGAAATCTGTATTAAATCAACAATTCTGGTCTTTAATTGTGGCCGGGTCTGGTCCTTACCCTGTAGTATACCTTGATAACATCGTGTATGTCGTTCGCCATTCTGTCTTGGCCTGAAGAATCCATCTTGGTCCACATCATATGCAAAGTCTGGCGTGAGATAAAATCTTGAGGCTCCTCACCACCGACCCCATGGTAGAAAGCTCGGGCGTATCTCAACATGCGCCAACCTTCAAGTTTAGTACTGAACTCCTTGTTGGTGGTTTGGAGAAGTTCCTTTTGGGTTTCTTGTTCGCAGTACTTATCCAGTTCTTGTTGGGCTTTGCTCAGTGTCTCACAAAACATCGAATGAAGACGGTCTTTGAGCTCATGATGCAAAGTCATGGTGCCTTCAGAGTTCGGGCAAACAAAACGCAGAATCTCCTCATAGCTTGACTTCATTGCATCTTTGACTCTGTCCAAGTGCTCTTGTGCTATAGAGCTCCACTTGGATACTTGGGCTCGGTAGATGACAGGATAAATGTCTGAGTTGACTACGCCAGGCGGTTGGGATGCGCCGAACCTGTCAAGTTTGCTGGTCACCGTATCCTTAAATTTGTCGAAAGACTCGACATGCTCATGCTCCTCGAATGCCGGGATCCGTTTCAGCGCCTCTGTGTAATCCTCCGGCTTAGGGGTCGGATATAAGATTTCTCCCGCTGTTTTCGACTGCTCCTGTTTATTGTCGACGAATAGTCCGTATTCGTTGCAAACGACCCATGGGTCCACGCCCTCGTCCTCAAACCTCCAGAACCCACCAACCCATCTCATGACATTGTCAAACTGTGTATTGAGGTGATTCAGCTTTTGTCTCAGGTCCATTGTCTCTGACTCAAGTAATCCTGGGCGTCTAAGAGCCCGATCGCACTTGGAGGAGTACTCGCGTACGAAACGGTTGAGATACTCCTGTTGCTGACTATAATTGAGTCGAGGTTCACCCATGTCTTTGAGCCTGGCACGCTTCTCCTTGAGCCTTGAATTTATGTCGTTCTCAAGCTTTGGAAATGCCTTTTCAATTTCGCGAGTCAGAATCTCCCCAAGATGATCTTTGAGTTTCCTGCTTCCTCTGCGTTCACTGTGTATCTGAGACCAAGGCTTGAGGCTGAAGAATTCATCCTCATTGACGCGGGACTCTGACGTCTTATTACAGACGACAAACATGCCATCCACGAAGATCGAGTCTCCGTTGACAATATTACTTTTTGCTGAAATGACCTGACGAATGTTAGCGTCCGTGCATGACAAGTTCGAGGGTCGACTGACTGCTCGCTCGGCTTCTTCGCGATCCGCTTTGTCACACTTTGTGAAAACTCCAACCAGTCGCCTCTTGTCTGATATATGTTCCTTGCAAATCTGATAGGCCCGTTGATTTCCCAGGTCAGAAGTTGCGGGTATTGTGCATCTAGCCTGCGATTAGTCTTTGAATTGAACTTGGCAATGTCATTTAACAACAAACGTACATGATTGTGTTTTCCTGTCGGGAGATGTATTCCTTAGCTAGTTCCTGTGTCCCGAGGGGCTCAGGTTCATTGACACCATATTCTGAGGAGATGAGGCCTGGGAGATCAAGGATGTTGAAGGGAGATCTGTGAGGTCCTTCAAGTTCAACTCTAACAATATCTGGGACAAAGTTTTTAGCCCCTATGCCTTGACCCTTTCTGATGCCAATTTTATTCTCAGAGAGCTGAATATTTTAGTTAGCACTGTATATATCCCGGTCAATGGCAAGCACTCACATCCTTCAGCGCAGCCTCGAATACGTCCATGGTCAAGGTATCTCCCTCTAGACGGTACTCGTCTGCAGCAGCATCAGCTCGTTGCAAGCCGTTCACATCTCGTGGTGCGCGTTCTAGTGAAATACGAAATCGTTCCCTACTGCCCTGTGAACTAGGGCTACGGCGCGAAATGACACGAATTGGAAAGCGTGTACCAATCCCAGCCATGACGGGGAATGAAATGTCAGTCAATGTTCTGAGCAGGGATGATTTCCCAGAAGATTGTTCCCCTACGACGACGAGCTGGGAATTATCAGCTTGTACCTCTTCAAAATGGCATGAGAGTCTAGACATACCTGTGGAATGGCCAAGTACTTGTGGGAGCCACAAGCTTGAAGCCTATCAATAGCATTGAAAAGGATTTGCCGTTTCTCGTTATCGAACGGATCATCAACAATCATTCGAGAATCGGCGGGCTTATCTCCGCTGGTAGTTGATGAACTTCGAGGGGTAGTATTAGCCGTTCCTTCGGATGGACTTGCGTCTTGCGAACCAGAAGAATCAGCAGACGTGGAACCCCTGTCTCCTTGCTGAGTGTGGCGGTCATGGTAGCCAGTAGATGTCTCTCCCGCTGCGGAAGACATGGTACTCTTGTTCATATTCTGAGATGAGTTTGAAGAAGGGTTGTTGTACAAAGACATTGCGGGTTGAAAAGTTTGTTTTGTGAGTGACTGGGTTTCAGATAATGTAGTCTGGCAGCAAAAGTCGGAATGGCGACACAGGGAACAATCTCAGGAGTTCGTCTCTTATATATAATCACGGTACCAACGGATGCCAGGTCCTTTGACCTTTCGGCGCTTTTACCCATAAGGAATGACGCCCGTTGGTGCAGGCGGTTTCGTTGTTGGCTCATGGGTATGTTACAGCCCTTTTCAACTAAAAGGGGGAGAAAAGAAGGGAGGGCACGCATAGGTCTCGCATTGGGAGGTTTTCTCAGCTGTTGGTCGTTAGCTTGCGTCATTAATTGCTTCAGAAAGAGGCATTGCGAAAGCTGCGCCGCTGCACAGGAGATTGTGATGCAACTTGGTGTTGGTTGAATACCCTGCAGCTGCATTTCAGCTTTCCTGATCCAGTAAGGAACAACACTGCCAACAAGGATCACGGAAGCTTCCGCGGGCACCCCTAGTTGAGATAGCGCTTCCGTATGGGCAGTTCTCATACGAGTAATGATCCGTCGACTTCACTGACAGACTGACTCAATGGCCTTGTGCAATAACCTCGAATGATTGTTTGCTTTGGTGAATGTGTACCCCATTCCCAAGTATGGCTTTTTACTTGACAAGTTAGAGCTACCTTGCCGAGATAACGCCGCAGAAATATTAGAGCAGAGAGATGATTGGCCTTCGGAATTTACAATGTTCGCATTTCGCATCAACTCAATGTCCAATGCAGTGAGGAATTGAAGGAGCGAGCTTCATAGCAGCAAAGATGTCCAATTTGTTGGTCCCCATGATGACCGGTGTCTGCGGGGTTATCCAATAGGAATGCTAGTATGTTGTTTTAGAGGGGAGAGACAGAATACCACTGCGTCGGGATTTATTGTGGATTAGGCTATCTGTTGAGAAAGCACTGCCAAGCTTAGAGAAGAATGAACAGACAGTAACTGAAGATGCACCTAATAGTAACTGGAAACGCTCTTTTATCTATGCTATGCCATGACTAAGTGACTAGGTAAACCCTTCCTTCAAACGGCGACAAGACACCAGCCTGTTCTTTTCCAGAATGTGTCGACATAACAGGCACCAACTTGACTTCCTGTCCACTAAGACCAAGCTCTTCACCTGTCAGAGCACTCAACGTCTTCTCCTCAGGAGTAAAGTTCAGAACAACAGCAACCTTGGAACCATCAACCTGAGACTCCTTAACAAAAGCATAAACATCAGGGTCCTCCCGCCGGATAAGCTTATAATCTCCATACACCGTCAGGTCAGAAAACTCTTTTCGGAAACGCAGTGCTTTCTTCCAGAATGATAGCACGCTGTTTGGATCGTCAAGCTGAGATGCGACGTTGATCTCGCGCGATAGAGGATGGGCTTGCATCCAGGGCTCTTTAGGTTGGTCTACTTCGGAGAAACCGCCGTACTTGGCGTCACTCCAGCAGATAGGGATGCGAGCGTGGTCTCGAGCGAGGTATTGAAGAGCATTGAAGGCCTTGTCGATCTCTTGTTCATCGTTTGATCGCTCCTTGACTATATCGAGGAATTGGTAACTCTCGATGTCGACGTAGTTCTCTAATGGGTAGCTCTCCTTGGGAGCATTGACGGATCCAATTTCTTGTCCTTGGTAGACATACTGCGTACCGCTTAGACAAGACTGCAGCAAAGCCAGTAGCTTAGCCCCTGCGACTCGGTACTCTGGACTATCGTTTGTGAAGCGTGACACAGAGCGTGCTTGGTCATGGTTCTCCATAAACACAGTCGTCCAAGCATCAGTCCCCTGAATCAGACTCTGCGTCCTCCCAAAAGCATCTTTCAGCTGAGGAAGGGTATAATTCTTCGGTACCGTCTCGTACTTATGCGTCTTCCCAAACCCGATATCCACAACATCAAACTGGAACACCATGTTGAGCTGCTTCTCTTTCGCGCTCACATATCTCAGGACCTTTTCCAGATCCGGTGTATGAGGCAGTTCTCCAACTGTAATGGCCCCATACCGCTCGAGAATCTCGTTCATCTCGCCGAGAAACTCGTGCATTCGAGGTCCGTTGCAGTAGAGAAGACCGGCAGGTTGGTATTTCGCTTTCGGGTCGGTGATGGGCGCGTCGGGAAAGTCTTGGAGCTTGGAGTACATGTTGACCGTGTCGACTCTGAAGCCATCGACGCCTCTGTCGAGCCAAAACTCCATCGACGAAGCATAGATGGCGCGACGCGTCTCTGGGTTCTCCCAATTGAGATCGGGCTGCTCTTTTGCAAAGAGGTGTAGGTAGTACTCCCCCGTTGTCTCGTCCCACTCCCAAACACTACCGCCACCGAAATTGGAGCGCCAGTTATTTGGGGGAAGACGTTGGCCTTCTGGGGAGTACTTGGCAGGTCTCCAAATGTACCAGTCACGCTTGGGACTATCCTTGCTGAGTCTTGACTCTTCAAACCAAGCGTGTTTGTCAGAAGTATGGTTGATAACAAGATCAAGCATAATCTTCATGCCCTTTTCATGTGTTTTGCGGATCAACTCCTCCATATCCTGGAGAGTGCCGTATGGAGCATAGACATCTTCGTAATTGGAGATATCATAGCCCATGTCGACCTGCGGGCTGTCGTACATGGGACATACCCAGATGACATCAACGCCGAGGCTTGCGATGTAGTCTAGCTTGGATATGATGCCCTGGAGATCACCCATGCCATCGCCGTTGGAGTCGCAGAACGATGCAGGGTAGATCTGGTAGATGATGGCCTGCTTCCACCATTGCTTTGAACGTCTGCTGACAGTCATTGTGAGATGCAAAAAAAGAATTATTTGATCAGAACTTGCTTCATGCAAAGAGAATGGTTTGAGTAGATTTAAATATCGTCCGATGGTAATTCACCCGTTCATTTTCCCCAGATCACGACCATTCCCCCGCACCATTCGGTCGGACCGACCAAATAGATCCGACTGAAACCCAACCATCCTCGTCTCAAAGTCTGCGGAGTCCTCATCCGCAGCTTCATTGGTCTAACCTCGGACCGACGACATGGCTGAATCTTGATTGGCTCTTGGCCGGACCGACGAGAAGTCAAAAGTCTAATCCCTCGTCTTCATTTCCCAATGGCTCACGAGCATCTGCTGATCTCCGCCACTTTTGGTGTCTCAGTGGTCAATGCTCGGTCCGATGAGCGAACCCCAGATTTACATGATTGTCTCCCCATGGGGGAGGTGAGAAGACACAACGGAGACTCCTCCACTGTTAACCAGACTCGAACGTCCTCCAGAGCCTCCCCCTGGAGAATTAACCTTACAATGTGGCTGACGCCCGGTCCAACATGGCTTCATTTACGCTTAATTCTAGACGACTCTGGTCTAGCACCGGTCCTATCACGGCCAACCCCGCGAAGGACTCCCTTTGCGCTAACAGTTGGCCCAAACTTTGCACCAAGGTCCTGTTTTTCCTTAATTTTCGCTTCTCGACAGCTTCAACTCCTTGAACATCTCCAACTATAAGATGTCGCGTATCGCTCACTAACTCACATCCATCATCACTCATCTCACCTTCTAAGTCTACTACTCATTGATCACCCACCATGTCTGATAGCAAGGTTGACAATGGCATCGCCCCTGTCGCGGTGCCAGTCGACGCCAACGTCGCTCATGAAGCCGCTGCTGCTACTGAGGCCGAGCACAACATGGGCCTGCTACAGTCGTTCAAGCTCTACAAGAAAGCTTGTCTGTGGTCCATCTTCCTCTCCCTCTGCATCATCATGGAAGGTTTCGATGTTGTCCTCCTCGGAAACCTCTTCGCTTATCCCCCGTTCCAGAAAAAGTTTGGTGTTGAGCAGCCAGACGGCACGTATCAACTGACAGCTGCCTGGCAATCTGGTCTCTCCAACGGAACTCTCTGCGGTCAAATTCTCGGTCTCTTCCTCAACGGTATCATTGCTGATCGCTTCGGTTACCGCAAGACACTGATCGGTGCGCTTATTGGCTGCATCGGTTTCATCTTCATCATCTTCTTCTCCGAGACCCTGGTCCAGCTTCTCATTGGAGAGATACTTATTGGTGTTCCCTGGGGTGTCTTCCAGACTCTCACTACAACCTACGCCTCTGAAGTCTGCCCTACCCACCTCCGCGCTTATCTCACCACCTATGTCAACCTCTGCTGGGTCCTCGGCCAGTTCATCGCCTCTGGTGTTCTCCGAGCCATGGTTTCTCGCACTGACGAGTGGGGTTACAAGATCCCATTTGCTCTCCAGTGGATGTGGCCTGTTCCTCTGATCATCGGAATCTACCTCGCTCCCGAGTCTCCCTGGTGGCTTGTTCGCCGCGGTCGCATCGAAGAGGCCAAGATCTCCCTCGAGCGTCTTACCGTCCGCAACAGCAATGTCGACTTCAAGCTCGATGAGACCATTTCCATGATGGTACACACCAACGAGATGGAAAAGGAAGCTCAGTCTGGTACCTCATACTTTGACCTCTTCAAGGGTGTCAGTCTTCGACGAACTGAGATTGTCTGTGTTACCTGGATGATCCAGACTCTCTGCGGCTCAACCTTTATGGGGTACTCTACCTACTTCTACCAGCAGGCCGGTATGGGTGTTGAGAACAGCTTCTCAATGTCCCTTGGTCAGTATGCCATCGGTGCTGTCGGTACCGTCTTTTCCTGGTTCCTCATGGGTTGGTTCGGTCGTCGCACCCTCTACCTCTACGGACAGCTCGCCATGTGTGTCTTTCTCCTGGCCATTGGCTGTGTCGCCTTTGCTGGTCGCGAGAATGTTGCTGCTCAGTGGACCATCGGGTCTCTTCTTCTCATCTACACCTTTACCTACGATTCGACCGTCGGACCTGTCTGCTACTCTCTTGTCGCTGAGCTGTCCTCCACTCGTCTCCGAACCAAGACCGTCGTCCTCGCCCGAAACGCATACAATATCACTGGAATCATGACCAACATCATCACCCCTCGCATGTTGAACCCGTCTGCTTGGAACTGGGGTGCCAAGGCTGGCTTCTTCTGGGCTGGAACCTGCTTCCTCTGTGCTGTCTGGACCTACTTCCGTCTTCCTGAGCCCAAGGGCCGTACTTATGGTGAACTTGATGTTCTCTTCGAGCGTGGGGTCGCTGCTCGCCAGTTCAAGACTACTGGAGTTGAGCGAGTTGATGCCGAGTTCCAGACCAAGGAAAAGGCTAGTGCCGTGTATGTTGAGAAGGTAGATAGCAATGCTTCTTAGATGGGCCGGGATAGAATTTTGAATGTAGGATGGAATAGTCATCATAGCGGTAATTTGGTAGTACGAGAAGAGATGAAAAGCTCAACATTCCTTGATACCTGCCTCTATCGTGTTGTGACGTGTCAAATGCTGGAACTACCCCAGTAATACCAGTTGAGGCTTGGCTCTAGACTCAGCTCGTCCGAATGTGGCGATGTGGGGTTATACCAACATACTTTAGCGTGATAAATCTCGTGCATCGACTCCGCATCCCTTCTCGATCACTTCATACTCAATCAACAAACAATGACCGGAAGAATCTCAAAGGCCTGCGATCCATGTCGCGTTCGCAAAGTCAAATGCAACGGCTCTGTCCCTTGTTCGCAATGTGGTCATCTCAATCTGGCATGCGTCTACTCCGCTGCAACCTCCAAGCGAAGACCAACCGTGCGAGGCCGATTGGTAGCGCAGATTCGAGAGGGGACAAAGCCTGATGATGCAAGGTCCAATTCTGCTTCGCCACAGACTGATGATCCTTCACCTGTCGCTTACAATGCGATACCGACGAGCATTGGATCGGCGTACTCTTCAGACTTTTTTCTCAATCTGCTACTCGACTATGAACGCGTGGTTTTTCCCGTCAATCCAATTGTTCTCCCTTCGGAGATTGTGGCTGCAATTGAGGTGATGGATCAAAGCTTTGAGGATGCCGCGCTTGTATACGCATACGCCGCTGTCACCATCAACCTGACACAGACATCTTGGGACTCGGAAGGCGAAGCACCTGTCAGAATCACAGAGCTCATGAACCTCAGCTTCAGGGCGCATAGGCAATCCGAGATGGGCGTTGGTATTCTTGGGAGGCTACCAGTCACAGTCAAACGTATTGTCACATGCGTATTTCTAGAGATCTGTCTCATGGCGTTCAAGCGATTCGACCGCAGTTTTGTCATTCTTCGAGAAGCCATTGCAATGATTCAGATGCTCGACTTAGATCGATACAAGGATGCCTCACTAACCGACCACGAACTAGCCACCCGACAGCGTCTGTACTGCGAGATTTCCATCCACGAACGTTTCCTCACGATAGTAGCCGGCCATCCCGCTATTCTTCCAATGCTCAGCCCGAGTGTCCCAGCACCAGACCATGAACTTCCTCCCCACGTTAACCAAGGTTTCAATCGGCTGATTGAGCTATTTCACGTACTGGATGATACCTTTTTGGCTCACTGGAGAGCCCAGCAAGATCCACAAGCTACGGCTCCAGAAATGACTGCTGCGTGGATTGAGCATAAACAAGCTCAGCTCGATCAGAACGAGATTGACGCTGCAGAGACTGATAATGCTTTGGTGTCGAGTGGCTGGGGTTTGTCGGAGCTTCAGCATGTGGACCTGTTCATCACACGATTATGGATGAGAATTCTGGTCTGGCAGCTTGCGTTATCTCAAGGGCTTCTACAGTCTGCAGTACCACAGAACTCTCATGAGGGCTTTTCGATGCATTTCCCCGCACAGCGTTTATCAACTCAATTACGCAATGTGGTTCTCCGATTGGAGAGGGTTGAGAGCATTGGACTGCATGGATCTGGGATCCTGCAGAAGCTGTTTGAGATTACGAGTACCGTGGCTGATGTGTTGGCGCTGCCAATTGGACCAGGCGAAGAACACGATGCTGAAGCGAGAGTTGAGGACTTTTTGTTCCTTGTCACGTTCTTGTTGAGCTTTGATAGGATTCATCAGAATCAGAGAGAGTACTTGAAGGAGAAGTTGAGTGCTCTACAGAGGGAGCAATCGGGATTTCAAAATCTGGCTACGTATAATCCGGACGGTTGGTGTGATCAACAGCAATAGCACGCAGTCCTGTAGCAATTAATATCGATTTACTTAATGAATGTCAGCTTTTCAAGCAGAAGTAGATCACACTCCAAAACGAGCATAGGGAACCCAATGTAACGGGCCAATCATATCCGGGCCACATGAGCAATAACGAAGGTAACAGAACAGTTAATGGCGGGAATAAGCACACTACATAACGTTAAAAATATGCTTAGTGCATGCTACACGAGTCTCCAAATTATCGCAGGTACACGTAGTGCGTGAATTTATTAAGTGGGAGTGACAATAGGGTACTAAAGTCGTACTTTTTCAACAATATCTGACGCACTGTGTCCACCACTGATCCAGGAAAAGCACCGAAAGTCCACGGTGTTAAAGTGGCTTGGACTGTGTTTCCGGATCGTGGGACTCACTCATCGTCAAATCCCCAAGTGCCCATTCGTCCGGGATATGTATTTGGCTGATGTCGATGTCATTGAAAAGATTGCTGGCATCAAATGGCCCCACTGTTGATGATGGATCGTGAAAACTCGGTATAGGACCCGGGCCATATCCAAAGTCTGGGGCTAGATCCCAGGTTCCCGCCAAGTTTGGCGGACTCTGTAAGAAGGTTTCTGGCAAATAATCCAGTACTGGAGGGTCCCATGTATCAAGCACGTCGCTAGAGTTCCAGGCACTCGGTATACCAAGATTCAGAGTCGAAATTGGGTCGATGGTGTCGGTTGTATCATGAGAAGCCGTTGAAGTAGGGGCACAGCATGAACGAGCTGGTGTCGGGGAAGTCTCTGTAGTCCTGTCCTCAGATTCGGGAGGCGATAAGGCAGTTGACGGTGTTGTGCTTTTGTCTGTTGAGAGTGGGGACTGGATGCCCTTCCTTTTTCTGCGATCTGTCTTGTGTGCACATTTGCAAGTCTCACCCTCATCGCACTGGCATCG
The DNA here is from genome assembly GCF_900079805.1 of Fusarium fujikuroi IMI 58289. Taxonomy (NCBI): domain Eukaryota; kingdom Fungi; phylum Ascomycota; class Sordariomycetes; order Hypocreales; family Nectriaceae; genus Fusarium; species Fusarium fujikuroi. The sequence continues at coordinate 254,160 of NC_036628.1, read as the reverse complement.
CTCTGAGTACAGAACAGAGTCAGTATAAATTCCGATGAGATAGCCCAGGGAGCAAACCTTGTCCAAACTGCTTCAGCATTGCCTGATGTGATGCCGAAGCGCATTTGCATTTGGTGTGAACAGATCGGGAGTTGCGCAGGGTCCTACAGTGATTGCACTGAGAGACCGGACGTCCTTTTCTACTGACACTGAGAAGCGGGCGATCTATACATCGTGTTATCATGAGTTTGTGACATGGAGGATGCCCGGTCCTCACCAGTATGCTGACATTTGGCGACGCGGTGGCCACGAATACAGCTTTCACAGGCCAGCTTCTCTGCGTTGGAAGCCATCTCGAGATAAACTTGATAAGAAACAGTGCAGCAAGTCAGGGAAGATAGAAGTCAGGTATAATCCAGCCTTGAGAAAAGAATAAAGTAGAGATGGATTTAGTGAACAGCACGCTGGAAAAGGAAAGTGGGTAACCATCAGAAATCCGATATCGGGGGTATGTAGTTAAAGGGTATACAAGATGGCCAATAACACACATTTTCATAAGCCGTAAACCGTAAGAAGAGGGGCTATTCTGATATTGACTTAGTCGAGTTAGTTGCTTATAGATATTTACTGCCTAGCTACATATTTATCTAAATAATTGTTTATTAAATATAATTTCGGCGTATTCTCAGTCCTTAATTAATTCGCATTTATAAGCAATAGAAGCTATAATCTGCCATTCTAGATAGATTTGCTATTATTAGCACTGAAATCTCAGAGCTCTAATTAGCAAGTAGCTTGTAGGTGCGGGGTACTAAGACATGTTAATCACTTATCAGCTACGCCTTTAAAGCCAAAGCATGCAATATTATCGTGTTCTAGACTCAACTTCTGGTATCTGTAGTATGTTGGTGTTTTTAATAGTGGCTGGCTGAATGACTGTGGACGGTTTTAGTGCTACGCTATACCAGATCAGAAATTAGCTGCATCACCTTTTTAAGGCAATACTGTCACATGGTAATTAGATTCAATAGCTCTATCAATAGCTTATCCCAAGTTTGACATATAAATTACCCAGACTCCCCATTATATCACTTACATCTTCCTTTAGACTTTTAACTTTAAGTTAGCAGTTTTACAGTACCCATTATACGTCCTCAATCAGCCTCAGCCCGCAAGCATGTCAAACCTATACATACTCAACATCATCAATCAATCCGGCGAAGAAGCCGATTACTCCATCGACTGTGTATATGAAGATATACCCCCTGTTACGATCCGAGACAGAGACAACTGGATGACGGTCTTGAACCTCAACCAGCACTACAGTGAGCACTGCGCTACTGACCCCGTATTGAATTAGCTAACCTGCCCCCAAGTTCCCATCACGGTTTCGGTACTTCCGCAAGGCGATTCCCCATCTGTTAGTTTCGTTCTGGCTAAGAACGGACAAGGTGTAAGAGGAGACGTAGTACATAGCCCCGGGGATCAACTGACAATTGATGTTGGAAATAACATTGGAACTCCTTTATAAGACTATCTTATAATAGTGATGGCTTAGCATTTTGTCTGAATATATTTATTTGTGTTCTTTATGTCTTGCGAGCTAGAGAACCTCTGTTGAACTGGTGACTTTTATAGGAGCAGGTATTCTTTAACCTTCTCAGCAAAATGTTTTAAACCCCTCTAAAAGTGAAAATTACTATTACTTTAATATTATTATAAAGACAAATAAAGAATTACCTCTACTACATTTATCGTTATATAACTCTTGTCTGCAACTCGACGTAGGTCATTATCTCCTATCTTACCCTGTATTGCGCTATTAGGATTGGTGCCAGGACCCCTGTTAGAAGAGTGACGCAGAGCCGACGCGAGGCGCATACTGACGGCACAGTAATTATGCGGCTCACAAGCAATTGAAACGAATGACGCATTCAATATTGGCATTCACATATCTATCAAGACTACTCTACTTTAAGCAACCTTGGAGATCTTGAATCCGCCAGGCAGTCTAGTCTGGAATACTCCCTTGGGGTCATACTTCTTAGCAACCTTGCGAATGAACTCAACATTCTTAGGGCCATAAGTAGACAGAGGATCCTGGGTAAAGTCGGCGTAGTTGAGATACTCCCAGTCGACAGCAGCGCCCTGATCGATACTGTACTGCTTCATCGTCTTACGGAAGCGAACCATGCGCTCACGAGCAATCTTCTCTTGCTCGACGCCGTTGATCATCAGCTGGACCTGGAACATGACGGCATTGTCCTTCTCGCGGTCAAGACCGACGACGTTGCCGCCTCGCTCGAGGGAGTGCTTGGAGAAGATGGTAGGGATGGCCTGGAAGATGGCGTGGCAGATAAAGTCGCCGTCGGGGGATTGAGCCTTCCAGTCGCTGACGAATTGCTTGTGCAACTCTAGAGCCTTCTTGTACAAGCCGAGTTTGTTCTTGAAGGTGATGGCGAACCAGACGTTGCTAACGATGTCAGTATTGACTTGACAGACGAGGTTGGGACCTACCGGTATCCAGCGACAAGCTCAAGCTCAATCGTCATGTTGCGATGAGTATCCTTGCGTAGGTTGGAAGTCTCATAAGGAATCTTCCAGAACTCGTCCAAGGCCTTTGGAGCGACAGCACCAGTGGTATCCTCGTACGACACAGTGATGCCGATCTTGCCAGCCTGAGGAGTGTAACTCCAGAAAGGAATGACTGATCCATCCTGATAGTTGACGATATTATCGGTCCAGTCTTTGTAGGCCTGGACGTGCGCATCGGTTGTTTCTTCGGCCGAGTAGGTAACCAGGCCGCCCCAGAGGAGAGGAGCGTCGAAGGCCTGGACGTCGAAGCGGGTGACGATACCGAAGTTGGCTGAGCCACCTTTGAGGGCCTCCCATAGATCGGCGTTGTTGTCCTTGTTGGCATTGACGATGCGTCTATGAAACATTAGTAGACGTCGCTATAGCGTGCGTGTACATACCCGTCGCCGAGGACAACCTCAAAGTTGACAACCTGGTCGCAGCCAAAACCCCGACGGGCAGTATAAAAGGTATTGCCTCCGCCAGTCAAGAAGCCAGCGACACCGACAGTCGAAGTGCGACCGCCTGCAGCAGTAGCACCATATGGCTCAAGGGCGCCATAGACATCCCGCCAGATGGAACCAGCTTGGATCTGAGCGACCTTTGTGTTCTTGACATACGTGGTCTTGTTCATCAATCCTGTGCATGTTAGTTGTTTCACGCTGAGCCAATCGCAAAAGCAACTTACCCATGTCAATAGTGACACCATCGTTGACTGCACGCAATTAGACAAACTCAATCAAGCGAGCATCAAACTCACTGTTATTCGCCGCCCAGACGGTGTGTCCACCGCTTCGAATCGCGAAATTACACTTTGTATCAGATGTCAATGTCTTGACAATCGTAGATACATCCTTGGCGCTCTCGGGCTGAACGATACAGTAGGGCTCCAGCTGCGACGACACGGAAAAGTACGACTCAGTGCGGGTCTTGTAGCCGTTACTATTGGGGTAGTAGACGTGCTTCAGACCCTTTGCTTCAAGTGAGGCACACTGAAACACGAGAGGTCAGTGACATTTTCTCAATGTGACAGAAATAGCTTACGCAAGTCTCCATTGCTACGGCGGGTGAAGCAGCGAGGAGGGCTGATGCCCAAGCCAAGACTGAGGCGCTCGTCTTCATGATTGCGATGAAACGGGATTATGGGATGTCACCTTGAGGGGGAGAGAAGATCTGAGAGGACAAGTCTGTGCGGGAACTTGGGTACTTTTTGTTGATGGGCAAGATCGTCTGCTGCAGAAGCGGCTGAGGAACTGGCGGGTCTGGTTCATGGGGGAAAATCACGCAGATGGAGTCGAATGCTTGGGGGGAGGGGAATGCGATTGGTTCGTCAGATGGGCTGGAGGTTGGATTTGGTAAGGGATTCATGGCATTACTCGATTATGCATGTTGGTTGATCCTGCATAGATGATCTTGATCGTTTTCGGCCATGATCCCGGGATTAACATGGTTCATCCATAGGTGAGCAGGCAGACGGGCAAGGTAACGGCAGGGCATCTGCTAGACAGTATGAATAATGTGTACGAGACGGAATTTGTTGGTAGAGGTTATTTGATCGACAATGCTTTGACGTCTTCACAATAGTCACCACTTCATCTCTGGCCGTCTAGATTGACGAGATGTCAGTGCTAAATCAAGCTTAAGCTCAATCGATGTCATGCTCGACCCTAAAGCTAGCTCCAAGCCCGCGCTGACAGTGGATTAACGACACTCTAAATAGATACGACCCAAAGTCTCGGTGAACTCGAGGCCAAGGTTTTCAGGGGAACCATTGTTCCCTCAATCAGCGGCACATGCATTCTGCAACCCTCAGGGGATAGAGCCCGAGCGTTACATCGGCAGTTGGGGCTGACGGCTCGTAAGCAACCGTAAAAGGCGGGGATTATGACGATCGCTTGATCTCGAGTCATGACCCCTGTTCACAGCCCGTTACAGCGCGGAATTACCGTGTGAACAGACCAGCTAAAACCTGTATTTTGCGGGACGTTGAACTGGCCGGCCAAATCAATTTCTACGAGTCTAGACTTGTTGTGGAAGGCCGGCATAACTAACTCTCTCTACCCGGACGGCCCGTCAAGTTTGACGTTTTATTTTTCCCTCTAATTTCGCCTGACGTTTCCCCAATAATTAAGGTTCAACCCCAGTCATTTCTCTGTCGTCTCTTTTCTCACATGGAATTCTGTAGGGAACATGCCCCTTTGCGTAGTGATCATCAAATCACGTTCAGCTGTATATCAGTAGACGATGTGACTTGAAAGATTTGCACGACTTGATGCCCAAATGACACCTAACGATTCTGCGTCTCATTATTTTCCATCTCATACCCGTCATGTCTTCTGAGTTGCACTACGCGAGGATAAACTCTCAGCTCATTGAAAGTCTGTTACAATGTCGTTTCCTGTCGTGAATGGCGTCGAGGTTGCGGTGCCGCCTCCGTCGGGGTACAGAGTTGACTTTGAGAACCCGCTGACTGACGCGTCGATGGTGAGGAATGCGTATTGGATATTTGGACTGGAGTTTGCGATAGCGACGGCGTTTTTGGGCCAGCGGATGTATACGAATGCAGTGATTTTGCGAAAATTCTTGATTGACGACTGTGAGTTTAGCAGGTTGTTTGCTTGGGACTACGCTAATTGATGGCAGATTTAATTCTTTTCGCTTGGGTACGAGGGCCAGTCTACTTCAACGTCGTTTACTTACCATCTAGGTCCTCTCTATTGCGGCTCAATCATGTCTTCTCAATGCATACAGTCGCAAACTACTCGGCGTCCATGCATGGGAGATGCCAATCGACAGCAACACCCAAGCTAACCTACTCGTCATGTGCACAACGCTGACGTATATCCCGACGACAATCCTCTCCAAGCTGACGCTCTGCTTCTTTTACTATCGCCTCTCGCCGTCTTTATGGTACCAATACTCGGTCTACTTCACCGGCTTCCTCTGCAGTGCTAGTCTCGTCGGCATTTGGTTCAGTGTTCTGTTTGCATGCAAGCCTATTGCTGCGGGATGGGATGTTAGGATGTCGGTTGGGGCTACTTGCATCAATCGCCCTCCCATCTACATCACCCAGGCTGCCTTTGGTTGCATCACTGATGTGATGCTGCTGGTGTTGCCTATTCCGACTGTTATCGGTCTGCAAATGTCTACTCGACAGAAGCTTGGTCTCGTTGGTCTCTTTGCTATCGGTTCCATAACTCTCATCACATCCATTGTCCGACTGGTTCTTCTTCTGCCGAGCTTGTCAAATCCCGACCAGAGTTGGTCGTTGGCAGAAGGTTGCCTCTGGGTGTAAGTCCTTACCACTATTTGTATAACCCATCTGACAACGACAGCATCATTGAAGCTAATTTACTCATTATGTGCGGCTCGCTCCCAACCCTTCGCGTCTTTCTCAAGAACGTCGCCCCTCGAGTCCTTGGCGACAAAAGCACCCGCAAAGGCAGCGAAGAACAAAGTGGAAGCGCCAATTTTGGCCTCCATACTTTTGGCGGTTCAAATGGTCCACGACGCAAATTTGATACGCTCGTGGAGCTGGAGCATGATACTCACTTCAACAGAGTGAGCTTGCGGCCCGAAGGGTTGGGTAAGACAGACGTAAACATCTACAGTGGAAGGTCGGATGAGTCTTTGGAGAATAACCCGACTGGGGATAATGATAGCGAGGACGGCATACTGCAGACACGTACTACGACTGTTCAGTATACGAATATGTAACCAATGATGAAAAGTAATCGTAATTGAATTGGACCCCATTCATCGGCATATCTAACTTTTCAGTCAAAAGCAAGACTTTAGGCAACAGTGAGGGCAATGAGCATATTGACTGCCTGTGTATATTGGTGTTCTTTATCTTGGTGCCTCGGGGCTAGCCTCTTAAACTCTCAATTATCACAGAATTAGACCCTTGATCGATTTGGCTTATCTGAGTGGATACTTGTTCTTATCTGTTGGCGGGTCGACCTTAGATTGGCGACCTGAAGTTGATCAGCAGCTGAAACTCATATTAACTAAAGTTCACAGTACAACCGCAGTATAATCATCAGTCAACATGTCAAACACGCGCATTCAGATCGACCCTGAGGGCGACACTCTCATAATTCTCCCAGTCGAGCCTGCTTCTACTCCATCTGAGACCACAGACTCCCCCACCGAGAACCACTACCTCTGCTCCAAGAAGCATCTAACCCTTGCCTGTCGCCGGGCAGCAAAACTCTTCTCAAGCCAATTCAAAGAGGCCTCAGCCGAGCCAGACGGCCTGTACCACTGGAAATTCGAGGGGATCTTCAACGCCGAAGCGTTCGAGCTCGTTCTGAAGATCATCCATGGAAAAACACGTGATGTCCCCCGCAGTGTCAAGCTGGATCTATTAGCCGACATCGCGACGATCGTCGATGATCTGGAGTGCTACGAGGCTGTGGCGTTTTTCAGCACAAACTGGCTCTTTGGATGGACTGTTGAATGTCCCAGCACTGAACAGTTGAGGGACAAGCGATTGGCCCAGGTGATCCTGGCATCCTTTGTCTTTGAGCACGCATCGCTTTTTCAGACCTACACAAAAATGGCCATAAGACACAATATCGACGTCACGTCGACTTATGATCTGCCTATCCGGGCAGATGTTTCTGGTATGTCAGCTAGTACAAGTACATAACCGCAACTGACGTTCAAGATAAAATTGAAAGCACCAGAATCGAGATTTTGCAGCGTCTTTTGGATGGGTTAGAAAACCTCCAGACCAAGATCCTCGCAGATAAGGTGGGCTGCAATGAAGCATGTCGAGCCATGCTTCTGGGGAGTTTGTTGCAAGGAATGAAGAAGTCGCGGATATACCCCTGCCCGCCGGCACCATTCCCTAACCTATCTCTCGACGCTGTGCTCGCATCGTTGGCCAACGTGCAGTCGCCAGCCTATTTCGGACCGCAAAGCCAAGGGCCACTCCTCAATTACTCCGGCAGATGGAACCTTGATCCCACATCTGCGAGCGTCGTGTCTGGGGGTCTTCTGGGATATCAATCTGGTCTTGTTCAGGGACAGCCAAAGCCTGCACCAGCTGGGGCCAATACTTTCTCTGCATCAACACCTCAGCAGACTGCCGGCGCTAGTGGTACCGCTCAGCCTTCCGGTGGTCTATTTGGTAATAGAAATGCTCCTCAAACCTCCAACGCTCGACCCCCGTTCAACTTTGGGCGTCCCTCTTCTGGTGATGTCCCTGGTACATCTTCTGTGTCTCAGAACACCAGCAGTCCTCAGGTATCTTCTCAATCGGGAACTAATGGTTTATTTGGTAACAGTGGTCCTAATACTAAGATCACTCCCTTGACGGCAGAGAGCCCCGACCAGCCTCAAACTATTGTTAGGCATCACTGCCGTTTGAAGGACCTTATTGAACCCCTGTTGGTGGCAGCTGAAAAGGAAATCACAGGACTGAAACTTGCAGACTTCCCTCGGCCTTAGTGGTTGAATTGTTGTATAAGAAGTTTAGCCTCCAGCACATGAATTCTAGATTACATGAACCTTTTTCTGAGCCACTCTACTAGAGACTTTATTCGGCTAAGGAGGGGGTGAATTGTGTCTACAAGCTTATGTTGATGCGTCTAACTCGTCCTTGACTTCTGTCTCCAAAGATAAGCATAGTTCTTTGAATAATTATCCAAATTCACGTAAAAGCAGCCCCATCCCTGTGAAGGGCCCAATCAACCAAAAGCTCAGGATTATCTTCAATCTCCTCTCTACAGCTCATCATCCACTTCCATTTGCTTTCAATAGCATCCGACCGACGGACCCATTTGTCGTAAAGGCCATCAAGGACCCGATACTGCGGATTTTGGGCATCGCTCTGCTTCGCCCGGTCCAAGAGATCTTTCCATTGTCTGCGACGGGTATTGATAAGATCAAGATTCTCACGGGATAAGCCCGAAGTGAGACCTATGATAACCTTCGGCGTCTGTTGAAGAAGAACTCCCCACTCCTCCGCCTCGGTTTGTGGAAGGTGGTAGACGGGCGTGTAGTACTGGGTGTTGAGAAGGTGATATAGCTGTGATACATAGAGACTAAGTCTCTTGTCAAGGAGAGCCAAAATCCATTTCGTCAGAGATTCAGTGAGTTGTTCACGGCCTCTGGTGTCAGAAAGGCACTTGTTGCAGAAGCTCGTGTCATGCTTCTTTCCTGGTAACTCTGCTTCCTCAGATACACCATGTCTCCATCCCCAACGGTGTCCTTCTAAGCGAAAAGACCGGATCTCTTGCCAGCGCTCGCATCTGCGGCACCGAGCCATGTACATGGTATACAGATACACACCGACGCTGTGGCTTTTCACGAACGGCTGCTCGCTTTTCAGTGTACCGAGGAATCCTGGGAAATTGCGATCCAGGTCTGACTTGAAACCGACTCGCCGACTGGGAATGACGGGAAAGCTTTGACTGCCACGATCGCCCACAAGCCGATGAGACAAGGATCCTTTGCGAAATTTGCACTCAATGCATTTCCGAAGATATCTTTTCTTACCGCAGTCATCGTTCTCAATCAGAAGTGCGATTTTGTCAAACAACTCCAGTTGTTCATCATCGTCCATATCGCGAAATTCCTTCTCAAACAGCTTTTCAAACCCAGCCAAAACGGTCACGTCTAAAATGTCCAAATGTTCAGCTGGATGTCCTTCGACATCACACATGACGCCTTTTGTCACCGCGAAAGAGTAAATTCTGCGTCTGCTTTTCTCCAACTGATATGCTTCAGAGCCGGGGGCCAGTCGATCCTGAGGCCGCCAGTTGGGGCGAGGTTCCCAGGTAGTAATCATCTGAGCAGCATCAGAGTTCGGAAGAGGCTTCCGGTAGCTCAAACGTAGCAGCGACTGGTTATCGAAGAATTTGTTTGAAAGAAGACGAAGGCAGCTTGTGCAAGCCCAACGCATTGATTCCCATGCTGCATCTTGCCAACTGGGCTCCAATCTGCTGTCTCTTGACCGATAGGTGAGAGTTGGGCCGCCGTGCTCAGCTGACAACTCAACTTGAAGAAGACGCTCGACTAAGTGTCTCTTTTGCGGGTTCACAAGACGTCTAAAGTGTCTGCTGGATTGGCTCACTGAAATGAGGCCGACGGGGTCGAGGAGACGGATGATCTGACATTGGATCTCGTTCGGAAAGTCAGTAAGCATTGGTAATGAAGTTGGTGAGTAAGAGTCTGGAGAATCAATAAACTTAAAGGGTTTGGCAGAGGAACAGAGGCTTTTAATTCCTAAAGTAAAAGGTGTTACGGATTTAGCACTATTCTAGGTTGACTAAAGAGTGAGTTATATAATGAAAACCATTAATGAACATAGATGGCTGACTAAGGCTCTGTTTTAGGCAGCCAACCTTGGCCATTAGCCTGTTTTAGCCAGTGGGATCTTATGTGTAGAGGTCTTTTAAGGCAGTAATTCAATCTAAATAAGGGTTACTAAATGAAATACAAGATATGTAGCCTATTACTTACTAAGACTCTTATTTACATTGATCCTTTCCTAAGCCTCCCTGTTGTAAATTCAGTCTCACTAAGAACTAATGTTTAGGCGCTACTTGGAAGCAGAGAGACGATAGTCAGCATAGCAGCGCAAATTGGGAAGCTCCCGTAAAAGTCTGGTTGCCCGGTATATTATTGGGACACTCGGTATTCGCTGCCGTAATTCGAACCGAAACAAAGTTCGTATTGCTATCGGCCGCGGTCACTTTCCCGTTTTCTTCCGTACACTGGGAATTTGAGCGATTGTCGAGGGGATGATCCAACGAGCAGCTGAAACTTCGAGTACACGCATACTCGGCGGTAATTCGGAATCTCTCAAAGACTCCGTGGGCCACTCAATATCTACGGATACAAACCAGATAGGAGGGCAACAGGAGACTGAACGAGATTGCGACCCCAACATTGGTAGATTGCATCATAGCATCCGATCAATTTCGAGAACGCTTCTGTTTTGAACTCACATCATCTCGACAATGTACCCCCCGGTTTCAATTTATCCGAAGTCTCCGAGTTTCGGAGAAGGTGGGGAGCGGGTATTTAATCTGCTGTTACACAGAGTGAGCGTACGAGTTCCCAACACAAAGCGACGATACTTCAGACACGAAATCAACTCACCATGTCAACTAACGGTTGCATTTCTTCTCGAGCTGTGACTTATCTACCACAAGCTCCCAAGTTCTTTGACGTACTTGACGACCTATGGGAACCTCAAACAAACCCTCGCGGCCTTGTTAACCTTGGACTCGCTGAGAATGTACACAACAGCTTGGCGATGACTTGAATTTGAGCTGACTCTCAAAGGCATCGATGCAGACAGAACTGATTGGGTACATCAATTCCAAGGTATGTAATTTAGATATTCATGGTGTAGTAGTTTGCCGACATTCTCAGCTTCACGCCACCTCACATGCCCTGACGTATGGCGATGGCTTTACTGGCTCCAAACGGTTGAAGCAGGCTTTTTGCCACTTCCTAAACAAGCGCTTTCGACCTGCGATCCCTCTTGTTCCCAAACGCCTCCTTATCACACCTTGAGTATGCAGCGATGTTGAGTGCTACGTGGGGTTGCTGTTCGATGAGGGTGATGAAGTGCTTATCGGCAGATCTTATTGGGTTGCTTTTAGTTACATCTTTGGGATCCAAGCATAATACATACCCCGATCACTCCGAAGAGCACTTCAGTAACGCTCGTAGGGTCAGCATTCGTGAGGCCTCGTTCGGCACCACCGACCCCTTCAGTTTAGAGGGTATCGGAGAATATGAGAAGGAGTACTTACAAGCCAAAGAAGAGGACAAAAACGTCAAGGCTATCATTTTATGCACTCCGCGTAATCTTCTTGGTTTGTGGACAGTATTGGGCAGCTGTGTTCTATAAAGTGACATCATCGCAAGGTCGTTGGTATTCCGAAGAAGTTCTAATAGCTTACATGGGGCTGTGCAACAAACTGGACTTGCATCTTATCTGTGATGAGAGATATACTAACTATCTGTGTTCGAGAAACTCAAGATGACTGAAACTGTGCCATTCACATCGTTTCTCTCGATAAACCATACGCAGCTGATGTAATGCTAGGATTTTGGAGCCACAGGCTTACGGGTTGTGTTACAAGTCAACGCAGTTAATCATACCTGAGATCTCTTGGGAGCTTCTTGTATGAAGCAAATCTCCGCTATTAGTATGGTGCACTGACAGTTTCACAGGCTCTTTGATTTCCCCTTAAGCCTTGCTGACAATATCGTGGCGTTTCTCCTAACCGATGGAGAATATGTTCAGTATATCTCATCTTACCACGAACGACTGGCGGAAAGTCACGCCGTTGCAACACAACTGATCCCAAAGCATAAGATCTCATATCTAAATACTAATGCTTCGTTGTGCTTGACGGTCAACCTAGCTGCAGCATGCCAAGGTCAAGAGGTAACAGACGATGAGATTTTAAGTTGGCTCTGGAAGAAGAAAGTTTATCTTACATCTGGAACTAGTTACAGGAGCGAGGTGTCCCGTTGGTTCCGTGTGGTGAGTGCACATCCTCGATATGTGCTAGATGAAGGTTTAAAGAGGGTAGGCTATGCCCTACGCTGATTTGGGTCGAGTGGCATGCCCCTGGCTTCTGCCTCTGGGTCCAAGGTGCCAAACTTAGCCCAAGTTGCGACAAGTCGGGTGGCGATGTCATCGAGGCGAGAGGCGTTGGCGGAATCGTTCTTGAGAATTTGAACTAAGCTTATCTCGTCAGCTTTCCAAAGAAGAGCCACTGGCATGGCAACGTCAAGTCCAGCATTGGCGTGTTTAATGCCACTCTTTCAAAGTTGTAAGCTACATGTGCTACCCTTATGGCTGAGAGCTTAAATCAGCACAGAGAACTTAGTGCTCGTACCACGTCAAGATAACGAAGACCTGGAAGCCCAGCTGGTTCTTGATAATATCGTTCATAAGCTTGCTGTTTTGACAGGGGTAAGAGTTATCAATTCGGTTGCACGAACCTATGACGTATTCGCAACACTTACACAAACAGCATTGTAAAGGAGCTACAGGTAGACCTCGTGTATAGCTCGATCCTTAAGGTTAGAAGCGACCGAGGCGTTGGCCTTTGTCGGGAGATTTATGGCAGCCATGCAGTTGGTCTCCTGCTCACGGGCGATTAGGTGCTTGGGGCAGGTAATGATGGATTTTTAGAGATCCTTAATGGTTAGGTCAGTCAAGGCGTCAGGGGGGTGGGGATCGTTGCTTGGAGATTCCCAGTTTCTGCTACTTTAGTATAGGTGCATGGGTACCATAGCATCTTCTGAAATTCGACATAACCTCCAGTATTTAGCTCTCTATACTGTGGAAGAAGAAAATAATTAGCAACTCATTCTGCAGATTTTGTAACGTTGTAGAGCACTATGTAGTATTGATGCTCAGATCTTGCATAGGGATGGCTATATATACCCTTTAACCCGCCGAAGTACCTTGACCCAGTCGGAAATAGCCATAGCCATGTTACTGGAATGAATAATGTCTGAATGGTATTCAGAACATGAGAACACAGGTTCATACAGTCTAGCCAGGTCATCGATGTAAAAGACGCTGGCAGATGGTATAAATAGAGGCTGTATAGGGGGTATGTCGATTACGACAAATTGAGCAAAGAAGTGATGGTCTGCCACTAGAAGGAAGATCGGCAGGGGGGTTAGAGATCGAGTACAATCCAGATTCCAAGGCTTACTGCCAAGAAATCACATTCCCGTACCAGTTCCGACGCCCAAGACATATTCTTCAAAGCCGGCACTGAGACACAAGAGAGACTTTCCACCAAGGACAAGAACATGCAGCAGGTGATGAAGAATATTTCCCAATTCCATTCATGATTCGTCATTTGGAAATACGTATTTTTGCATATCAAAGCTATGGTAAGTATGACCTTCTTCATGAATATATTAGGTCATAGAAGATGTCAGGGGTTTTGAGAACGAACAGGAAGCTGCGGAATCTCTACCTGTTCCATTAAATTACAAGTGTCTGTTGTGATAAGGTTTACGTTATTCTCTCCCGCAGACAGTAACAGGCTCTCCTCAAGATTTGACGAACCATGAGCCGTTGAAAGCCCATCGAAAGGGATTTCATTAATAAACTTTCCGAACCACATGTTTGTGGCGACGATGGGATGCTTGGCTCGCACAGACCTTTCGGCCTTGGTTGGCTATCCCCAATGTTGGACTCATCACGCCGCTTCGTCTTCAAAGGGCCTTGGGCAAGGTCAACTATGATAGGGTGGCGCGCAAACGCCATCGATCCGAGTTCAAGTCCTGTCTGGCAACCCTCTGAGTTGATTGGTACACTGTCGAAAGCATCCGTTCAGCTCTTCTTTTGCTTGACTGTAATTAGACTCAAATCCTGGCGGATCCCAGATGACCCCACCTTTATGCCATGTCAGGGTGAGGCAACTGTCTGAGTTATTGGTGGTCAAACATACATTGGCAGAGTTTCTAATCACCTCTCCAATACCACTCATGTTCTCTATCTCCGTATTCAACTTCCGTTGGTCTCCTCTGAACAGATTGACGCGGTTCAGCAAAAGCTGTGATAGTGTTGTATCCCTTTGAAACATCTTGAAAGGCATTCTCGGGCCCAATACTGGCAGTGGGGGTGTCTCTCCAACGAGCTTCTGACCAGAGACAGAAGGCCAACGCATGTTAGATGAATTGATCTGCGGTGGGACTTCCAATGAGAAACCTTGCAATGCTGTCAGCTGTCGGGTTGATGACTTGTGGGTCTACAGTACTTCCAGTAACGGGTGTTTCGCACAAACCTCTACGAGAATGCCAGAAACCCGACCTGGTTGCAGGTCTTGGCTCACTTGTCAACTCTTTACAGCTGCTACGAGGTGATCTGGGGGTGACTTCACAGTGTCGCTAATTCGCTCAAACTTGCCGACGCGCACTGTCTTTCCCAGATCGTACTGAATGACCAAGCCGCCAACGACAACATCCCTGAGTCGGACATCGTTTCCTGTCGTGGGGACACCACCACCAATACTGACCATAAGTCCGATATGGATATTAGGAAAGCTCAGTAAGATATTGCTAGCAACCGTGATAGCTTCTATGATGCCGTAGCTCGGCAGGCATACCAGGACTTGTGAGGGCCTGTTCGGGCCAGTATATACATGTTTCTATCCCCAAAACAAAGAGGCAGACAAATCTGCATTATACCCGCAAGAGAGTAAGATATGGCTACAGGATGTGCAGTTTAGAGCTAATGGCAAGGACTGATTGAGTTAATGCCCTTAACTTCTTACACTTAGTAAGATAGATCTTAAGGTCTTAGTAAAAATAATATATTAATTTTTCTCTCCTTTTTAGTAAAATAGACTTTATTTACTTTATATTTAATGTTAACTTTTAATAGATAAAGTATTTAATATATATTTATATAATAATTTAAGTATTTTAAAAGTTAACAGTAATAACTAGGTAAAAGACTGTAAAAAATAATAATTTTTAATAGCCTTAAATATAAGTTAAGTATAGACAATTAACCAGTAAGGTTTAATTAAAATAGGGTCTTTATTATAAAATAGAAAATTAAGTATAATAGTTATGGTTTTAAATAAAAAAACTAATTTATATTAAGTTTATATTTATAGGATTATAAGGTATATATACTAAACGTAGCTTAATTATTATATCTCCTAATAATTAAGTAATATATAATAGGCTTATTAATATAAAGAAGTTTTATTAATAGCTAATAAGTTAAGTTCTATTTAATACTAAATAAGTATATATATATATACTATAAAGGCTTATAATTAAGTAAGTTAGACTTATAGTAAGCCTATAAGTTAAGTTATAAGTCTATTATAAGCCAGTAAGGTAATTTATAATAAGTCTTTTTTAATATAGTATAAATTAGTCTATAATTAATAAAAATTAGTAAGGTATATATAATATAAGCGCTCTATCCTGTTTAGTTATAACATTAAGTAATTAATTTAATAATATTAAATATAAAGATAAAAAGTCTAAAGTTTAATTTAAAAAAGCATAAAGAAGCTAAAGTACCTAAAGGATTCTATCTCTTTATATCTATTACTATAAGTAGCCTTCTAACCCTACTAATAAGGCTAGACCTCTTATTCTAAAATACTTATTATAACTATTATATTATATAAATACTATTTTTAAAAAGCTTATTTATATATTATTTTTCTTTTTATAGAAAAAGAGGAAATTTTATATCTAAATCCCTTAACTTTTTATATCTTATTAACGTTTTACCTAAATATAAGCAATTATTTTATTCTCTTAATCTAACACTTATCGCCAGTTAAGCTCGCGCGGGGATATCGTCTTATGTATGCCAGCTGGCGACATTGCGTTATGATTGGCTTTAATGCAGAGTACTTGCCGTGCACTGACCCATGGGATGGGATCTACCTGACTACGGAACCCTTACCTTAAAGAGTTAGTATGGCATTTATTCTAGAACCTGTCTTGAATTGATTTTATGTAATTGTATACATAAGGACTTGCACGGACTTTAGTGGATATTAGGGTGAAACTCAATTCTTACGGAGCTACCCTTAGACAATCAAATTCTCCTAATCTTTCCCTCAATAGGCTAGCGTTCCGTAGCTCAAGGATTTTCTCGATCGGCAAGCCGCCGCGTCAACGAAGCTGGCCAGTAGGCCGCTCAGGGAGATATTCCACTCCACAAACCCCTCAGTTTCCATGATTCTCACGTCAACAGCATCGCGTTAAACTGCCTTGAGTCTTACGTTATGGTATTCCACGGTCTCCCGTCCAGGGATTGTGCTCCGTGCAGGAAGAGGAAGACTCGTGTAAGGACCCTGAGTTCACTGAAACGCCATTGATCATGCTCAGCTTTTGATGGTACGGTACTAACGTGATCTGTACAGTGTGACCTGATTCCCACGGGCTGTTCTCAATGTCGCAGGGCTAAGGTGACCTGCCATGGGTATCGCAGCCCAAATGACTTGGTCTTCCGTGATGAGACTCGGAATGTCATGCAAAAAGCTTTGGTACAGCGAAGAGCCAGTCGGCTGCCATACGCGCCTCAATGGAGCCCTGATGTATCGTCACGGCACTCATTCCTCTCCCTATTCATCGGCACCTACTCATCTGCATTCGATATCTTGCCAGCGCTCCTAGCAGATTCTGTTCCCGATGGATCCCTGCAATTGTCTGTCGACGCTGCCAGCCTGGCTTTTATGGCATTCCAGTTAAATCGTTTTGATTTAATACCTTTGGCAAACAAATATTACTTCAGAGCCATACGAAGCCTTGCCATGGCCGTGCAATCCTCGATTCAACCGACTAGTAACGCACCCTCTCAGTCACTCAGCGCCATGGCCCTTCAATCTGTGCTCCTCCTGGACTTTTACGACAAGATGGCTTTCCAACATTACCAACCATCAGAGGCCCCTGGCCTTCTGCAAATCCATGCCAAGGGTTCGCTCTCTATTCTTAGGTCTCTCCCCAAAGGCGAGCTTCGAAATCCGGCGACACTACAGCTTGCTACTCAGAGTATCCTTGTCACGATCCTAAGCTGCGGCGCTGATGCAACAGACTTTCCAGAACACTTGATAGGACTATACAATGAGTTAGGCAGCTACATACAGAGTGACCGATGGCACTTGATCGGTCACTATATCCGTCTTGTCAATATCCATATCAACGTACGTAACGGCAAAATGGGCCTGAGCGATGCATTAAAGCGCGCAAGAGAGTATTCCCTTGATATAGTTGAAGAGGAAAACAAGATGTCACGCTTGTGGCGGCCATACCGGAGGGACACATGTGAAGCTAGAGCCTTTGACTCCCATTACGACGCCTATCCGAACCACAAGGTGGCCCAAGCTTTGAACAAATATCGTATCATGCGTCTTGGTGTGGCGAGCTTCGTTCACAGGCTCACAGGCAGTGTTGAGGTTGCTGAGGACGTCGAACAGCTGGTCCGGACAATCTGCGCTTCTGTTCCTCAAATTATACTTCCTGAGGCCAGACCCCAAAATACACTTCCTTTCTCACCGTTGCAGATACTCGAGTGCTCAGCTGTGTTATCGCCGTTATACTTGTGTGCCAGACACACCCGAGACCCTGCAATGCGCGCCTGGATTCTACAGACGTTAGAGTATATGGCTGATAATGGTGTGAAGATGGCCCAAACCTTGGCTAATATTATCGAGTCCCCATTAAAACCAGAGATCTGGGACTGGTTTAGGATGGTTGGTAGTTATACTTGTTCTGCTTTGTAAATATATTAAACACTGTTATAAAACTAAAATCTGAATTACTTATAGCTCCTCAATTCCTATTTCAGAGTCATAGGTACTGCTATCTTTTACAATTAGTACCGGGCCACAAGATAGTAACTGGACAACCTTAGACGCATATATGATTATCTTCCATGGTAGGGTCTCCAATGAGACTGAGGCGAGTGGTTTAATTTCTGCAGCTAAAGAGTTTCGCTCACCCCCACAGCTCATACCCCATTTGCAACAAGTGAAAGATCGATCAAAGCAGATCAAGAATTAAGTGCAAATATTTACCCAAAGAGATAAAAGAGAGTCCATTTTATCTGAGAGAGGTGAAAAGAAAATCTGTTGTTTTTTCCCAATGGTTTGGATCTGCTGATAGGTAAATTAATAAGTAGTGATTACAGGTTTCGGTTGGTCGAAAAATGTTGGGATTAGTATCTTCTGAGTAAAATCCCAAATATAGTCGTTGCGATCGGTTTCGTACCCACAGTAGCAGCCAAGACAAGAATCAGAAGCCGATTATCCCATTTATAGCTAGTCACCTCTACAGAAACCCTGGAGTCTTAAAACTCTTATCTCACGTCTGTGCATACATTCGCTGTCCATTAGATTAACCAGATGACAAATTCAGCCGGCAATATATAATAGCTAGTGTTCTGACTCCTCGTTTGCAGTGATAGATGGCTGGGAACTTTGCTTTTGAAAAAAGTGACTCTTATTGATTCATAGTTGGGGCTTTTAAAACAAGCCAAGTCTTTAGCTGCTATGTGCAAGAATTTGGGGCATTTTATAGGGTTTGCATATTTGGAGGTACGAACCAGAAGGAATTAGCGCAGACCGTGGGATTAAGGGAAGTTAGCAAGCCGAAAGGCCGACTATAGGCACTTGTTCTATATCATAAAGAAGGTATACAACCAGCCAATTCACTGTAATAACTAAAATAATAGAGCCCTCTGTGCTGATTAAAGGTCTTAGTTATAGGTTTTAACTGTAAACAACACATAATGCAAACAGGATTACAACATTGGCTTTACCTGCATATCTGAGAATATAAAAGTGCTGGTAGTCACAACATGCCTAAGGAGATAAACCTCGCCATATTAAGAATTGCAAATTACTCAAGACTGGAGATATTAATTCTAATTGTGGAATAAAATTAATAGTAAAGACAGTAATAAGATGTCTTAATAGCTAATATAATAATAATAAAAGTGCCCTAAATATTAATACCTTAAGTAAAAGTCTTATTTTAAGTATTATTATTTAATTTACTTCTAGGCATTAAAGATATTGCCCCTTACTATAGTAAGATAGTAAGTAATGCTAAGTATATATTTTATTAGTTTTTAAAATATTTTTATAGTAACTATTTTACTATAAATAATTTAATTATATAGTATTAGTAGTATTAAATATAGATTTAATTAAATAAATAGAGGGTAAAGACTTAGTAATTAAAAGGTTTAAAGAAGGGTTTATACTTAATATAGTATTATTATAAGTATATATAATATAGAAAGTAGTGTAATTATATTATATAATGCTTATAAGCTTAATAAGAAATTTAAATTTAAATAGCTTAAGCTAGAATTAAGAAGTCTTTATAGTAAATAAAGTCTTAAAACTAAGTACTATTAACTTAAAAGAAGCTTTTAAAGTAAAGTAAGCCTTTAAAGTAAAGAAGGTCTCAAAAGTAAAAGAATTATCTTTATAATTATTTATAGTTAATAGGTTTTTTATATTTAATAAAGTAGTATTTAAAGTAAATAGAATATTAATATTAAAAGCACTTAATAAAATAACTAAATTAAATAAAAACCTTAAAAGGGGTTAAGTATTTAAACTTATAAAGGGATTAAATAAGCTAAAGAAAATAATTATTAAAATATTTAAAGAAATTTTAAAATATAAATTAATTAAAATATTTAAGCTAAAGGATATAGTTAAATTAAATAGAATTAAGTTAAAAGATATATTAAAGTATAATTAAAGACTTAAAATTAAATAAATACTTATAATAAAAATAATAATAATTTAAAATAAATAGTTTAAATAAATAAATAAGTTTAAAATTTTTATAATAAAATTAACTATAATATAAGTAATAACTTTTATATTTAATAATTATATTATTATATATATAGTAATTACTTAATAAAAGTTATATATTTATAGATTTAATAAATCTTATTATAGTATAGCTAAAATGCAATAACTAAATTAATATTATTAAAGTATATTTACTTTATAATTTAAAAAGTAATAAAGATATACTTAATAAAGCTAAAAGTTATAGCTCTGCTAAATGTTAATAGTAAATATATAAAATAAATTTATATAAAATATATTAAATAGAAAATAAATATATAAATAAGTAAATAATAATAGAATAAAGAAGTAAGTAAATTACTGTATTTATAATTTATATTATATATATTTAAACTTTATTTTTATTTCTATATTTTAAATTATTTTATAAATACTTCTTTAATTATAAATAAATTATATACTTACTAAAGTAATTACTATTAGTTATATTTATATTAATCCCCTTAAAAATAAAAACCCACCCTATTACTTATAGGGCTATTAATTAAAAAAAAAGAATTTAGGCTATATAATCTATATTAATACTAATAATCTATTTAGGCCCCTTTTTTAGTATTATTAAGTATTACAGTAAATCTTTTATATTATAAATTAGCTATTTAAGTTTTTAAAAGATATAAGTAAAAACTTATAATATAAAAGTCTTAAATATATTATAGTATAAAGTGCAGCAAGACAAATAAGGCTAAATATAATAGTTATAGGTTTTAAATAAAAAACTAATTTATATTAGATTTTATATTTATAGAAATATAAGGTATATATACTAAGCTTAGCTTAGTAATTATATCTCTTAATAATTAAGTAATATAAGTTAGGCTTATTAATATAAAGAAGTTTTATTAATAGCTAATAAGCTAATTTACTAAAAGTGTAAATAAATATAAACTATATATTACTAATTATAAGGTATTTAATAGTATTTTCTTTAAGGATTAAAATATTAACCCTTTAGTTTTAGATTGGTATTATTATATTTTAGTCCTATCCTAACTGGTTAAGTTAAATAGACTAAAAAAAGATCTATTTAGTTTAGCTTTAATTAATAGAGATAGTAGAGAATTTTATAGGGTTATATATAATATAACTATAAGGGTTATAATATAATCTCTCCTTTCCTTTAGGTCTTATCCTTAAGACTATACTTACTTGCTATTTCTATTAGTTTATATCTATAAGTATTAACTTAAATTTATTTCTATTTATATATATCTTATTAATTACTATATTAGGTTAAGTTTTTAAAAAGAGATATATAAAAACTTCTAAATTTAATACTTTTATATAATATATTTATAAATTTAGCAATTTTATTATACTATATTTTTATTACTTTTATTAAGGTCTTATATATAAGGCTATTAATAAGCAGTCTTATTATTATAGAAACTATATAAATATAAAGGTAGTTTATAATAATTTTAGTATTATATCTTTTTATAAGTTTATTATTATTTATCTAGATTTTATATTAATTTTCTATAGTTTTAAAAAATATAAAGAATATAAAAAGTTAAAAGAGAATAAATAAAAGGCTAAAGAGGCTCTTAAAGAGGCTATAGCTTATTTAGCTTATATTTAAAAAATAAAGTATTATCTTAAAAAGTAAGGTAATAAGTTATTTTCTTATAGGATACAGTCTTTAGAGAAGTAGGGCAGTTTCTTTATTAAGTAGGCTAAATTATTAATTATTTCTAAAGCTTAGTCTTACAGTGCTGTAAATTTAATTAACTAGAATTCTATTTTAGTAAATATTCCTTTTATTAATTCTGTTATTTCTAATAGAACTTCTTTAGGAGTTGTTAGGCATTAATAAGATATTTTAGTAGTTTCTATATATTTTTACTTTTTAGGTAGTTTTTCTATTTAATTAAATACTCTCTTTTACTATTTTCTATTTATATTTCCTTAATTGCTTTTACTTTATAGAGTTTTAGTCTATTAATTTCTTTTAGTTTACTGCCAATTTTAATATAAATTATATTATTTACTAATTTAAGTAGTGCTATATAAAAGATTTTATAAAGTCTAACCTTTATTAGTAAGTCTAACTTATAGTTATTTTTTAAAATCTTTTTAATAACTCTATAAGGCCTAATATACTTAAAATTAAGTTTATAATTTAGTTATTTTATAGTGATATTTTTTATAGATAGGTATATTATATCCTTTTCCTTAAAGGTTAGCCTTACTATCCTTTTAAGGTTATAATATTATTATATTTATTTATTAATAAACTTTAGTTCTATTTATAGCTTATTATATATATTCTTTAGGTCTTTACTTTTAATTATAGCTGTTAGGTTAATAATTTTAGTTTATTGTATATTATAATATACTACTAGGATATAACTAAAGTTGGCATTAAATAGTATAAGCTTTATACTTTTATTATAAGTAGTATTATATACTAGTTAAGTATATAGTAGCTTTTTAACTTAATTATTTTATTTATAATTAATATAATATTATAGGTATTATTCTATTATTTAATTTATTTATTCTATCTATCTATTTACTTAAGGTCTAAAGGCTATTATAAATTAATAGTTAATTCCTATATAGGCTATTAGTGCTTATTAAAATTTACTAGTAAAGATTATACCTCTATCTATTAGGATTTCTTTAAGTAATCTATATTCCTTTATTATTTTATTATAAAATATATAAGTTATAATTTCTATATCTATAGATTCTCTATAGGGTAGGTAGATTAAGAACTTTATAAGTTAATCTATAATAACTATAATACTATTATAAAAGATACTAATTAAGGGTTCTTTTAATAGTAGTAGCTTTATTATAAAATCTATTATAATTAAGCTCTATAGTACTTCTATAACTTTTAGTAGTTATAATTCTCTATAAGGTTTATACCATTATGCTTTAGTTTATATATATATATTATATTATTTAATTACTTTATTAACTAATATTCTTTTTACTTTATATCTATATTATAGAAGTCTCTTTAAGGTTTTTATTACTCTTTAATATCTATATATTAGGTAACTATAAAATTTCTATATAAATTCTTCTGGTTTCCTTAAGATTTCTTTAACTTTTTTAGTTTATATCTATCTTAATATTTATATTAGCTATATAAACTAATATTCTCCTTTTTTATTCTTCTTTAAAAGTTATTTTATTATTTTAATTATATTAGTATTATAATCTAGTCTTCTATTAATTATATCTGCTTTTTTATTATTTAATCCTTTTCAGTAAATAATTATAAAGTTAAATTTATATAGGTATTTAATATAGTATAATTATTATTAATTAAGTTCTTATATTATAGTAAAGTGTAAGATATTCTAGTAGTTAGTATAAACCTTAATTTAATATATATTTCCTATAAGGTAATGCCTAAATTCCTTAAAATAATTAATAATTATTAAGAATTCTTTATTATAAATAGGGTAATTAAGTTTTATTTTATATAGCTTATATAAGTAAAATATAATAAGGTATAGTTTACCTTAATTATTATATTAACTAATTTATTCTTTTAGTATAAAATCTAATAAATTAGTCTTAAGTTCTATCTCCTTATTAGGGTTAAATATAACTAATATAAATTTACTAAGGATTATATTTTATAATTATTTAAATAGTTTTTAAATATCTAATATCTAAATAAACTTTTAGTCCTTTTTAGTAAGTTCTATTAGTAAATTTACTATCTTACTAAAATTTCTAATAAATTATTAATAGTAATTAGCAAAACCTAAAAAGCTTTATATTTTCTTAACTATTTTAGGGATTAGCCAGTTTATTACTATTAAGATTTTCTTTTATTTTATTTTAATTTCTTTAGGTATAATAGTATATCCTAAGAAGTTTACTTCTTTTATATAAAAGTAACTCTTTTTTAGTTTAACTAATAAGTTAGTATCTTATAGGGCTTTTAAAACCTTATAGATATATTCCTTATATTCTTCTTTATTATTTAAGAAGATTAAAATATTATCTAAATAGCATATTATAAAAACATTTAAGTACTATTAAAATATATTATTAATTATCTACTAAAATGTTATAGGTATATTAGTAAGTCTAAATGGCATTATTAAATACTTAAAAAGTCTAAACTTAGTTTTAAATGCTATTTTCTACTTATCTCCTTCTTTAATGCAGATTAAGTTATAGGCTCCTTTTAGGTTAAGAGTAATAAAGATCTATTTTCCTTACAGGCAGTCCTTAAGTTCTATAATAAGTAAAAGTAGGGTTCTATCCTTAATAGTAAAGGCATTTAACCTTCTATAATCTATAATAAATTATAGTTTCCTATTTTTCTTAAAAATAAATATTACTAGAAATCCTGCTAATAATATAAATATCTTAATATTTCTCTTTATTAATTCTATTTCTAAGTATTCTTTTAAGGTATTAAGTTCTTTTTTATTTAAATTATAGATCTTCTAAAATAATAAGTCTTTTAATTTAAGCTATATTTTATAGTCCTAGTAGCTATATTATAGTACCTTTATTTTAAGTTTCTTATTAAATAGTTTCTTATAAATATAATATTCTTTTAGTATATTCTTAAATTAATCTTACTATTTATTTTTCTTAAGTTCCTTTTAAATTTATAATTATTTATTTAGATTATATAGTTATATTTTAAGGAGCCTTAAGATCTATTTATTTTATTATTTCTTGCCTTTTATATACTTATACTTAAGTCCTATTAGAGGTAGTAAATTCTTTACTTTATATATATCTATACTGTCCTTATTAATTAGGATTTAAGATCTCTTATTATTTATTATAATTATCTTATTATTGCTATAGGTATTACTAGAAAAGGTAACTTAGCCAGTCCTCTAATTAATATAGAGGTTCTTTTTTTATAGCTAATTAATACCTAAGAGGATATTAACTTCCTAATCTAAAGGAAGGATATTAAAGTCTATTCCCTAATTTTTTCCTTAAATAAAGACCTTAAGGTAATTAATCTCTTAATTAATAATTCTATTATTATAATTAAATAGTTATTTTTTTATATTAATTAGTAGGTAAGGTCTCTTTTTCTTTCTCTATAGTAGTTTTAGCTATATAACTATTTTTAAGTTAATAAAATTTTATTTAGCTCTATAATTAATTTAAGCATTTAGCTATTTTCCCTTAATTTAAACTTTTAATATTAGGCATTATAGTATAAGGTCTTTATATAATTCTAGTATATTTATTAATTTAAGTCATTTTTATTTAGTTTATTAGCTTATTTATAACTTAATTACAGATAATATATAACTTTTCCTAATATATCTTAATATATTTACTTATAGTTACTATTATTATATCCTTCTCTATTAGGGCAGTTATTAAGAAATTCCTTATTAAATAGCTATTATTAATATTCTTCTTTTAACTTCTTATTTAAGGTCTTATATTTACTTAATTATTTCTATCCTAATAGGATATCTTATATTAGGTATAGGCTATCTACCTCCTATTAACATTAAATTTCCTTAATATCTTTTAAGCTAGTATTATTAATTAAGGGTTCCTTTTAGAGATATTTATATCTTCTTTAGGTGATTTTATTAAATTCTCTTTTTATATCCTTAATAATCTTTATATTCTCTTTAAGTCTTTATATTAATTTATTAATTTTATATATTTTTCTATAAAGTGCTATACTAAATTAAAGTTTTATTACTTTAAGATAGTTATACTAAAGGTATACTAAATATCTTTCTATTTTACTTATTAAATAGGGTTTATTATTAGGTATTCTATTTATAGTTATAAAAAAGCAGTTATTATCTATCTTATCTAGCTTATATTCTTTATACTAATAATATTTATATAAAACCTAGGCTATTTTATTATATTAAGGGTATATTGGCATTATTTATATATTATCTTATAAGTTAAAAGTAGGTTTTAGGTATAGTAAGTTTAATGTATTATTAATATAGTATACCTTAATATAGATTTTAATTCCTATTTCTATATTTTAGTATTTTCTGGCTTTCTATATATAGATATCTTCCTATATATTATAAATCCTTAGGCCGTCCTTATTAATTTCCTTTTTATAAGGTTACTTCTATTTCTATAAGATCTATTTATCTTAATTATAGAGATATTAAGCAGTTATTTTAGCATTTTTACCTCTATATCCTATACTGCAGGAACTTTATTATTTTTTCTGTTAGAGTTAGTTTCTTACTTTAATTTCTTACTTCTATTATTTTTCTTTATTTTAAAGTATTATCCTAATAGGAATGTTATCTACCAGTCTAGATAGTTTACTTAATTCTTTTATATTAAGGATAATAGCTTTTCCTTTTTTAATAACTCTTAATGTTTATAGTTTTTTTATTTTTAGTTATTTCTTAAGTTTTTTAAGTTTCTTTCTATCTGCTTCTTTTCTTTATTCTCTTTACTTCTTATTAAAGTATTCTTACTTCTTTAGGTCTTATATATATTTATAGTATCTCTAATTTTATAGTTTATTTTATTAGATTCTTTTTTATTTAAGTTCTTTTAGGGTATATAACTTATTTTTCTTTTCTAGTTTCCCTTTCTCTTTAGGTTCTAACTATATAATTTTATTTTCTCTATTAAATTATCTATTATATTTACTTTATATTATTTCTAGTATTTAGGTTTATATAGCTATCTAAGGTTTAAGCTATTATATTAGTCCTAATATTTACTTACTGTAATTAAGGTTATATAGTCTTTTAGGTTATAGATATTACTATACTATATATTTAAATTAATTGCAATTATAATACTTATATTTAATTATATTATATTATCTGCAGTTTCTATTATTTAATTAAGTAATTTCTAGAGTTATTAGTCCTTTATAAGATCTATATAAGGTATTACTTTAATTAAGTCCTTATTATTATTATTAATTTTAAGAGTTACCTTAATTATTATTATTTTATTGCTAATTTAGGTAATAAGGGTTAAAGTTATTTCCCCTCTTATAGTTTACTCTCACTTTCCTGCATTTATACTATTATTTATTAATCTTAATTACTATAATAATATATATAATTAGGTCTTTAGGTCTATTAGCTAGGTATAGTTTATCTTTAATTTCTTCTTTTAGATTTTAGTAGTAGATTTCTATAAATAAGTTATTATCCTATTAAGTTTTAGTAGCTAGCTATTAAAACTTAGCTAAGTAAGCTATATATAACTTATATTATTAAAGTATAAGTAGTTTAGCTGCAGCCTGGCATTCTTTATTAACTATTCTAAAATTATCCTTAAGTACTTATTTAAAGTTTTTTTAGTTTTTAAAAATATTTTAGATATCTTAATTCTATAGGTTTTCTTTATTCTTAAGATAGTCCCTTATAATAGATTTAAACCAGTCTTTAGTATCTCTTTAAATTAATAATACAGTAAATAGTAGCTTTTTAATTAGGCTATCTAGCCTATTTAAAAATAATTAAAAATAACCTTTTATTTAAGTAAAGAATAGGATTATATTACTTACCTATCCTTTAAAGGGTTTTAGCTTAGGCAGCTTAAATGCTTCTCTAAAGTCCTTTTTATAATATTTATAATTACCTCCTTTATTACTAGCAGTAGATTATACATTTATTTAGGCTTATAGTATATTAATAGTATTATAAAGCTATTAGACTTTAGCTACTATCTTAGCATTATTAAGTAATACTTTAGTATAAAAAAATACTAAAATGCTAGTATTACTAAATATCTTAATAGTATAGTATTACTTAATATATATATAATATATACTAAATAAAAGCTATTAATATATAATAGTTATAGATTTTAAATAGAAAACTAGTCTATATTAGGTTTTATATTTATAGAAATATAAGGCATATATATTAAGCTTAATTTAATAGTTATATCTCTTAATAATTAAGTAATATAAATTAGGCTTATTAATATAAAGAAGTTTTATTAATAGCTAGTAAGCTAATCTGCTAAAAGTATAAATAAATATAAACTATATATTACTAATTATAAGGTATTTAGTAGTACTTTCTTTAAGGACTGAGATATTAACCCTTTAGTTCTAGACTGGTATTATTATATTTCAGTCCTATTTTAACTGGTTGAGTTAAATAGACTGAAAAAAGATCTATTTAGTCTAGCTTTAATTGGCAGAGGTAGTAAAGAATTTTATAGGGTTATATATAATATAACTATAAGGGTTATAACACTAAAGTAAATAGAAATAAATATTTAGCCTTTATATTAATTTTTATTTTATTTTTTACTTATATAAGATATTACTATATAGCCTTCTATTACTTAAAGACTTTAGCTATTATATAGATTCTTAATGTTGTATAAAATGTATATTTATAAAAGTGTTTTTTAAATTTATAAATATAATAGCTAATGCCTATTATACCTTTATAAATAAATATAAAACTAAACTTTAGGCAGTTAATATATATAATTAATAAAGTTTATAAGATATCTCTATATATTTAAGTAGTGTCTATAAGACTTCTTATATAGCTAGTTAAATTTCCTAATTCTAAATAGATAGAGAGTTTATTTTAGTTATATATAATTTATATTAATTATATACCAAGCCATCTAAAAGCGCCTAACTAATATAGATATAAATATTAAAAATAGGCTTTTAGTTATAATTTAATTAAGAAATATTAAAGGGATAAAAGGCCTTCAGGACTCTGTAGGTATGTTGTAAATAATATATTAAATATTGTTCTTCCTTTCATTACTCCCTGTGGGCGAATCCCCTTTCATTATGCATTTAGTCTTGGTCTCCCCCTCTTGCGATTCATCTGCATTGCTGGAACAGCATCAGGGACAAAATGAACGCCGTTGCTATTCCTCGGTCTTGATCTGGCATGTAGCTTTCGATGGGCGTTTAGATTATCCGATCGGTTAAAAGTATTCTTTCCGCAGAATTCACAAGTCAGATATTTTGTACTTTTCTCATGTTTCCTGTACATCTTTAAGCCATTAGGCATATATGTTGTTTGGTCAACTTACGTTCTGTAGTGCCGTGTGGCATGCTCCTTGCGTGCAAACGTCTTATTGCAACCTTCTCCATAGCATGGATAGCGAAAGGCATCTTCAATGTTATTGAACATGAAAGGATGACTCGGATTTGCATTGGCTAGTAGAGGTCAGTAGAAGTACTGCTGCCTAGAGTGGGCAAGACTCACTTTTCGTATTGGACTCGGATTTTGAAGACTGATTAGCATCGGGCTGAGAGGATGAGTCACGTTCAGCCAGTTCAGCATCCTTAGTTATTGTGATATCAGCTGTTTCATGGCCAATGCTAGGCGATGATTGACAGTTGTCATATTGAACTGAGTTACTGTCCGGATTCCAGGCTCTTGGAGTGGAATCTGTGTCTATTATGTGGGGCGTATGTGTTATACAGGACTGAAAGGACCCAGCGTGACATGGAGGGAGATCCATGTAAGCCCCAAAACCGACACCAGAACCGCCATTTGGACCGTTTTCAGGGCTTAAGATAAAGTCAGAATTGGTATTTGGATGTACCGGCATTGGAGGACTATATGGAGTCGGCGAATATAGATTTGAATCCGAGGTTGTGATTGTGTTATAATGAGGGGGCAGTAGTTCCGCTTCGGCGTAATACGCGGCGCGATTCGAGACCATGCACATAGAAGTGCCTGCAAAGCTTCTGAAAGGGTTGTTAGTCTTTCTGTGTGCATGCAGGTCAGAGTTCGCCCGTTACACTCACGCATGCAAGAGTAAATAAGAATAGGCCATGTCTAGCTCAGGTGACATGCGGCTGACATCCTGTTCACAGAAGATGAGATCTGACGCTGTAGGGTCGAAATAGCCGCTGCCTTGTCCATCCATGGTTTCGAATAATAATAAGGAGAGACATCAAGTAGGATATGATGGAGATGTATGGTAGAGGTATGGCAATCCGTCATGTTTTTAAAGATTTGAAGCACGACAAAGCCCGGGAAGCTGAGCTGTGGAATAGAGTTTTCTAAACACAGCCACTTTGGGTTAGTCGGCTATCGGTACCCGGTAGCTTCTCCCGTCGTGTCATGATTTACAGGATTAGGGACCACCCCACCGATAGATCTCGGTGAAGTTGGTGCCCTGACAGAAATACTGACTACCACGCAGATCATGAGCTTGGGGCAGCCCAGACTGCATGTCTAACATGTACCCATTACGCTACATCACGGTCAGCGCCGATTGAAAACACCAGATAGGATCCGCAGTGGAGTTGCAGGCTGCTTATGGTAAAGGGCAGGGGAAAGTTTGCTCCGTAGTGCGAGGGAGCCTTTCGACACTATTGATGATCCTTGGCACTAGGGCAACAGATCTCGGGTTAGCGCCACTACCAATAAACGGGGATTACCATGCCACACTCCCAGGGTTCAGTATGTCATTTCTCACATTTCTCGTTGACATTATTTTTCCCGAGAGGCATGACATTTCGCGGCACTCGGGGTCTGCCGAAGAGGCACATCGTATTGAACCCTGTCAAGCTGGACCTCAAAGTGTACTAGCCGAAGTAGGTACCTCACAACTATTCCATACCAACCAACCTTACAGGGGTAAGTCCTCCGATGCAAGCAAGCCATCTCACCAGTCAGGCAATCCCGAGGAACCCATTAGCCAGATGACGCGTATGATCCTTGGCACTAGGGCATTAGATGGAGGGTTGGCAACAAAGGCAATAAACCGGGGTTGGTAGTCAGCAAATCAAACTGACACAATTAGCGATACTACTTATCACTGCTAATCTCAGTGGAAATTTAAGTACTATAGATACTGCAGGTTTGCAAATGAGTACTTTGATTCTCACCAGATTCTGCCCGAGCTATAAGTACTTCTGCAAATTAATCAGCTGCCACTCAATACTGGAGCAGATTCTACTTGAGAACGGTTTATCTGCTCAACAGGTTCCTGAGAGATCGACTCGAATAGAGCCGAGACTACGGCATAGACCATGAGTGATTTGAGATTCAACGATTGGCTGTCGAGGCGCGTGGCTAATATAAGAGCCCCGGAGCGCCCTCCAACTTCCCGACAACATGAACTTTTTCAAATCACATTACGTTATGTCATATTTGCAAAGTCTTCTGTCTCTTTTTCGTACCCAAAGAGGCAATCATTGGAGACTTGCGTTGCCAGCACATTTATCTATTAAAGGTGAATCATGTATTGACAAGAATCTTTTCAGGTGAAAAGCATACATAGAATTGAAGGTTTTCTCAACGGGCAGAACTATCTGGGATATAGAGAAGCGAGGTCTAATAGTTATTGCATCATCTATACCCCATGCGTCAGTTGCGAGGCTGTTTCGCATCCACTCCGAAAGAGCGTTTTAAGCAGACAACGCTCCTTGATAACAGCCACCCAAATCTGACGGGTCGACGCAGAACTAGAGATGAATCATCATCGGCACGAAACAGGTCAAGATTCCAGCCATGATTATTGCGTTACCCCTGACGTTGCTTTCAGAACTTGAGGCCCCAGAAGCAACCACAGGTACCTCGGGGGTCTCCGAGGTCTCGGAGGTTGTGCCTGTACCTGTGCTGTGCTGTCCTGTAACCGA
Source organism: Fusarium fujikuroi IMI 58289 (assembly GCF_900079805.1). Classification (NCBI taxonomy): domain Eukaryota; kingdom Fungi; phylum Ascomycota; class Sordariomycetes; order Hypocreales; family Nectriaceae; genus Fusarium; species Fusarium fujikuroi. The sequence goes on along the minus strand of NC_036628.1, from coordinate 222,687 downwards.
ACTAGCTTGACCCGAAGCGATATGGTTTGGCTCGGAGCTGCCGTTGCTGGCACTGGCTCCTGCGCCGACAGCTGGAACAGTCGTGGGTTTGACAGCCTGAGTAGCGCCGCTGGCCTCGCCAGCATGGGAACCCGCTCCAGCTTGAGGGGCATCTGACTCTTTGGCTGTGTTTTCATTGGTTCCAGCCGAGGGACTCTCGGCGGATCCATGAGACACGGAGACGTGGGGGCCAGAGCCAGGGGTGACGGAGGAAGCCGACGCTGGCTGGCTGTATTGTTCAGGAACATTGCCGTTACCACCAGTCATGAGAGCCGTTGGCACAGCGGGTGAACCTGCAGAGCACATGGTTGTCGTTATAACCGAAAGTACAGTGGTTGTGGCGCAGTTGGCAGGCAACTTGCTGCCGAGAGCCATATCTCCGTTGAGGAGATAGGCGAGACAGAATAGTGACCAGTGCTTCATGGTCAAAAAGAGAGGTTTTGGGGCTTAAACGAGTGAGTCTTTGAAAAGATAGATGCGGTTTATAAAGAATGCCCTTGGCGAGAAACTGCGCAGGTTCGACAGGTCTTATTTATATCGAGTTCAGATTTCTACAACAAGGCTCACATCAACCCTTGAATGACCATGCATATGTTATTTTACGACCAGTGTATGAGAACATTTTTCGAATATCAGTCATGGTGCCCAGCCAGAGCATGGCTCGCAAGTTCGGCCCCATCCAATTATAGCATAGCCTGAAGGGCGACCTGCTAACTCAGTGCCCGAGGTGGATCACTACGGCAGTGTACGGATCCCTTGGCCACCCAAGGGATAACAAGGTCTGCGTGTGCTTGGTCAAAGACCTGGATTCAAAAGGTCGATGCTAGAAATAGATTGTCATAGTGGGGGGACTTTTGATGAGATGATCCCGTGGAGCGATGTCCACGGTAAAATCTTACTTCTACAGTTGCTACTAACAGACATACCAGAGCGAATAGAGGAGATACTTCGCATTTCACCATAAAGTTTACGATAGCTACATCGCCAAAAATCTTGGAAACTGATCTCAGCTAAACAGTGATCCTCCCTTTGATACTGGGGGATTTCCCCTTAGAGATGTAGATCGCGGAAGCATGACGATCCGGGGAAGACGAGACGTCAGCATATCGGGTTTCCCAGAGCGCTAGTAAACCTAAATTTGGCCCTTGCACTGCAGTGAATAGAGACGCACTGGGCTATCCCTCGCTGATAAGGGCTTTACCAAGAACTACTCATCAGCTATGATCAACACAGTGACCTCACAACAGGGCACATTGCTGAATATGGAATGTCTTCATGTTTTCTTTCCTTTTGGTAATTGAGAACAGTTGAAATTTCTGTATTTATACAAGAAAGTATTCGCTCAAAGATCGAATGCCTAAACACAGTTCATTCACTCGTTTTATCTCATTAGTTACTAACCCTTAGCCTTCTCTCACCTCGACTGTCTTCAAGTCATGCGCCCTCTGTCCTCGTTCGCGGGTGGAGCAGCTATTGCCCTCGGCCTGGCCAGCAGCGTCTTCGCTGCTCCCGGGCTAAAGGCCTGTCTCCCTGACGACGGCATCGAAGTTGTAGAGCTCCAGCCTGTCGAAGTCATTTGTGATGGCAAAACGCTCACCAGCACAATCACTCGGTAAGAATGCGATACATTTATGTTACAATCTCAACTAATGACTGACAATCTCAGGCACTACACCGAGTACCCAGGGTCCTCTAAGTTCCCGAGTGACCTGGGAGGATCTGGCTCGCCCGATTCCCCCACGGCCCCGGGGTCCCCTGTCCCTTCAGGAAAAGAGCCTCCCTGCAAGGACTGTGTGACTATCACGACCACTGTTGACACTCCTTTCTGTACTACAATTCCTCCCGCTACCAAGGGAGGTCCCTCAACTGTTATTACTGGTGTTGCTCCTCCATGTGAGGATTGCATGACGATCACCACTACTGTTCCCTCTCCTTTCTGTACTACCATTCCCCCGGCTACCGAAGGTGGACCTTCAACTGTCATTACTGGTGTCCCTCCTGTATGTGAGGGCTGCGTTACTGTCACCAAGCCAGGACCAACTTCTTATATCTCTTATATCCCTCCTGCCTCTGATGGCGGCAAGACAACACTAGCAATATGCCCTGGCCCAGTCACGGTAACTGTGACCGCCAAGGTACCTGCTTCTACCTTTGTGAGCGCTTCATCTGGCTGCACCTACTGCACGGCCACACTGATTGTGCCTCCGGTTCGCACAACCCTGACCCATACTGGTCCTGTTCCTGGCACAGCTACTATCCCCGCTTCTGCTGGTTGCACTAAAGGCTGTGGAGGTACTGTCGTTGTTACAGTTACTCCTGGACCTAAACCAACTGGTCCTATTGTAACATTGACCACTACTGGCCGTGCCCCCGGCACAGAGACTATCCCTCCTGCGACAGATTGCTCTAAGTTATGCACTACCACCATTCGGGTCACCTCAGTCCCCAGCCTGTCAAGCACAGGTCGATTGACAACAATCACCACAACCGGTTCTGTGCCTGGTACAACCACAATCCCCCCTGCCTCAAGTTGTCCAACATGTGAGGGTACTGTAGTTATTACGGTTCCTCCAGCTTCTTTTATAACGCTCACTATAACCGGTTCTGTACCCGGTACTACTACAGTACCTCCTGCCTCTAATTGCCCTACTTGTGAAGGCACGGTTATAGTTACAGTCCCCCCTGGCTCCTTCACAACAGTTACAACTACTGGCACTATCCCTGGTACTACTACAGTGACCCCAGCTTCAAGCTGCCCTACCTGTATAGGCACTGTTATAATTACGGTCCCTCCACCTTCTTTCACAACAATCACTACAACCGGTTCTGTCTCTGGTACTACTACAGTTACCCCAGCTTCAAGCTGCCCTACCTGTATAGGCACTGTTATAGTTACGGCCCCCCCTGGCTCTTTCACAACAGTCACAACCACTGGCACTGTCCCTGGTACTACAACAGTACCCCCTGCCTCCAATTGCCCGACCTGTGAAGGCACTGTAATCATCACTTCGGTTCCTCCAGCGTATACAACAACTACCAGTTTCGGTTCAGTCACTTTGCCTACAACAACTACTCTGACTAATACTGGAACCGGGACCAGAACCGTTGTGGTTATTGTGCCTACCCCTTCAAAGCCCGTCGTAACTATTACATCTACTGGTACAGGCACAGTACCTTCAGCGACTACTATTACAGGCACTGGAACCACTGGGACTGACACTGTTATCACCTTCATCCCCTCTACATCTGAACCTGTTAGGCCAACTATAACTATTACATCTACTGGTACAGGCACAGTACCTTCAGCAACTACCATTACAGCTACTGGAACCACTGGAACTGACACTGTTATCACCTTCATTCCCTCTACTTCTGAACCTGTTAGGCCAACAACAACTATTACATCTACTGGTACAGGCACAGTACCTTCAGCAACTACCATCACAGCTACTGGAACCACTGGAACTGATACTGTAATTACATATGTTACAGCAACTACTGAGCCAATTGCTACCAGGCCAACTACAACTATTACATCTACTGGTACAGGCACAGTACCTTCAGCAACTACCATCACAGCTACTGGAACCACTGGAACAGACACTGTCATCACCTTCGTTCCACCGGCTCCTCGGACCACAGTCACTATTACATCCACAGGAACACGAACTGGCATTACAACTGTCCCACCTGCGACCTCTGGTGATCCATCAACTGTTATCATCTTTACCACGATTCCATCCAGTACTGTTCCTGTCACGTCGTCCTCAACCACGCGACCTGGTGGGGTCACAACTCTAACATCTACGGGCACGACTACAGGACTCACAACCATCCCTCCTGTCGTCAGTAATGGCACTACTGTTGTCATTACATTTGTTACGCCTTCAGCTACTTCCCCTTCTAGCACTTTATCTGAGGCGTCAACCACTTCATCTGAGGCATTAAGCACTTTATCTTCAACCACTTCATCTGAGGCGTCAAGCACTTTATCGTCAACCACTTCATCTGAGGCATTAAGCACTTTATCTTCAACCACTTCATCTGAGGCATCAAGCACTTCGTCTGAGGCGTTAACCACTTCATCCGAGGCGTCAACCACTTCATCGCCAACCACTTTATCGTCAACCACTTCATCTGAGGCATCAAGCACTTTATCGTCAACTACTTCATCGCCAACCACTTTATCGTCAACCACTTCATCTGAGGCGTCAACCACTTCATCTGAGGCATCAAGCACTTTATCGTCAACCACTTCATCGCCAACCACTTCATCGCCAACCACTTTATCATCAACCACTTCATCTACATCTAGGGCATCAACCACTTCATCATCAACCACTTCGTCTACATCTAGGTCGTCAACTGCTACATCTACCACCAGTACTTCGACCAGCACGACGCAATCTACTACAAGCTCCACCACTACACGCCCTACCACTGTTTTCACGACTATTACTCTGGCTACCACAAGTACTGGGCTCACAACCATTGGTACTGGTAGTACTCGCACTGTCATTACATATGACTGTACTGTGACTCAAACCCGCTCAGTCTCGGCGGTTGCTACAAACTCGGCTGCAAACACTTTTATTGTACCAGCCTGCGCTACGGCGATGCGTTTCATTGTTGCAGGCGGTAAAGGTGGAGCTCCTGTGATTAATGGTGTAGAGGGCGACAACGGTGCTGCTGGTGCTCAACTATCGGGAACAGTATCTGTCACACCGGGACAAAGCGTGGTGCTTTTGGCAGGTGGAAGGGGGGGAATTGGCCGGGCTTCTGGGGTCAGTCCCGGTGGAATTGGATATGGTACAGGCGGTACTGCCACGGACCTCGCTGGTGGTGGTGGTGCGGGATCGTCCTTGACACTGAATGGCAGGCTACTTGTTGTCGCTGGTGGTGGTGGCGGGGGAGGCAGGTATACAGATCTTGACGCTACCAATCCTCAAGTTGTTACCTACTCTGGTGACAGTGGCAAGGGCGGAGGCTCCAATGGTAACACTGCTTACATCTCGTTGAGGGCAACTCCTAACCAGCACACTGTCACTATTCAGGGTGGTCGAGGAGGTGGCGCAAGTGCCCCCGGCGCCGGAGGAACTGTTAGTGGAAGTCCCACCTTATCTACCAACGGTGCTCCCGGCAATGGCATGAATGGTGGTAATGGTAGACCAGGTCTCGGGACCACAAATCTAGGGTCTGGAGGAGGTGGATCTGGTTACTACGGCGGTGGCAGTGGAGCTGTTGCCCAGAAAACAGTCGGCACTAATCCACCAGCCGCAGCAGGTGTTCAAGGTGGTGGTGGTTCTAACTACCTCGCCAGCGGAGTGACTGCTACAAGCAGTATAAATGACCGACCTGGCTTTGTCACTGTTGTCTTCTTTGGCTAGATAGACTTTTCTCTACAGCTTTCTTCTTCTTCTTCTCCTTCTTCTTCTTCTTCTTTTATCTATCTGATAGATACTTCTAGAGAGTACAGGGGTTATTAATTTTATTAAATTTATTTGTTTGAGAATATTGTGGAACACGCTGGAATATATACAAGTTACTCGTTATATAATAAATATAGTCCTTTTATATACCTTGAGAGCCACAATTTAACCATAAAAACATGTCTCTACTTTCGCCCTGGCTCCTCACTAGGTTGTCTGCTTATAGCAATCACACGAACTCGAATTGTACATTGAACAAGGTATGGCCAACCGTCACCCTTGCCTGTCCCGAACTTCCTCCCAGCGCCCTTTAACAGTCTAGTCACCAGATTTCTCTCCTGGCATCTCTAGGTGCTGTGTTAATCATCATTACAGTGGTCAGCCAGTCCACTTCCTCTAGCTCTGGCAAAGCCTCTACTCTATACTTACAGTTAACAGCTAATAAGACTAGAATAAAGCTTATAATGCACTAAGAGTTTTTAAGTCTATATAATAATATTATATAGTAAGTAGTATATTAATAGCTATTTTATTTTAAATTATTAATTCTTTATTAATATTAAAAGCTAAGCTGTTTTTTATAGCCTTTTTAATTTTTTTAACTTAAATCCCTTTTTAACTAGCTTAATTAAGTGTATTTAATAATATAAACTAGCTTAATTTATATAATTAACTATATTAATTAAAATATAATTAAAAATAGCTATTTTAATTAAAAAGTTAATTTTATTTTTACTATTAGCCTTATAAGGCTATTAATCTTTTAACTTTATATATAAAGGCTTAATTAATAAGGCCCTTATAGTAAGTATATATCTTAAAGGTTAAAATTATATAAGGTTTATTTACCTTAATAGTATAATTACTGCCTTAATTAAATAGTATTAATATTACTTACCTTTTAGTATTATATTAGCCTTTTTTCTTTACTTTATTTAAAAGATTTTAAATTAAGCTCTTTAATATATTAAGTTAAGTATATTATAAAGTATAATTATTAATATTAATTATAGCTATTAATATAATACTTATTATATATAATAGCCTATAAGCTAACTAGGCCTATTATATAATAAATTTTAATTTTATTAATATAATTAAACTAATATTAATAAAAGTTATAAATTATAAATACTATAAGCTTTATATAATAGCTATAGCTATTGAAAAGAACTTTTTATTAAGAAATTAATTTAATTTAATTAAAATAGGTATTTTTAATTATATATTAATTAATATAATTAATTATCTTTAATTTAACTTATTGCTTTTTTATTAATATTAGTTTATCTACTTTTAAATATAAAGTTAATTAATTATATACCTAAATATATATATTTAATTAGTAAAGGTTAATTTTACTTTTACTAACTAACTTATATAAAAGTTAATTTAATTCCTTTAAACCTTTAGTCTTAAAACCCTATTATTACCTTATATTTATTTTAGAACTCTATATATAGATATACTTTATATTAAAAGTAGTACCCTCTTTATTATAATAACCCTTTTACCTATATTAAAAAGCCACTTTTTATATATATTTAAGTTATTTATAAAGGCAGTAAGGAAGGCTATTTAATTTAACTAAAGGAAATAACCTTCCTTTAGGTCTCTTTTTAGCTTCTTTAAATTTAATAGTTTATAATAAATTTAATTAAAATTAATTATATTAAAATAAAGTTAATAAATTATATAATTAATTAACTTAATTAATATATAATTAAAGATTACTATTTTAATTAAGTTAAATTAATATTTTAATAAAAAGTTCTTTTTAATAGTAATTACTATTATATAGATCTTTTTTAATTTATTTCTATTAGCTCTTTATAAGGCAGGCCTAATAGCTATATTAAAGTTATAGCTAGTTATATAATAGACCTAATTATATAGCTATAGGCTATTTTATATAGTAGGCATTATATTAATAGCTATAATTAATATTAATAGCTATTTTTTTTTTCTTATTATTAGCCTAATAAGGCTATTAAGCTTTTAACTTTTTATTTAAAGGCTTAAATAATAAGGCCTCTATAATAGGCCTATATCTTAAAGGTTAAAATTATATAAAGTTTATCTGCCTTAATAGTATAATTACTGCCTTAATTAAGCAGTATTAATACTGCCTGTAGGTCCTTTAGTAGCTATATTAGCCTTTTTCCTTTATTTTAGCTAAAAGATCTTTAATTAACCTATTTAACTAGGCTAAGTCTATTACACTTAAGTCTGTTCCCTGACTTAACTATTGGTTATAATTGCTAATATTAATTATAGCTACTAATATAATGCCTATATATAAGAGCCTAAAACCTAATTAAGGCTATTATATAATTAACTATAACCTTATTATAGTAATTAAATTAGTATTAAGTTAGGCTAGAGATAGAGATTACTATAAGATTTATATAATAGCTATAGCTATTATAAAGAACTTCTTATTAAAAAGTTTATTTAGCCTAATTAAAATAGCTATTTTTAACTGCACTTTAATTAATTTAATTAATTATATAGATTAGGCTAGCCTAAATAATTAAGTTTATTTAATTTAGCTAGCTAAAAAACTATTTAGGTTAAAAAAGCTAAAAAGAGCTATTAAAAAAGGCTTACCTCTTAATATAAAAAAGGCAGCTTTTCTAACTATATTAATAGGCCTATTAGCCTTATATAAAGAGTAGCTTAATAATATAATTATTAAGGCTAAATATATATACTGTATTCTTTTAGTTATATAAAATTAAAAATAGTATATCTATAAATAGAGTTCTAGGATAAAGGTAAGGTAATAGCAGGGTTTAAAGGTTTAAAGGAATTAGGTTAACTCTATTTATATAAGTTAGTTAGCAAAAGTTAAATTAACCTAAAGTTAATAATAACTAACTCTACTAATTAAATATATATATCTAGGTATATAATTAATTAACCTTATATCTAAGAGCTGTAGTTAAAGTAATATTAATAAAGAAGTAGTAGTTTAAACTAGGGATTAATAGCTATAACTAATAGGTATAGAAAGTTAAGTTAGGGAATATACTTTATAATAGACTTGGCTTAATACTCTTTTAGCTAGGGTAAAAAAAGAAGGCTAATATAGTTACTAAAAGGTAAGTAGTATTAATACTACTTAATTAAGGCAGTAATTATATTATTAAGACAAATAAACCTTATATAATTTTAACCTTTAAAATATAGGCCTACTATAGGGGCCTTATTATTTAAGCCTTTATATATAAAGTTAATAGCTTAATGGCCTTATAAGGCTAATAATAAGGGAGAAAAAAAATATAATTAATTATATAAATTTAAATTTTTTAAATTTTTTTTTTTTTTTAAGTTTATATATTAGCCCTAAAAGGTATTTAAGTATCTCTAAACTCTACTATAATTTAAATATTCCTTACCTTCTAGGTAGTAAAGCTTTATTAAGTTAATATTATTAAGTTAGCTGCCTTAATTACAGCCTGAACCTAAATGCACTTAATTTAGCTAGAGAGCCTTGCTCTTTAGCTAGCCAGAATCTTCCTCCTGCCACCCCACTTTAAAGGATATTACGCTTTAATCGTCTAACACGCTTTAACAGTAAGTTATCTAACCTAACTTCTAATTGCAATCGCTAATAATACCGCAACTGCCCTATTACAATACTTAAAAAAAGCCTGCAGTCTAATCCTAATAAGGCTTATTTAATTAAAGACCTTAATATAATCCCCTTAATTAACCTATTTATTAATAGAGATAAATATACTAACCTCTATAATATAGCTATAGAAATTGGATTAGCCTAAAAGTATATAAATAATATTAACTGCATTAAGCTGGCAGCCTTTAGTTATAAAATCTTAGAGGTCTTATAGCCTTACTACTAGCTAGTTAATAAAGGATTCCTTAAGCTTAAGATAAGGAAACTTAATAAGCTTAAAGGTAAGTTGCTTAAAGGGGTAGCTCTAAGCTATAATTAGCTGGTATTTATTAAGGCCATTTACCTAGGCAGCTTATATAACAAGTGGCTTAAGGGCATTAAGTGGCAGGCCAAGAGGGTACTAAGAAAGACCAAGCCGCTGCAACAGGCTCGTCATAATCTCAAACCATAAGAGTATAAAGATAAGAGGGACGCGTACCGCGAAATGGATAAAAGAGGGGTAATTATGGGGTTTAGAAGGAAAATGTATTAAGTTTTGTGTAGGTTCGGGCAGGCCGCCAAAAGTCAAAGACCTAAAGTTATAATATCGGTAAAGGAGGGGGAAAATAGATCATGCTATACAGCACGTAACCAATCTACAATTATAAAGACCAGCCAAACATTAATGCACTAATACCAAATCACCCTTAGTCACAAGGTGATAGTATTCGAAGAGGTATGCAGGTTTATTTAAAGGTGGGCTGTAATATTATTAGGATAATATTAAGGCCTAAATTAACTATTATCCTGCTAGTTAGGATTCTTATGCATTATATAGCTAGCCTTAAAAGGACCTTTTTAGCTATCCTTAGCTTTATTAGATAACTTTAAATAATATAATTCTATAATTAATTAATCTATTTAAGTAAGCTTTACTAGAATTCGCTTTTTCTAACCACTTTTTTACAGTAATTTATTATTAAACTGCTCTAAATACTTCTTATAGAATAACTCTATTAGTTCTTTATCTATATTAGCAGTCTTTACCTACTAATTATATTTAGGACTCTAGCCTTTTTATTACATAAAAAATCCTTTAAAGGGTATAGTATTTTTTCTTTATCTTTATACCTCCTATTTAATAATAAAGTTAACTTTATAGCAATTCTTATTAACTAGTTTACCCTCTATAAGATTAAGTTACTTATTAATATAGTTATTAGTATAAGTAGAAATAAGATACTTAATAGAGATTACTAAATATATTTTTTACTGCTTTAGAATTTCTAGTTTATAGGCTAAGTTATTAATAACTTATTTAATAAGAAAAGGACCTATTCTCTATTAAGATTACTTCTTAAAAGGTTTACCAGAAAGATAATATCTATTATAAAGTTATAGATATATTTAATCTCCCTATTTTAAGGTAATAAGGCAATACTTATTATTATATTAATACTTTCCTTTTATTACTATAAAATCTATTGCCAGTTATACTTCTTTATAAGTAACTTCTTAAAGATAAGAAAGATCTGCAATATCCTTTATAGGCATTACTATATTAAAAGCGCTTATAGGTTTAAAGCTATAAATAAATTTATATACATTTATTTTAATTCCTATATTATAAACTTTATTAAAATTCTATTAAAGTGCTAAAAAAATATAAAACTAATTAAAAAGAGGATACTTAATATAATAAAAGTATAGTATAACTTTTACTATCTAGTTTTTTTATTTAAATAAACTATTTGCTTTAGGATAATATATAGTAGTTATTATAAGCTTATAGCTAAATACCTCCTATAGCTTTTACCAAAATACAGAAGTAAACTTCCTATTATAATTAAAGATAATTACCTTAAGGATACCCTAATTAGCAAGAAGCAGCTATTTTAATAATATAATTACCTAATTTTTAGCAGTATATATAAAGTATTTAGGTATAAGAAGATATTATTTACTTACTATATAAGTAACTATTATAAGCTAATTATAGAAATTAAATCTTAAGATAGCCTATAGACTCCTAGCAAAAGAGACTAGCAAAAGATTAGTAATAAAGTTAATTGCAATTATATATATTAATATAATAGGAGGATAAATTAGTATATAGTTATTAATTCTTTACTAATAATCTATCTATCCTAGATAATATATCTTATATTTATAAATATACTTATAAATTCTTATAGTTAGGTTATAAATTAATAATTCTAATAATTCTTTTATTATTCTTTTTATACTAAAGTAATATTAATTATTATATACTATCTTTAGGATTTTATTAATTATAGTATATAAAATGTAAAGTTAAAGATATCTATTAATTTACTTATAATATAGTAGTCTATCTTTTAAAATAAAAGGTATATTATACTTTAAAGTAAAAATGGCATTCTTACTATTTAGTTAGTTAGTATTAACTAGCTTATTATCTACTTTAAGAATTATTTTAAAAATAGGTAGATACTTAATATTATTAATATATCTTTAAATAAATTTATCTTTTATCTCTTAAGATATTAATAATTCTATATCTATATATATATTATTAAGTGCAGTATAGTTAGGATAAAGTCTTTTAATATTTTTATTAGTCTTTAGAGCTTTAAGATAACTAAAAGCATTAAAAATAAAGTTCTTTTTTTTAAAAATATAAAAGATATATAGATTATACTCTAAAAGGTAGATAGAAGTATTAATAAGACATTAATTGGCTTTATTAATGCTAGTTATATTAAGAGTTATTTTCTTTATAATTTACTTTATTATTAAATAATCTATAAAGACTGTAAGTAATCTCTTTAATAATCTGATATATGCCTTAAGTTGCTTTATTGCCTAAATAAGCGCTACTATCTCTAGCTCTATAAGTCTATATTAAGTCTTAGCTCTAGATAGAGTTTAGCTAATAAAGTAAATAGGTATAACTATATTAGATAGGATTTATATCCCTTCCTTCTAAATATATCTATCTTTAATATAGTAAAGAATAGCTTTAAATCCCCTCTAAATACTAATATCTAGTTAAAGAAAAAGACGCTTTTTAGGATTAAAATAAACTAATCCTTAATTAAATGCAATTTACTTCTAAATTATTTAAAAGGCAATCTTCTTTACTAAAGTAGGATTATAGTATATATTTTTAGTATATAACTTTCTTTTATCTCTATTTCTATTAATAATCTTATTAATTCTTTTTCCTTTTACTAATAGTATAACCTTATACTTCTATAGAGGCTTTATAATCTTAGTGTAATAGGGAATAAGATATTAAATATATTTAATAGCCCTAATATATTACTTAAGAGCAGCAAGCTGCTATAAAAACTTTAGTTTAATAAAGGCTATAACTCTTTTTACTATTATAAAGAGACTAAAGGCATTAATATAAAATCTTAATACTTAAGCGCTTAGATAATTAATCTAGCTTTTTATTAAAGAGATAGATAAGTTTTTTAAGATAAACAGTCTAAATAAAGTATCTATATATTAAGTATACTTAGCAGTAGACTTTAAGAAGATTATAATATTATTAATAAAGGCATAATAGAAACTCTAATATAAATATAAAAGCCTATCTATATAGTATTAAGTATATACCAGTAAATTGCAAAAGCCTATTAAAGTAATAGTAAACCTTTTTAAGCCTCTATAACTTATAATTATAAATCTATTTTAATGCTTTAATACTACCTTAAATTAAAAGAAAAACGATAAGGCATTAATTACTAAGATATATATTGCTTTTTTTAATACAGCAATAATATCTTTTTATCTTAATAATAGATAGCTATTAGAAATTATTACCTTATTTAGTGCTTTTAAATTAACTATAGCTTTCCCTTTAGGTTTACTATTAATAATTCTCTAGATAATAAATATAGAAACAGTAAAGGGTATAGGCTTTATAACCTATTCTATCTGCTTTTAATTATAAAGTCTATTAAAGATTTAATTAATAAGATTATAATCCTTAAGTCTATAGGCATAAGGTCTTTAGGAGACTTTCTATTTATACCAGTTATCTATAAGAGGTATAGTTATTAGTTTATCCTTAGGTATATAAATAAGTCTTAAGTTAATCTATAGAGTAATATACTTAATATAGAGGTCTTAAGCTTATTATATAAAGCTAGATCTATTATTATAGATATAAATTCTATCTTAAATTATAATCTTAAGAAGATTAAGTTACTTCTATATATATACTTAATATAGGATATAAGGTATTATTAGTATTAATTTTAAAACTGTTACTTTTAGCTCTTTAATAAGAGGGAGAGTTAAGCTAGTTACTGCTAAGGTAACTAATTAGTTATTAAGAAGTTCTATAACCTTTAATAGCAGTTACTTTTTCTTATTTTTCTTCTGTTATTTATATAGTAATTTTACTTCCTTAATATCTTTAAGAATGGCACTTCTTATATTTTATATTGCATTTATAGTAGTATAATTATTATCTATCCTAAAAATAGAGACTTAAGGAGTATTTATAGCTTAAGGGATAATCTCTTTAGTTACTATAGCGCTAATTTTTAATATAAGATTAATCTCTAATAAGATCTTAATATTTATAATATCTATAGTACCCTTTAATATTTCTATAATTGCCATACTGGCTATTACTAGCAGGATAAGGGCAGCGGCCTTCTATATACTAAAAAAGTATATTTTATCTTCCTTATATTCCTTAATATTTTCTAGCTTCTATTTTCTCTAAAAGGTAATATCTTTATTAGAATTATTAATAATTACTATACTAGAAGCTATATTTAAGCTAATAAGTGCATTAAAGGCTTCTATAATATAGCTATTAAATATAAATATTCTTCCCTTAGGGACTTCTTTTTATAATATTAGGATAAGATATATCTATTTAGTAGGTACTATTATTAGTTATATTATAATAATATAATAGCTAACTTAATAAGAGAGCTAAGAGATAGTAAATAGAATATAGAAGTCTTTAAGATTTATATAGTAAAGATATCTATCTATTATTATAACATTAATACTATAAGGAGCTATCTATCTATTCTTAAGTAATGCTCTTAAAGAGGATAATAGTATTCTATCTTAAACCTAGGCGCTATAAGTGTATTCTATAAGCCTAGTATCTATACCATTTTTATTAAGACTATTAATATAAAAGGTAAAGGTTACCTATTTAGTATAAGGCTTTTTGACTTTATTATTAATTCCTTAAATAAAGATAGGTATTTTTTATTTAATAGTATAATTTAAAGTCTAAAGCTATTCTCTAGAGATAATAGGTTTCCTATAACCTATATTAGTATAAATAGAAACTATCTCTCTTTTCTAGAAAGCTTATTATATTAAATTTAAGATATATATAATTGCTATTAACTTTATAGACCTATAGTTAATAATAAGTACATACTAATATCTTATTTATAGATATAACTATTATCTTATTAACCTAAAGAGTGTTTCTAAACTTAAATGCTATTATTATTTAAGATATATAATTAATTTTAAAATATTAATAAAGCCTATTCTAAGATAGGAAATCCTAATAATAATAATTATACTATTTAGACTTAGTAGGTGCCTACTTTCTAGCCAGCTAAGCTAGTTTAATGCAGGTTTTAGTAAGGCTATATTCCTAAAGAACGGCTTAAGATAGGAAGAATTGCTAATAGATACCGCAAAATAGCTCCTTTTAACCGTTAAAATAAGATATATTTCTAATTATATAAGTTAAATATGCCTCTTTAGAGGATATAGATTGCAATAAGTAGATACTCTTACTATTGCTATTAATATTAACTTTATCTAGCTTAAGTTTATTTTTTTCTTTTATAATAGAATATTTCTATTCTTAATAGACCTTCTTTTCTTTCTTAATATCCTTATATATATAGTTATTATCTTATAAATAAATATATTAATTATAATTGCTATTATAATAGCACTTACTATATTTATTATTACTCTTTCTGGCATCTATATATAACTGCAATAGTCTATTACTTTAGTATTAGTTATCTTATTTTAATTAATTATAGTTATTATATTATTATAAGCTAGAGGACTTATTATAAAAGCATTAATTAAATTAACTTTCTTTATTATAGCTTAAGGAATAGCTAGATTTATATTACTAATTATTTCTATTCTTTTAATTATTAAAGTAATAGAATTATTTAATTATAGTTTAGCACTACTTATACTATCTAATAAAGCTTATTAGTAATATATTTTTACTAAAATATATAAAAAATTATTAAATCTTAATATTAATCTTATTAAATAGTATTATAATAATAGTGCTATTTTATATATATTTAATCTGCTTAATAAGACTGGCCTTTTATTAAGCCTATTAAGTAAATATAATCCTATATATAGTAACCTTAAGAATATAATATAAGAAGTAAAGTTTATTTAAAATATCTATATTTAAATACTTAAACTACTTAATAAGTTTATAACTAAACTTAATAATAAAAAGGTTAAGGAGTTAGTTATAACTAAAACTATTTAACTTAAATATAAGTTAAGTACTTACTTTACTAAATAGTATCTTAATATAATAATCTATAAGACTGTATTTACTAAATTGCTTAAATACTAAAAGGTACTTATAGAATATAAAGATATCTATATAAATAATCTTACTTAAGGAGGTAGTAATAAGTCTTTAGTTATCCTTATTATCTAGATTATTTAGATTAAAGATATTAAGTATCTCCTTTTAAATCTTCTTACTTAAATTGCCTATAGATTAGGTAGTATTTACTATTACTCCTTAATATTATTAAGAGGCGCTATTATTATTAGATCTTTTTAATATATTATCTTAAAGAATAGAAACTTATAGCATAGAAACTAAAGCAAAAAGTATATTATTTAGTTATTATACTATAATCAGTTTTGCCTAATTTTAATTATTAAATTAATATAATTTATATACCTTAATATATTCTTCTTACTATTATAAAAGATACTTAAGATAAAAGATATAAGCTTAAGGTAGTGCTATTAATCTATTAGCTATTAATAATTTAAAGATTTATTAAGATAGTATTTAATATATTATATTTATAATATTTAAGTCCTAAATAGTAAAGGTATTAGCTGCCTTAATATAATAATACTCTTTTATTATTTAATAGAAGTATATTTCTTATATTAGAATTCTCTAATATTATTTAATCTATTAAATAATATCTTTTTCTACTTTATAAAGATTATAGAGAATTAATTATTATCTATATTATTGCGATTATAGAGCTTTAAATCTATTTTTATTATTATTACTAGACTTATTATTATAAGTAGATTAAGCATTACTATGCCCTTAAAGTTATTACAATAAGAATAAAAGTAATGCATTATAATATTAATTATCTTTAGAGTTATTAAAATACTTTTTTTATTATTATAGTTAAGAGTTTATTACTGTATTATATCTTTAGCCTATAAGGTTATTAAGACTATTACTATAATTAAATTAAGCTATTACAGTAAAAATATAATTATAATAGCCTTTAAAAAGACTTAAGTGTATAGAGCTATAAAAAGGCAATATTAAATAATATATTAATTAAAAGTATATAGTAATTATATTAAAAGGTATATAACCTATAATTATATTAATTACTTTAAGTAATATAGAGATATAATATATTAAAAGGTAGTAATTTAATAGGATAGTGGCTCTTCCTTATCTAATAACTATAAGGGGTTACTGCCTTATACTAAATACTATACTACTTACCTAAGCTATCTTATACCTTCTGGCCTTAGTTTTATCCTAATATACTACTTAAAGGGTCTTGCCTGTAAATATTAAACGGCTAATAGATTTATCTTACTTAATATCTTATAAAGATTTTCTATAACTAAATAATAGACTTAAGTAAATACAGCTAAAAGGCCTTTTTTTTATAATATTAATAATCTAAAATAGAAAAGGCTAATTATTTTAAAAAAAAGTAAGGTTATTATATAAGTAGGTTAACTTTATAAAAAAGTGTATTAATAGAGATAATTATAGGTTATATATATTAGTAATTATATATAGTAGATTATACTTTCTTAAATAAATACTAAAAAAGCTAAAAGTTATAGGTTTAAATTTAATAAAAGATATTATTTTTTATAATTTTTGCTTTTTTATAATATAACTATATAAGGTAGGGATTAGGAATTAGGGATTATATATATATATACGCAATAATAACTTTTTAATTAGGACTTTTAAGTTAATTAAATAATTATTAATTTTTAGGTATAATATATACTTTTAGTAATGCCTTTAATAGCGCTTATATAGATAATAGTAATTAAGGTTATTAAGTAGTGAATTTAGTAGTATTAAAGATGCTAGAAATGCATTTAGTAGGCTTAGAGGTTATTAATAGTAGTTAAAGCGCTAATTATAGATAGTTAGTTACTAGAAATCTTTTATAGCTACTACTATTTAATACTAAATCACCTTTAGTTATAAGGTAATAATATTTAAAGAGGTATATAGGTTTATTTAAAGGTAGGCTATAATATTATTAGGATAATACTAAGGCCTGGATTAACTATTATCCTGCTAGTTAGGATTCTTACGCATTATGCACTATTAATATAAATAGGGGATTTTAAATTATATTATATAATAAAAAGTTTAATTTTAAAATAATTTTAATTAGTTTAATTAAACCTTTAGTAAACCTGGCTTATATATAGTTTATAATTACCTTTTTTAGCTTTATATTAAACTTATACTTTATATTAATATAACCTTTCTATTTAATTAATATTTTTTAATAAATAGTAATAATTACTATTTTTAATTATTAATTTAATACCCTCTCTTTATTAAAATTATTTAGCTTATAATTAAGATTATAAATATAAAAAGTATTATAAACTGGCTTTATAGCTATAATTAAAAGGATATTAATATAAATATTATTAAATTTAAAAAAAGAAAAAAGATTCTTTAAGGAACTTTCCTTATATACTATTAAGTTCTAGCTTAAATTTAAATTAAACCTTTAAGTTATATAGCCTTATAGAGGCTTAAATAAAGCTTAAATCTATAATATATTTCCTTATTTACCTTTCTTTTTCTCTATAAAAAGAATATTTTAGCCCTTTTACTTAAATACTAAAAGTAATTCTAAAGTATTAAAAACTTTAGCCTAAAGCCTTATTTATTTTAGTTTATAGTATATAAAGACTTTAGTTTTAAGTTTTATTAAATTTAATTCTTAAATATTAAAGATTTAATTTAAAACTATATAAATCTTTTAATTATAAAATATTTAAATTCTAGCCTAAAGCTTTATATAACTTTAATTATAGGATTTTAAAGTTTTAGCCTAAATCTATATAAAGTTATTATTTTATTTATTTAAACCTTTTATATTTATAGATTTAAACCTTTTATAATTTATATATATCTTTAGGCTAATACTTTTTATATCTTTTTTACTATAATTTACTTTATATAATTTAGTCTTTAGTCTTTTTTTTTCTTTTTTTAAATTACTTTATTATAAATTTTATAAATTAATATTACTTATATTTCCTTTCTTTTTTTATTTATTAACTTTCTTTTTAATAAATTTATTTCTTTATTATTTATATCCTTTTTTTATTATATTTACCTTTATGCCTTTATTTATATATATTTAATCTTTATTTAATTTAAATATAGCTTTATTTTGATATTTTTATTAATAACCTTTTTAATCTTTTTATTTCTATAACCTTTATTTCTCTTTACTTTTTTACTTAATATATTTATTATTATTATTACTAAAAGTAATAATAATAATAATAATCTTTTTTACCCTTTAAACTATAAGTAGGCTATAGGCTATTATCTTTATAAAGGTAATAGTAATAATAAAAACTTTATTTTATTTATTACTTTTTTTTTTTTATAAAAAGTACTTTAATTACTTAATAAATTATAGCTATTTTTTAAAGTATAATATATATAATAAGTATATAGTATAAATAAATATATAATATAAAAATCTTAACCTTCTTAAGATATATTATAATAAAAATATAATAAACTATTTAATTAATTAAAATTAATTACTATATTTATTATTAAATACCTTTAAAACTACTTAATAGATCTTTATATTATATTTAATTTTACTATATATATTATATTATTAAATACCTAGCCTAATTAATCTTCTTTAATTACTACTTCTTAATAATTTAGTTAATATTTATATACCTATATTTATTTAATTAATTAAATTCTAACCTTTTTATATAAGTAAGCTCTTTTTATTTTATAGATATACCCTTTTTACTTTATATTACTAATTAAGTATATTATTTACTTTATAAAACTCTTAATTTTTAGCCTTTAATAAGGCAGTCTTCTATATATTTTTTATAACTATCTTTATAAAAAATTAAAAAACTTTAAGAATTAACTTTAAAAAGCTATTATAATATCTTTTAATTTAATTATAAAGGTATTTAGACTGTAATTTAGCCTTAAAAACTGTATTTAAAGTCCTTAAAGTTTAAATTTAAGCTTATTAAGCTATCTCTTTAATAGGTATTAAAGTTACAATTATATATTAAGCTTTAAGATTATAACTTAAAGCTTAAAAGAAATAAATTTAGTTTCTTTAAAACCCTTTTAAATATTTAACTTAATTATAATCTTTTAAAAGGCAATATAAAAAACTAAAAAAAACTTAATTTTAAAAATATAAATTATAAGTTATTTAATTAATTATTTTATTTTTTAATTATATATCTTTTTTAATAACTTAAAGTATTTAATATTAAGTAATTATAATAAATATAAAATATAAAAATATATATAAAATATAATAATATTATTAACTTTATAATATAATTAAAAATTAATAAATTAATAACTTTTATAGCTATTAAAGATTAAAAAATAATAAATATTAATTAATTAATTAATTATATATTAATTAAAATACTTTAGTTAATTAATGCCTATTTTATTATTAATTTAACTATTTAATATTATAATAATAACTTAAATATTTAAAAAATTATTATTTTAATATTAATTAATAAAATAATACTAACTTATAACTATTAAATATAAATTAATTATTTAGCCTTTTATATTAATTACTTAAATTATAGTAATTTATTTTTAATTTTTAAGTTAAATTAATTTTAGGTTTTTATACCTTTTTAAGTTAATAATTATTATATTACTTAATATTATATTTATTATAAAGCCCATCTTATTAAAGTTTTAAATATTATTTAATTAAATACTATATCTTATAATTATATTATATATAAACTTAAATTAATTATAAATAGTAATTAAATCTTTATATTAAGCTCTTTAATAGTTATATTTATAAAAAAAAAAAATTTAAAGTTATAATTATTACTTAATAAGATTAATAGCTTAATATTTATTAATTAATAATATATTATATTTAATATATAGTTAATTTATTATTTCCTTAATATTATAATATTAATAGAGAAATCTTTATAAATTTAAATTTAAAATATATTTAATTATAACCTATTCTTTTTAATTACTTAATTTTTAATTATTAAGGATATAATTAATATAAGCCTAATAACCTTAAGATTAATAATAAAAGGTCTAAAAGGGAATATTATAAAGAAATATAGCTTATTATAGACTTAATTTTAAGTCTTTTTAATAGGCCTAAAGTATAAAATTAATATAAGCCTTAATAGTAAATTATAATATATTATTTAATTAAGAATTAATTAATTAAATAGTATTAATATAAAGTAAGGAATTTTTATTTTACTTATTTATTTATCTTACTTACTTATTATATATATTATCTATAAAATAAAGAAAGCTTAATTATATAAAAAGATTAAAATTTAATTAATTAAATAATTTATTATATTTTTATTATAATTTATTTTAAAAAGGTTAAGATTTTTATATTACTTATTTATTTATATTACTTATTTATTTATATTACTTACTTATTATATATATTATATAAATTAATTAATAAAAGTTAAAATAATATAAAGTTAATAATAAATAAAGTTATTAATTAAATATATATTTAAAAATAAAAAAAAGTAATAATTTAAATTAAGTTAACTAGCTTACTTCTTAAATATATTATTTATTAAATGTATTTATACTTTTATAGCTTATTAATTGCTAAGTTAACTTTACTTAAGGATTTTAGAAAATCTTTTAATAATTAGTTTAAACTGCTATACCTAACGTAATTAAGTGCCTGCATGAGATGCTGCTGCAACATGTCCTATAGAGTCTTGCTCCTTTAATTGCTAAAGAAATTGAATGTTGAATTGTCTGAACTTAAGCCCTTCTTAAATAGAGTTTCATTGCACGTAAACGGCACTAGCCCTATCCGGTTGACGGACCCAGGTTTCCCCAACTGATGGCAGAAAAGATGGGAATTGTCGTTAGCCTCGGGTCTAGTGCTGACATTATCCTTCCTGACAAGACAGCGCCTGCACTCATCTAGCTGCGCGATGTGCATCAATCCCGCAGATCTCCACCGCTAGGTCAAAAACGGCTGGGTCAAGCCACAAGGACAACACAGGCTGCAGGGGTTGGAAATGTGCTGTAGATTGGAGGTCACTACGTGCCAGTAGCTCCAATTGGAGAGACTTACAGCTAAGTGGTAAGTAGAGTACTTTAAGAGATACCTATCTCAAGACCCCCAGCAACAAATCAGGATATCTCAAAAGGTGGGAATAACCTCTTTTCAGCCTCTTAGAAATCCAGTAGCAGGCTTTGTATAGTACAGGACCACTTTCTTACATTTGCAACCCCTGCAGCCTGTATGACAGTCGAACCCTCGGCACGTTGAGCCGTAATTCATCGACACCTCCATTGTCTCTAGTCAGGCGTTAGACTCAAGTCCAGGCCCGTAGACTGTTCCTGGACCAGGACGGTACCTAGATAGCCAGATATTGTCAATATCGATCATAAACTTTATTAAACCCTTGACTGCCACTTAGTTTAACAAACCATCCCTGGCTAATGCCCCCTTGGAAATTCAAGAACCAATCATATTGTAGGATTTCTCAAGCCGTCTTATAGATCCCTCAAATATTACAAGTCTTCAAGCTAAGCTACATCCATTCGCCTATCTATCTACAGGACCATCCTTGATGCCATAACTTAACCAATCAATCGGGCTATCTCCGCTGACAGCCTCTTTCGAGTCAGACTCACTGGGCGTCACTTGGCGTCACTCAGTGGTGGAATCTTGTGAGTCGGGGTACAACCGGGGCAGCTGAATGGGATCGACCCCCCAGACTAGTACCGAGGTCCCTGCTAAACGTCTTGTCCTGACCCCCTGTTAGACTAAATAGCAGGGAATATCCCTGTCAGCATCTCAAGGATATAAGAGATCCCTTATCGATAGTCAAGTAAGCGCTATAATTATAATCATAGTAGACTTTAGGATATAGGCTATAGAGCCTTTGGGGCTGATAGGATAAGACTGAAGTACTGAAGTATCTAGCTAGCTGTAATTTGGCTTAGCCTCTATTTTCTGAGCACGGGGCCACTAAAGCTTTAGCAGGGACCTTCGTATGTCGAGGAGCAAAGGGTCATCCTGATACACCCCGGGACAGCTGTTCCCACATGCATCTCAGCTGTACCCGACCTTATTTCCATTTCCGTGCGTCGGATCGGATACCCATGTAACCGGTGCGGGGATCCAAGCTCTTAAATCCAGGGTATCCCGCTCAATTGAAACCCGGTTCTCTACTCCCGGCTTCACTCCTTGTCAGTCAACCATTATCAACCATTCTCAACTCTATATACCCAAGACCAGTATGGCTCAGTACGATTCATGCCTTGGCTGCGAAACTCAGGAGCTTCTTGCAATGGAGCAGCATTCTGTTCCAAGATCTTATGACATGAATCTCAGTCATGAAGAGGACTTTGATGAGTAAGGCAATAGCTACTCACGCATGGGGTCATGTAACTGACGTTTTCATCAGAGGGTACATGGTCCCTGACAGCGAAGATTTCACAGGTGCTCCCTACTTCACTCCCCAGTCTACAAAACCTTTCAATACAAACCTTGGGTTTTCTTCTGTCGAAGAAGGCGATTTTCTTCTCACCGATCATCCCTTCTTGGATGTCGATCCCCTCATGAGCATCCCAATGACCGTGGACGATGAGTACATCTTATGCGATTCGCATCAGTCTTTTGAGATGCCATTTGCTAGCCCATCTAGCGTGGCCTCAGCTTCTGAGAATCCATCCTGGGATTTTGTTGAGCCGGTTCCAGTTGAATCTGTCTGGGATCTCTCAGCTCTGCATCCCGACTCATGCAACATCTCAGACAGGAGAAACTCAGAGCCTCTCAATGGGTCTGGTGCATCCACTCCAAAGGTCCATTCACACGGTAAGCTTACTCTGACTTGAGACGCAACCACACATTAACCCATGCAGATGAACACGAAGAGTCTTCAGCTCTATTGGCACTGTCTTTGATGGGCAGCTTTCGCTACCCATGTCCTCAGGAATCCTGCAGCAAGACCTTCAAGCGCAAGGAGCACGCCAAGCGTCATTATACGACGTAAGTATCGATCCACAGCAAGAAAGAAGCATAGCTAACCGTTCCTAGCAAGCACAGGCCAAGGAATCGTCGACTTCAGTGCGAGTTCTGCGGCAAGGACAACTTTACGCGTCAAGACAACTTGAATGCCCACCGCCGACTGCACGCTCGAAGCCCAGCAAAGAACGCCAGTGGCGTCCATTTCGTCCCTGCAGCACTTGAAATGCTGCAGAAGGTTCAAAAGCCTACCTCATATAACGGAAAGCTGATTCGTTTCTTTTCCTAGAGTGGTCTACAAATCTTTGGACAACAGACCGGGTTACCTGGTCTGTATACGATGTTATTGCTTTTGGAGTTGGATATGGTGCTGCACTGTAAGGTCGCATCGGGCTAGCAGATTGGTTGTTTCATTTCTTCGGGAATAGTCACAGATTGCATAATTGTTCCCATTAACAAATTCATTTGAGTCGCGCTACGTTTGCAAAGAGCCCTACCGATTTACGACAAGTGCCCTGGAAGTCACCGTTTCCAATATAATATGTCAGTGTGTAAATCTGATTGACGTTGGGGCCATCGGTGAATCAATAATTAGGCCTGCCGAATTGCAAGTGTCTGTGCTAGTCTTTGTGGCTTGGGTAAGATTCTGAAAAGTGACCGTCAATATTGGTGGAGGGGACCTTTCGAGCCGCCATAGATCCAGAAATCTGGAGCCAAAGTATATCGAAGAGTGGAAATCCGGGAAAGGTTTACGATCTGAACCTTGGCTTGCGGCGAAATCTGTCGGCGATCGTCTGGCTTATCGGCAGCTAGCCGACGATGCGCTAAGATTCCCTGAAAGGAATCGATTAGCAGATGTGGCAAAATTCAATAATAGCCTCTCCATGGCGAGCACGTGGTGTTATGGGGTTTTAGAGCTAGCCCTCGTAGATTCAAGCCACTGACTCGCTGTTCGAATCAGGACGATCGACCAATCAGACGTCGGGACTGACATTGTCCGGGCAGTTCAGAAACGGGTCGGGGATTTCTGTCTACAATAAGATTTACTAGCGTTAGTATGTACAATTCGAATCATCGCACTTCCGGCCAAGGCCCAAGACTAATCGGTCACTGTGGTGTTAGGCGATCACATGTGGCATTCTATACTGTTTGATCGAGCAACGACATTTCCCCTAGCCTGTTCAGTTTTCTACCCACACATGTCGAACTTGCTGTACCATGCGAGGATATTCTTCCCTTTGTGCCAGGGCCTTGTATATCCTATGTTTCCCCCCCCCTATATGAGACTTTCTCGCTGGCACTTCAACCTGTTATCTAAGTTCATACCGGATTAGCATTCCCGTCTTTGTTATCTGTGCAGCGGTCGATAAAGCAGCAGTAACCTGCAGTGTTGCTGTGGCACGCACACCAGAGGGGTCACATAAGAAAGGATTAAATGAGCCTTGACTCTATAGCGGGAGGGGGTGAGCAGAGCTCCTTATATACAAATGGAGCATCTGATCCTTTTCAGCTAAGCTAAACCGATTAGGCTACCTTACCTTTTGACGGTTGCAATCAGATTCGCAATTCTCATCCCTCCAAGTTCTACTGCGAAACAAGGACGGCGCGCTCTCCACTATAGCCACGCTATAACACCGGTGTATCTAGCCGCAGTAAGTTCTATTTGTTCATTCTAGCGTATTCTGCGTATGCCGTCCCGGCTAACGGGATGGTTTGTCGATGGCTGAGGAGTGTTCAAGACCAGAGATGGAAGTCCCTCGAGCAATCAGCATGGGCATTCCAATTGGTGATGTTTCCATGTCTTAACTTGTTCTTCCTATGTATCTGACCTTGATACTACCG
Organism: Fusarium fujikuroi IMI 58289; assembly: GCF_900079805.1. NCBI lineage: Eukaryota > Fungi > Ascomycota > Sordariomycetes > Hypocreales > Nectriaceae > Fusarium > Fusarium fujikuroi. The sequence goes on along the minus strand of NC_036628.1, from coordinate 197,209 downwards.
GCAATGGTCCCTGCAGCCTCTTACAGCTAGGCACTCCCCTTGATCATAGACACCAACTGTAGATCAAAAACCCTGAAATTGGCAATGTGTTAATGGTCATTCAAACACTCCATCAGTATAACAACGATGACCCCAGTTGGTACCTGATACATATCGCGAGATGGACCGCTGTGCCTTTCTCGAATCCAGCCTCGAACCCTCTTGGACCAGCCTATCTACACTCTAACTCAAGTCACAGTCATTGATATTTGTCTTGGCTGCACCAAATCTGCAGCAGCCCAAGTATCTTCACCGGCTTTGGCTCAGTCAGAGTCACTACACTAGCTTATACATACTAATTCTCATCTCTATCAGCCTAGACTTTGGGAGAACCAAAGTCTAGGTGTATGAGTAGTGACAAGAAAAGGTGAGGCTAATACAAAAGCTGTATAGGAGCAAATCAATTATCTTCCAGGTTCTTACAATGCAAGCAATTTTTTGGACTCGACGTTTTGCAAGCATGAGCACCAAGGGCGCAGTCTTGGGACCTACCAACATCCCTGATCTTCAATCTACCCGACTTATGTTCGTACTGTGGTTATAATAGACACTACTCCGAACTCAGGCCTCTTACAACTATCGCGGCGACAGACACAGCTCCAGGTAGTGATTGTAGTGCCTCAGAGGCATGACTCACCCAAAACGAGTATTTGTAAGATGCCCTTCCGCTTTCCTATCCAGGACAAGCCTCTAATCATCAGTCCTCTTTTGGTCGACCCTCATCCACAAGGGATTATTTAACTTTCCAGCCCCAACCCTCCTTTTTCTGCACAAAAACGTTAGTCAAATTCGCTAGTTCATCCCTTGCCCGAGAGAGCTGAAAGCTGTCCTACAACTGTTGGGCTATGAAATCTCAAGACACTTCGTGTCACGCAAAGCCGAAGAGTTTCGGAGATCTGTTCCTGTGACCATCAGAAATTTCGTCCCAGCACAAACCTTCTCGATGTACGATCTACGGGAGACACTGCCACCAGTATTTTCGACAAGTGGCAGCCCTTGTATGGCAGGGCGCCCGGTTCCACATTGCTAGCACTATGTGAAGTGAGCTGTGTTGAGTTGAGTGATGCGGTATGCTTTACGCATAATTCCCCACGAGATATAAATTGCCCTTCATCCAGAGTTTACCAATTCATCCCTTACAAATTTCCAGAATCCTTCCATCATATCTTTGGCAAGCTCTGTTTGACACTACTCACTATGAAGTTCACGGCGGCAGTCGTCGCTCTCAACCTCCCCTCTCTGGGCCTGGCTTCAGTTTACAATACCTGGAAATTTAACAAGTTTTCTTCTGCTGGGATCGATGACATTACCTTCCCTATGAAAATGCAAGGAACCCCCCGAGAAGAAGGTCTCTATTTTGCCCAGCAGTTTGGCTGGAAAGGGATCAATGACATCGGATACATCGGCCTCCAGCCTCGGCCTGACAAAAATGGCAAACAGGTCATTCATGCCGCCTTCTCCTCGTTCCAGAAAGGAACCACATCCACGCACAAGCACTGCACGGCGGGCGCTGACGGCGGCGCCGGACTCAGCTGTGCAATCGACATTTTCGGCGACTATTCTCACCTCTACCACCTTACCGTGAAACATATTGGCGGTACAAGGTGGAGAGGTGTCCTTACCGATACAGTCACTGGAACGTCCAATGTCATCGGCGAGTACACGCTTCCGTCTTCAGCACGAAAGATGACGAATGGACAAGACGGTTTCTTTGAGTACTATGAGTGGAATACCGATGGGATAAAACACCACAACTGCCGCTCGCAGCCCTTCGGTCAAGTCTTCATCGGCGACCCTACCACCAAGACATCAGGAGCTAGTGGTGGTAAAATCACTAGGATCTATCAAGACGGCGAATGTGTCAACAAGCTCAACTTGAAGGCCACCAGGTTCGCCCACAGTTATCAGATCCAGGCTGGTTTCAAACAGTAGGGTTGATCTTCAGTATAGCCAGGCCTTCACGCCGGCTTTCCTGTCTTTGCCAGCTTTGACGGGATATCATACAGGATCGAGGGGCTGATGGCATGCCAGGAGTCAAATCTCCTGTAGCGGCATCAGAAGTTTCCCCTAGTTTAAATTGACTTTTTGTTCTATTTGAGATATTGCTTGCTCCCATGCCCTTTCATGAAGTGATATACTTCTCGAGGTTGCTAGTCGATGCAAAAGTCACTACACAGTGCAAGATAAACTTCAGTTCATGCAGAATCAGTACATAGGACAGTTCTCGAAAATCCTTCTAAAGCGGTCAAGTCTGACGCTTCCTTACAAGACTGCAGGTTATGACAGTTCCAAGACCGAACAGAATAAGCCTGCTGGCGGTGATATTGTAGCTATAGCTTTATTATGTGTCTCCATTGCTGCGATAATGAAGATATCTCGTTTTCTACACGTAATAATAGCTATCCAATCAGTCGCGAACCTAAACTTCAACAAGGAGCAAGAAAAGCCATGGTGAGACTGACGTGTGTGTATTGGCAGTTACCAGAAAGGGGTTAGGGCCCCAGAAGCCAACACCAACTGCACCGAACCCAGTAGCAGTATATCTTGACTAAGTTCTGCTAGCCTGTGTCGTTGAATCAAAACCCCTCAGCTTGGGGAAATTGATCATGTTATGATAGTCACTCTATTCTGCTCCACCAGCATTACGACGATAGCTTCACGATGTACTTGGGCCTTGTTAAGAGACGGAATACTACCCTTTTCTCAACTTTGGTTCCGGGCTCTCTTCAATCAGCCTATTCACGCCCTCGGAAAGTCAATGAATTTGGTCATGAAGTTTCTATTTAATTCTCTGAAAAACTAACAAACTTGAATGATTAAAGCAGTAGACTAGAGTTTTAAATCTAAGCTTGTAGCTCGTGTAGAACCTTTGGCTTTACAGGCTGAGCATCTGACTCCACTAAGACACTATCTGGACCTGCATCCGCTTCTGCTATCGAACGAGAGGACTGTAGACCATTTTTCGGGGGACCTTTATGTTCTTCATCTGCACGGCTTGAAGTTCCATCCTGTCGCGCCCGTCTCCTTCGACGCATGAACCACCATCCCAAACCTGATAACAGAGCCAGACCAGCAACTCCTCCAACTACTCCACCAGCTATAGCTGCCACAGGCGTCTTTTTACTGGAACCAGAGGAATGGGACGCAGATGCAGGGGGAGGCTTTATTGAAATACGCTTCGCATCCGTTTCACAGCAATCAGCGCGTGTATCCTCTAAGTAGTTGCAACAGAATTTATCTGATCCGCATTGGTTGACTTGCACCAATAGACCTTTGGGTTCTATTGACTTGGTCAGTAGCCATCGACAAAATAAGGCAGTGACTAACTCAGATCACAAACAAATTGACATTCGCTCATATCATCGCTTGAGCAGGCACCTTGATACCGGAAGTGCCCCGTCCATTCGCACAAGCCATTTGGTAAGCATCGATCGCCTGGAAGGCAGCAAGTTGAGAAAGTTGTGTTACCGGAGCCACACGGCTTATACTTGTAATCCGCCCACTCTCCGTTTGGATTATCACATCTCTGGCCTAATGCCCAGCTGAATAGAGATAGCAATAAAAGCAAGCTATTTAGCTTCATCGTAAGGGATCGCTGGTAGAGCATGTGCAACGGGCCGCTAGGGTCTGCTTAAGTGCAACGATATGGAGGGAAGGTGGAGAATAAAAGCTTTAAGAGGACGGACTTAGTTATTTGGGTGAACCTGACATGGTTCTCAATCCTCCAGGCCAACAATGACATCAATATGGTCTTAGATTCAAGATTGACAACAACAACCTTTTGATAATGCCAAGTGACGTCAATTGTCTCTCTTGGCATTTGATCTGTACATGGCCCCCAACTTATCATTCGTCGGCTGAATGAAGCAAAAGTCCTTTGCAAGGATAAAGAGTATGAATTAAGTAATCGCCGCATCAAGTGGCCCCCAAATATTCTTTTATGTTGTACTCCAGGCGGGCACGCCTCCGAGTGATGCTAATTGGCTTTCATGACTGTCGAAGAGATACCAGTATGCCATGACCTATCAGTCTAGCCTTTGGAAGAACCGAATTAGTCAAAGCAACGTGGTGTCTGGGGGCTATCGGTAGAGGAGCCAATGCAATCTCAGTCTGCTGGGTACCCATACTTCTCTTCGGTATGTCACCTGCGTTACCAGTTACAGCTGAAACAATGAACTATCCATCACTAGCCTTTGTGGGGTTCTTGACCCTCTGTGGAGTTTGTGTCTTGCTTGGGAAAAAGGAGTAGGTGCGTGATGACCCATTTCATGATGCAGCTAAATGATTCGATCATGCAGGACCTAAGGCTGAAGCGGAGCTCATGATGGACTCGGGAATTAAGAGGGGATAGTATTTTCGGAGTAATTATGTCTCGATCCGCAGTAATGGATTAGCTATATTTGGGAATTCTTCTGGCCATGCAGGAATGTCCATCTAGTAAATCACAAAATTTGTGCTAGAGCAAATCCAAGAGGTTGATATGAATGTGTATATTTCTGCGATTAGATAGGGACTCGGGCCGAGCTCCGGCAAGTGTACGGGATAAGTCTCAGACACCAGATCATCACCTGCATTAATATACCCCGGCCAGGTTCTAGCCGCCTGACATCGCTGAACTTATGGAGCGATTTGATGCCATAATATCCAAGTTGCATTGGGGCAAATGTACCAATACCTTTGTCTAATTGACTTTCCAAGCGGTCTTACAGGGCTGTGAATAGCTATTGCTTTTTAAAGAATTGCTAAATCTTTATGCAGCTTATCTAGGCTAGCTGACCAGACAACATCAACCCACGCCATAGAGCGAAGCTTATCGACCAGTCCGTTCCATCTTAACCCTTGTACTCTGATAATGCGTTGAAGCTCAACAAGCAATGTTTGTCTGTCTTGTCCAACTTCCGTCAGAGTCCCAACGACTAGTATAAATAGTTCAACGTGTTCTAGACCCATCCAACCCAGTCTATGCTCCCTGTACATCCTCAATAGTCGACCTCTCAAGTGGGGAGTCACCACATTGAAGGTCCTGTTACCTGCCAGAAACGTGACAGGGCCTGAAAGATATAAAAGCACAGCCAGTCGAAACATCTCGTAGGTCATTACACAAGATGCCAAGAGGTGCTGGTGCATATCTGGGCTGTAGCGTGGCAGAGTCAGAGTCGTGTATACGGAAGCCTGAAGTTCTTCGAGTAGAACAGAATCTTCACTGAGTTCACGCTCAGACTTTCCCGCAGCTAGATTGGATAGTTTCAACAGCAATTCGAGAAGTGTTTCAGTATCCCTGTGGCTCCGTTGTGCAGGGTCCATGGCCTCGTTAAAGTTGGGTTGTATGTAGTCCGCTGTAGAAGGGTCGGCTTGACACGCCTTGAAGTGAGGTATTTGGTCTAGAATCATAGAACCAGTCAAGTCCATCCTGTAGATGTTAGCATATGAAACGGAGCATTGAGATCTGCTCACCAAATCGTTGTAACTTGTAGATACGGGGAACTCAGGGTTTCTATGCCACCACGATATTCAATCATCTTCTGCAACCCTGACATATGCGTCTTCCATCGTGCCAGGTTATTGGTGAACAACTGTTGAAAGTAAGCATAAATATTGACAGCCAGTGTTTAGACAGACATCATAGCACGCCAGATTCACCACTACACCAATAATAGCTTCGTGAGCCATAAGCTGAGCGCCCCCAAGCTGATTTCGCAAGATTTCAATGGAAGCATTGTAATGTGTCAAACTGCTGGCGGTCTCTTCGGAAGCCCATCCTTCAGTCCGCTCAGGATCTATCTCAAGGCGAGCGAGGGCCAAGTGCATGGCGCTGTCATCGGCCAATGCGAGAGCGAAACAAAGCTCGCGCATGAGCTTACAGACTGGTGCTTCCTGGTCTACGGCTACTTCATATTGTTAGAAATTACATAGCTGTTTGAGGGAATCATGTAACTAACGGAAATGGAGCATACTGCTCGTTCGTGTGGATATGGGATACCCGCGCGGCATCGAATAAGAGCAAAGAGATGGCGCTAAATTCATCGAGTGTCGATACCTGAATGCCCATGATGTTTCTGGGGCTCTGATGCCAGGACTAGAAGTGTTGGAGCTCACTGATGAACCTTTACATGCGACTTCTGGGTGCTGTGACAAGGACTTGAGAGATTTCAAGGTTACTTCTGTCTTGTCGTCTGGGCGTGCGCGCCTCCGAGTGATGCCAATGGGCTTCATCACATGACTGTTAATTCTCCTCTGAGTTTTCCGGTCTTTTATGTCTTGTGGTCGAGCAATGTTGACAAACATCAACTCTACTGCTGGATGGGACGTCGACATCGTAACGATGGGATGCAGGTATGGAGCAGAGAGGTGAGATGCATGGGTTATTCTTGGCGAGGTCCTGCCTTTAAAGGAGCCACTGTATTTATGGTGGTCCGTGAGTACAGTCCCTGCTGTAGGATTTGGGTGTCAGCGCTAAAGCTCAAAGCAGATCCAAGTCCGCCCGCTGAGGGCGAATGGAGGCAAGATCAACGAATTTGGTATCTCCACTACAGTAACAACAATGACTTTGAGTAGGGCAAAGTCATCAGCATGCAGAAATTGTTGTCAAGTAGATACATTTAACAAATATCACTTCAGTTGGTAACTCCACCACTGACAGAGATGTACTGCCCTGTAATCCATCTCGCTTTCTCAGAAACCAGCAAAAGCACAGCATCAGCGATGTCCTTCGCAGTCCCAGCCCTATTAGCAGCTCGCGTCATCTCGATAGAGGGCCGTTGGAATTCATCGGCTATGGCTGCAGGGATTGCATCAGTCAAGACAGGTCCAGGGGCGACTGCATTAACTGTGATGCCCTTGCTACGACCCCACTGATCTTTATGTTAGAAATAGAATGCATTTAATTTGATGTAGGATCAACGTACCTCCTTAGCCCAGGACCAAGTAAGACTGTCGAGAGCAGCCTTGGAAGCACCATATACTGGGATGTAATTGTCACCAAGCTTGGACGCGATGGAACTAATATTGACGATGCGACCTTCGGGTGCAATAAGAGGTATAACGGCTTGGGCAATGAATATGGTGCCCTTGATATTGACGTCCAGTACTTCAGATATCTGTTTAGGAGTGACTGCCAATGTCTCGCCAAAGAGCGGTACTCCGGCATTATTGACTAGGCATTATGATCAGCATTTAGTAGTGAGATGGAAGTGGTCTTATCCGTACCAAGGATATCGATATGGTCAGTGTTAAATGCCCTCAAAGTCTCGCCAACCAAGTATTGAGCACCCTCGGGAGTTTCGATCGAGGCCTGAACAACCGCTGCTTTGCCACCATCTTCTCTTATACCGTCGGCGATGGCTTGGGCCCTGTCAGTTACAGAGTCATTGACATAGTGGATGGTGACGGCTGCTCCGTGTCGTGCCAATGTCATCGCTATAGCTGCGCCGATGCCGTTTTCTCGGCCAGAGCCAGTAACTATGGCTATTTTTCCATGAAGAGAGAGACTATCGATCGTCATGTTGACTGCAAAAGGGTTTATGTAAAGCTGAGTGATTATCAGAAGCCCAATTGTTGTTGACTACGGCTCTATTTGTATGTACGCGCCCATCATTTTAAACCTCCAATATCTCTAGACACCTACAGACTTAATGTAGCCAAGCTATCACCTGTTTCTCATCTGGGTAAGAGGTGTTAAGACCTGTTCCCTATTCAGGCCATGTATTTCTTACCTATTTGCATAAAGAGTCAATGCTCAAAAAGTCCGAATTCATCGAGCTGTGCACCGGAATGCCTCGGGTCTAAAGTGATGGATATCTGACTAGACCTAGATAGGAAAAAGGTATCCCTGTCCTTACAGCTGATCATCACACCGCTGGCCAAGAATGATCCACGGACCGGCACACGCATTGCTAACCGTCACTTTGTGTGTCACCCTACTGAGCAACCTAACTGCAAGACATGGATCGAAGAAAAGAGCCAGGAAGTTTACCAGAGTAGGAAAGTTACTCCAGAGAAAGGATGTCAAGAGTAACTAGCCTAAATTCGAATCCTATGTTGATCTCACTTAATTCCTCTCGTCATGGGGAATAAACGTCACCCTAGAGTCTAGCATCCTTTACCAAGCGCTTCTCAAGTCGCTCACTCATCAAGAAAAGGGATTATCCCTTGCCGGATCCACCACGTCCGCTGCGCCTCGTATGGATCCTCTTCCTCTAAAGCGAGGTTATATGCCTCTTCATCCGCTTCAAAGTCATCCCCTTCTCTCTCCATCAGAGGCTTGGAGCGTCGCTTTTCATCGGCCAGCCACTTCTTTCGAAGTTCATAAACCCGACCCAGGGCACCCTCTCGTTCCCGACCAAGAATTTCGTGTCCCCAGTTTGACATGACATGCACCGCGGTGACTTTCGGTATCTCCCACCATTCTTCGACATCTGGCTTGTGTCTTGAAACCACTCTGTTTCGGTTTTCGGCAAGTTTCTTCCGTAGAGAGGCCTGGATTATATCGAAGAATTCATTCCTCTGGAGTTGTTTGTGATTCTTGAAAAGTTCGCCATATGGTCCGATGCATGTTACCGCCAAGGTGCTCATATAGTCCTCGGGCGGAAACATTTGCAAAAGAGCATCAACTTCACTAACGGGTTGGTAGCTCCAGATAAATTCGGTGTCGTAGTTGTGTCGTTTCGTCCCCCTGGCGATTGTCGTTTTCAGTGGGCGGATTTCGTCCATATAGGGATCTGACCATTCCACCAACAGTAGCTCCTCAAGGTGCCGAAAGAGGCGTAATACAGATGAAAGATCAGCGAGCGTGTAATTTGCCTCGGAAAAACTAGGATGGGCCAAATAAAGCGATCCTGTGGACTCTTCCAAGGCGACTCTTTTGACCCTTTGCATGTCGATAGGATGGAATTGGCCGATATCCCACGCACAGCCACTTAGAACCCGATGACTGGTACCCCAATCGTCCCCGCGAGAGATGAATAGGACATCTGTATCAAAATTGAACCATGTTTGAGGACCGTGAGACCGTGAGCGAAAGGCAAGCTGATAGCCTCTCTTGATCAAAGCGTCTCGAGATTCACGGCATGTATGTAGGAGTGCAGGAATCGGAGCAGTGCTAAACAATTCAACTTCCCTACACAGTTCCCAAGCATAACCAGGGTTCTCACTTAGCCAGTCAAGACTGATTCGAGGTGCGAGCTTTGTCACGTCCCAAGGCTGATACTGCGACTTGGTAGTCGAAAAGCCGTAGCGCTCAAGTGTTGACTGCTTGGTCTGAGACGGAATTTGAGATCGCCAATTAAATGAGAAGTGGGTGAGAGACTCGTCTAATCGGATGGCGTTTGGTGTTGTACGTATACGCTCTGCGAATTCATCATAATCTTGCTCAGTAGATCGGAGGACGTGGACAAAGCGGGGTGGCGTGGCCAAGCTGTAGATCTCTTGGCGGAGCTCTAGAGGAAGTAAAGAGAAGAAATGGAACTCAGTGAGCGACATGGCGCGACTATTACGGCTGCTATCTCTATGATATGCAATGAAGTTGGTAAGGTCTTACCGCTTGAGATGGCAGCGTAAGCAGGCTGACATGGTCAGAGGGAACAACGTTAGTCCGTGGATCACCATTGGCCAAGGAGGAGTGAGAAAGATAGGCAATCCGATCATTTATGTTTCTGCCATTCTATCTAGTACGGGAAGCTTCCCTCCGGGATCTTTTCCAAAACTCCAGATTTCTTTTGCAACTCATCCTGGTCGTACAAATACGGCAAGAGAATGTCCGCCCAGTGATGTTTACCCTTATACTTTGAAGCTGCCTCATCCCAGTTCTCAATCGCTTCAGCTAGACGCCCTGGAACATGAGGCTCTTGTGCGATTGTGGTGATTGGCTCAAAATATGTACGAACCGTGAATAGAAGAGCTTTAGATCTGGGAAGTCGCCGGAGTGATTGTCTCTCGGAGCGGAAGTAGAGATCGTTGATAGTGAGACCCTTGTCATTTGCCGTTTCCCAGGCTGAGAGTTGTTAGAGCGTTCGAGAAGATGTGGAGGGTTACTTACAGGCTACTTCGCTGCTGTCTTGATCACCCATGCGGTGAGACCAGTGAAGACCATCATCGAGTTGGATGAAGAACTAAATGGTCAGCGACGACTATGAGACGGGAAACATACTCACATTGTTTCGAATCACTGCCTTATCTGGCTGCATCGTCTTGAAAAAGCGGTTCATAGACTTTTGCAACTTTGTCTGGTAGTGAGGAACCTTGGCTTCAATGTGTAGAGTGTCTAGAGACATTCTGAACTTTTCGCTCAATCGCCAGAAACCAGGCAGACAAACAGCTCCAGCGTCGAGGTGGTATTGGCCGTCTGAAATGTCAGCCAAGCAATAATGGTAGCCGTGGAACTTACCATCTTCTTCGACCATAATGATGAGGTCATCTTGGACCAATTTGGCAGCTGTTGTCATTGCTTCCTTAGAAGTACCTGATGGTCAGCTGGGTCTGGCTCTGAGGATGATACATACTGGCTGGGTATTTGAACTCTTCTTTTGTCAAAGTGTTGCGAAGAATGCCATTGCTGAGCCGAAAGATCTTGGGGTACCGAACAGTCAAGTATGCAGTCAATTCCTCCAGAACCTCGAAGCAGGCATCTCGAGTTACAGCGTTATCAACGTATTGAACATGCGCATCGATGTCTTTCTCGAGCTCAGAGACCTTGATATCATGATACCAAAGAAAGTTGGAATCCATCTCAATCCAATTATTCCAGTCCATCTTGCGAATGCCCATGGTGACGTGGTTGGGTCCATGACGACAAGGTCGGTATAACTCGGGTTTCTTTGCGTCCAGATCGAAATCGACCAAAGGCGTTGGTGAAGGGGTTTTCCATTCAACGTGGGTTTTGACTGTCTTGTCAGATAAGTTCCCTGTTAGATGAGAAAACATACCAGCAGCTTTACCCTTGCGCATCCATTCATACACAGCGAAGAGACATAAGCCCACTGCCGCAAAGGCAATGAGAACAGCTTCTTGACGAAGATCCATTGATTTGAGTAGTATAGACATGATTGATTGATGGAACGAGACAGAATATCGTTGAACTTAAATATCTGGGATGAACAGTGCCTAGAAACTTTCCACTTCCGGATTACTTCCCCGACTTACCATCAGCGTATCAAACCTGATGTAATGACTGCAAACTAAGCCAGTTACGGTAATTCACCACGACTCAGCTTCCCCGCCCGGATGATGTCGTCCGCTGGTCCCTAACTGCGGGGATGTTTAGGGAAGATAATTATTGACTATCTCATTACTACTTATGATGTTTTACCAGTCTTGGCTGTCTTGATAACACCCTCTTTGTGGAGTGCCTCGATGATATCGAGAATTACAAAGTCACAACCTTTTGCCGCCATGATGTTTGCTCCAACAGGGACAAGCTCGTTTTGGAGACTTGAGTTGGAGAATTGGCCCAGGTCAAACATGCCCAGTGAGACTGCGTAATCTGGGAGTCCGGCGACAGAAGCGAGTCTTCCAGCGTAGACGGTCTGACTGCCTGAGTTGGAGTTTGACTTTTCTGCCTCCAAGGATTCTTCGCAAGCTTCCTCGGACCCAAGGGTTGAGTTACAATTGACTGTGGTGTTGAGCTGGGCAATGAGAGACTGCTGCTCGGAGCTGGCTTGTAGAAGCTCGCGGATATACGGGTTCGAGCCACTGATTTGTTAGCGATGAATTGAGTCGACGGGACAACATACTCTTGAGAAACATCTGGCTTGTATGAAGGATAGCTGGCTGATAGATAGACGTAGACAGCATTCGAGCAGCTTTTGTTGTCAGCAGTCAGAAACTCGCTCGCAACCCATTCCTCAACACCTTTCTTGGAAGCCAAATCATCTTCATGCGTCAACTGCGTCATTGTCTTATTGGCGTTCATCCACCCTTCGCGAATCTCAGGTACCATATGAGGGAATGCACCATCGTGAAGACTCTTGTACTCTTCGACATAATCCTTGCCAAATTCATTCCACTGCTCGTAGGTTGTAAGATTCAGATAGACATTACCCACGATATTTGAGAGAGGCTCGTCGCTGAGTGCCTTTGGTGTAGAGTTTGTCCAGGCCGAATCAATTGAGAAGACAGAACCATTGGCAGACAGTAAGTTTGTGAGGCTATTTAAGAACTCTCCTACTGCATTCGCCGCTTTAGTGGAGTCCTTGTCAAGGTTGAGGAGAAACTGTTCACTACCGCTGTCAAGGAGGACCTCAGACGGCAGCCCGGAATACTCTTTGATCGTGCCAGCGTAAAGAGATCGGGTAAACTTGGACAGAATGACAGGGTCCCTAGCAATAATACCTGAGGTGTCCATAGCCGACGAAAGAGGGAGAGCTCCTGTGAGATTGACAGCGTCTTGTGTAGGACGATTGCCATGGACTGCATTCTGGAGTGCAGGGCCACGAATACTACCGCCTGTATCGCTTCCCATACTAGCATCAAGCCAGTCATACGAAGCAACAGCTGCAGCAGAGCCACCGGAGCTATCACCAGGTGAGTTGTATCCGTCGCCTCGAGGGTTGAAGGGGAGAAGGTAGTCAATGTGCTCAGTGACGTATCCGCCAGCAAACGCAAACTCGGACATTTTGTTCTTTCCGACGACTACAGCGCCTGCATCGATGAGTTTCTGCACACATAGAGCAGTCTTGGTCTTGACTTTGCTCATTTCGTATAGAGCTCTGTTGCCTCCACTTGTCTTGACGCCTTTGAGGTCGTACAGATCCTTGACACCGAGACGAAGACCAGCGAGGGGCTTTTCCTTTGTGGGGGTGAAGTATAAACGCGATGGGACGGCGATGGTGAGACCTCCGGCGGAGAGGGCACCGGCGCGAAGGGGATGATGGGTTCCGGAGGGGTCTTGGTATGTGGACTACTATTGTCAGCGAGGTTATTTGGGTAAGCGGGGAACATACTTGGATGAAGGCTTGGTTGGTGTCGACATAGAGGCGGTATGCTTGGAAGACATTGCCAGTGTAGCGATGCACAAAGTATGGACCTGCAGGCACCGACTCTTGGCCAGTGTATACAGATGAGACATTGTACTTGGAAGAGTTGAAGGCCAATTCCTTATCAGACTTGATGTACAAAGCTGCGACAGTCAGACACATTGCCCCATCATCCACAAAACTTACCTTGAGTAAACTCCTTGGTCCACACATCATCCTTCTCATACGCCTCCAGGGCAGAGGCAACACGCTCAGCATTTGCGGTCTGGTTCAACTCAACAACCGTCAAAGGCGTAAATTCATCAGCATCAGCCGAAGCATTCCACGAGTCCAACTTCCACGCTGCGGTCGGAGGAACAAAGTACTCATGATCGCCAAGCTGTATCTGCCTCGAAACAGAAGCGGCAGACACACCCGCAAGGTAGAAAACACCGAGTACCAGGGTAGAAAACGACATTGTAATAACTGCTGTCCATTAATCTCACCAGCGAGCGGGAACTCGTTATATAACGTGCTCGCCAAAACTGTACATCTTGGCCTACAGGCTTCCCATGTTCACTCCGTCCCATTGTCGGCCAATCGCGGGATTGGAATCGTTAGCCCCCAAACTGTCGGGCTAAAGCTGACGATCTTGGGTGACGTGTAGCCTGGTGCGGCCCCCACAAGCCGTGCCTTGAAACCAGTTGACATTACCCCGTTTTGGCTATTCAAAAAGCGTGCTTGTCGAGATCAGCCCTACGAGAAAGCTGATGCCTGGGGATAGGGCTTGAATTGCTCTTTCGAGAAGGTTAGTGCGAGCTGAATGATTCAGCACATCACAAGAATCTTGATGGTCAGGTAATTGCATCATAACATCTACTTGAATTGCCTTTTTCATTCTAATACAGTTGTAGATCGTCCTATTTTACGGGCCTCTGCAATTGGCCGACTCTGAAGCTTATCCACGTTAAAAGTCTCGGCAAAGTCTGACCCGGGTTTCGGATGAATTACAAACGTCGGCAGTTTCACTTGGCAGCAGATAAGAGTAAAAGGTTAATTCATCGGCCGATTTTAAACTCCCGTACGGAGGTCCCTGCCAAAAGTTTGGTCTCGACCCCCTGCTTATAAAATAGAGGATTAGGCGATTACAGTTAATAAGGTACTTCAGTACTTTAGTCTTATTTTATCAGGACTAGAAGCTCTATAACCTTTTCCCTAAAGTCTACTATAATTATAATTATAGCGCTTACTTTACTATCAATAAGAGACCTCTTATACCTTCTAGGTACCGATAGGGGCATTCCCTGCTAGCTTCATTTGGCTAACAGGGGGTTAGGACAAAACTTTTGGCAGGGACCTCTGTAGTTTGAGTTCCCAATTTCCCGTTAGAGTTCTTGTTAGAGTTTAATAAGCGTAGCATTCTTGTTGATCGTTATATCTGGCCATTATTAAGCGCTTCTGTAATACCGACGTCCCGTTTAAACGCCTCGAGCCAATCTTTGTTCTCTGCGATGGTTTGGTTGAATGGGTCATCACTAAATTGTTAGAAAATCTACCAGGTCCAGGTTAAAGGGCACGTACTCGTTGTAGCTGATCCATCGCGCGTAATGCTGAATCTCTTCATCTGAGGGAACGCGACTCGCTGGATTATGAGGCGACATTATCGCAGATACCCATCGTCGTAGTTCCTGGGTAAACCACCGCCAGTAATTATGATCATTCAGAAAAGCTGTACTTGTTTTGAGAACGAGACCTCGAGCGGCGAGAAGATGGGGATCTGGCCGAAGTGGCGTGTTCCAAGCTTCAGGGTTTTCCGTCGTCGTGGAATGTCGCTGTCGGAAAGCGGCCAGCCAGTAATCATCGTCTGCTGCTGTATGATTCACATTTGAATCTGAGCCGTGGATGATGACGCGCGCTTGTCGGCGGAGGTCGTCGTCGGGCGGTTCAATGCCAATGACGCGTTGCAGGTCGAGATAAGCTCCTAGTTCCTGTTCAAGACGCGTATAGTCCTGGATCATGGCGTTCAGGTTCATCCCCTCGGATAATCCAATCAGCTCAATTCCTGTGCGTTGTCGAAACGGGAGAAGCCAATCTCCGGGTAAGTGAATGATCTTGATGAGCCAGTTGGCGATGAAATCGGATGGTGTTGCTGAAACTTCCTCCAATCGACCGACGATTCTGCAGCATTCTTCTCGCAGTTCATCATCTCTGATACTCAATCCCAGGAGCTGCTTTGCTTGTACAAACTCTTGTAGCTGCGTTTCAAAAGGACATCCCTCAAAGATGTTGTTCTTTCCGCTAATTTCTAGTGAAGAAAGTCGACTCTCGGCGTTTGATCTCATAGGTCCGAATTGAGCTTGTTGAGAGATTGCGACGTTCGAAAAGACTAGATCTCGAAGCCATGATGGGCAGACTAGGTCAACGTGAGACAGAGGTTCAGATGCAAATAAAATCCGGCACGCTTCGAGCTGCATTTCGTCGCCGGTCGGCATTCGCGCATGTTTGTAAAAGTGATTCTGCATGAAATACGCCAGCTCTAATTTGAGCAACTCGTAAGCTGTCCGGGGCGTTTCAACGAGCGCACGGCTCCCTTCAAATGGAAAAGGACTATTCCGTTCAGTTTCGATAAAGTCTAAAAGTCAGCAACCTCTCAACTGCTCTCCAGATCAACTTACAAGGAGGAATCGAATTCTCAACAAGCTCAAGAATATGCGGCTCAAATCCCCAATCGCCCTTCCAGTCTGCCATAGTCTTGCCCGTCTTGAAATGATCAGCTAGGTGATGTACACGATCAATCCACGTCTCCATCACGAGATTACAAAAACCGCATCGCGAGTGAATAGCTGGCGGCGGAGCTTTCCACTGTCTCATCGGCCACTCGGCGAATTTAGCATTATGGACCAATTTGAGATGTTGATTAAGGTGGTCCTTTCGATTGAACGTGCGCTCCTGAACTGGTCGATTCTTGCACGCTGAATAATTGTGTGTTTCAATGTGTGCATCGTCAGGATCAACGTGGCCGCAGAAAACACACCGGGTCTCGGAACTATCGGCTTTTTGACCACGGGGCCCTTCTGGACTACAGACCCAGCGCTCAAGCGGAAGATGAAGAGAATTCTCGTGGCGTGACCAATCGTGCTTTGCTCGGAATGTCTCGGTGCAGAATGTGCATTGGAATGCCTTTCGGGGAGCTGCTAATGATCTTCGCTCTTCTTTGTATGCGCGTCTTCTGCGACGAGAACTTCCTCGACTAAAGAGCTCATTGAGGCCGAGTGATGAACGGCTCGTGTGTGAATTAACTGAGCTGATTGAGCTGGATCGCGATGTACCGACACTCCGAACTGATGGCGTTCGAGATAGTCTCGTGTATGGACTCGAAGAACCTATGCTGTTAGCCTCACTCACGCACGTTTCACCAAACTCACCTGATTGTGGTCGCACTGAAGCGACAGCCCTCGCAATCGCAGTAACAGCAGCAGGTTCATCCTCAGGCGGCGAATCAACCCAGCGCTGCAGAGGATCCATATCAGACGTATGCCTCACAGCCGGCGTCCCAGGTCTAGGCGGTATATCCATAGCAGGCGTATCACCATGTCTCGGCGAAGAAGCACTCGACGGAATCTTTCCTCGCCGTCTCGCATTAGCCAGCCAATTAGATATCTGCGTCTTTGTAAGCCCCGTCTCCTCCTGCAGCATCCGCCGTTCAGGTTCGCGCGGATACGGATGGTTCTGATGCGTCGCGAGCCAATTCTTCAATATCCGCACCGACTCCCTCGTGAATCTCCCTCCGACCTTTGCAGGCGGTGCTGGTGTAGCAGTTTGATTATATCCATGCAGCGACAGGGGCGTGAAGGGATTCTGCGGCGCGGGATGAGTTGGAGCAAGATTGGGGATTCCATTTGATAGGTCTGGGGGAGGGGCTGAGTCGGACATGTAGGGGGTCAAGTCATCGCTGATGAAGCCGTCCAATAGATCGACGTCTGTGAAGAGATTGGGGTTGTTGAAATTCATGGTGAGAGTGACTGTAGGGGGTCAATGCATGCACGTCACTGAAAAGGTGAAGAAGAGAGGTCTGATCCCTTCAGAAAGGTTATCAAGTGGCGGCATTGGCTGGTGGTTTCTGATTGGCTGACGAAAGGGAAACCTTGTCATCACGCCCTATTGATGGGGCGTCATGTGAGCGGGGAACTGGAAGTATCTGAGGCTAATGAATATTTGGGATAGGTATGTCTATGAATGTCTATTTGCTTGATGGAATGTTTCGTGGAGTTCAGATAACATGACGCGAACTGGTCTTTGGTTGATGTAGATGTCGTCAAATTGCTTGAGGACGTCAGGGTAGGGCCTCAGGTAGTCTCTAGCCTGCCAGAGGTATTTCTCTGCCTTGGACAGATTGCCAGTGTTTTGAAGCATTCGGGTGATGTATTCCTCGTGTTTCTTTCGCTCCTCTTCGGTGAGGTTTTCCTAGAAATGTCAGTGAGCCCTATGTTTGCTCAACAAACATACCTTGATGTCAAACATGAGATTCATGGTGGGTTCAATGACGACTGATTTAAAGTCGATGTCGGGATGCTCTTTTTGAAGGTCTTTGGTTTGCGCTTCAAAGTCAGAGATTGACTGCTCTCGAGTCTTTTCGTACAACTGTTTTGAACTCATTTTGATGACTTTTTGCCTTTTGTTTGATGTGTTGGGGAAAACTGAGATTTCATGACAATTGACGTGGACCTCCGACACGTCAACCTGCAGGGGAATGTCGATCACCCCAGAAATTGCATAACGTCATGAATTGCTGGCGGGAGACATGACATGATTCAAGTAAAAGAAGAAATCACATAACGGTCATCGGGAATAGTAGATTTAGCTGCTACAGCCTGAGTCAAGGCTCGGCAGCCAGAGTACCATTTTATGATGTAGGACTATTTACTCAAAGCCCCCAATAACAACCCCTGCAATTCTTCAAGACTCTGTCGACTCGTCTTCTGGCTCGCCATGACATAAAAGACGTTGCCCAAAACTCGACTGTGAGCATTCCAAGTCCCAGCTCCCTCTCTCAAATGGGTCTGAATCTTCTTGGCAGCCAGACTCTTGTACCCAACACCATCATCATCCCTCAAACTAATCGCCAAAACACTTCCAAGAGCCCAAACACCCAGAACCTGCTGATTATGCGAGACATTGTTGACAAACTCTCTCGACCAAACAGACCAAGCCTGAGTATTCTTCTCCCAATCCTTCTCCGCCCATTCCCATTCTCCCCTCTTCTCCATATCCTGCATCTCCCGCACCGACTCAACAGCAACTTGACATCCAACAGCATGTGCCGTATAACTATGTCCGTGCAGCAAAGCATCACTCTTGTCATCACTAACAAACGCATCGAAAATACTCTCAGACGCCATCGTCGTGCACAGGGGTACAAGCCCGCCTGTAAGTAGCTTAGCGTTGACGGAGATGTCGGCGTCGGTGCCGAGGAATGACGCCGCTGTAAACCGACCGAGGCGGTATAGCCCGGTAAAAACTTCGTCGAAAATCACGGGGAGTCCAGACCATGAGAGTGGGTCTTTGGGGCTGGTAGCGTTGCCGAAGAGGTGAGGGGATCGACGGACCACGTCCACTAGAGCTCTTTGGAAGAGGGGATCACTGAATTGTTAGAGAGGTCAAGAAGAGGGAGATGAGGCTTACACAAAGAGCATTCCTCCTGCGCCGAGGATTATCGGCTCCATCATGAGAGCGCCGAACTTGCGTCCAGAAGCTTGGAGTTTTGAGAGAACGCATTCAATGTAGCGCTCATACTTTCGGTAGTGCTCGGTATTGAGCCGAGATTCGAGATCAAAAACCTCCGAGATCGATCTGAGGTCCGAATCGTGTCCCAGCTCATCCCTCAGACCCTCAGGGACCTGAACAACCCATTTTCCCTTGACGCACTGAATGGTAGGATAGTCAAACCAATACCCCTTACCCTCATACCACTCAATCTTTTCATTGTAAACACACGGCTCCGCACAATCCATCGCACCAATCGTGTCTCCGTGATAACTCCCCTTGAGTCCAAGGATATGAACATTATCATTCGGTCCCCAGCCATACCGCAGCCTCGCCGCCCTCAGCGCCATCTTGACAGCGACTTCACACCCCGTGCTTCCATTATCAGAGTAGAAAACACGTGAAAATCGCGGGTTGTCCGCACCCTTGAGGAGCATCTCCGCAAGTGCTAATGCAGGCTCGTGGATTGCCTCGGCAAACATTACGTGGCCGTACCGACCGGCTGCGTAGGCTGCTGCGAGGGTGAGGCGCGAGTTGGCGTGGCCGAGACCTTGGGACCACCATGATGCTGAGCCGTCAAAGGCGGGCTGGAGTAGATTCGGAGAGGATGGGTTGAGGACTTGGAAATAGTCGCCGTGGGCTGAGTCGATGGCGGAGATTGTATCGGCGGTGACGAGCTTTTGTTGGGTGAAGGGGTACCAGATTGATTTGCTTGCTTTGGAGGACATTGATTCGAGGCGGGAGATTCGGTCTTTTCCTCGTTTGTCGAGCGCTTCGAGAACGTGGTCGACGTTGCGGGCGGCGTAGTACTCTTTCATCTGCTCAATGTCTTCCTGTTCATTGTCCAGTCGAGTGGGTGGTTCGGGGACTGTATCGACAGAGATGCCGCCCTGCTTTGCAAAGTAGTCTCGAAGGTATTGATAGTTTTCGTACTTCATGTCCTGAAACAGAAGAATTGACTCAATGTCATGGCCACGCATTCTCAAAGACTCATAGGCAGAAATAGTCTGTGAGATGCCGCCGAGCTTTGAATCGCCAACGAGGATGACTGGTGCTCGCAATGGAGCGTAGAGATCAGCTTGGGGCGTACCAGATGGACCAGGTGAGTGAACGCCGCCAGCAGTCTCTAGAAACAGCCATCCTGGACCATCAGATGCGTATCGAGACGTGGTGTCGTAGATCTTTGTGAGGACATCTCGATCGGATGGGATTGGCTACTCTGTAAGCTTGGTTCACCGATGAATTGACTTCATACCTTGCCAGATGCCTTTGCAGCTATATGAGGACTGCAGGGAATATCGTATTGGAAGAGCGTCTCATGATTCGTCGACGGAGCATATCGTTGAATATGACTGACTCGTTAGACAATTTCTCCCAGAAGCACACAACTTCTACTCCAATTAGCTCAATTCTCCCAATTTCCCTCAAACTTACACCATCCATCAGCCTCATCCGCAGCCCCTGTAGAAACCGGCTTAAGAAACCACGTCTTATCACCCCGCTTACTCGCAGAGTTACACAGAATCGTACTGAAAATCGTCTTTCCAACATCAGTATTCGCGCCGTAAACCTGATGCGCTCGCAGCGACCGCCAGAGAAGAGCAGGCACCGGCGCCATTTTTGAGATGAGTGAAATGGACGAAAGGGTTGAGGTGGAATGCTGCGGTTTATAATGGAGGGTCTAGATCGGCACGGCTAACGACTCCGGGCGGGGCGGGGGCTCAACATGTACTAAACCCAACAAATTCCGCGTCTTTTACCGAGTGAAGTGACTTGTGAGTGAGTTTTTAACTTTGTAATTATGTCGAAATTGGAGGAGCAGTTGAGAGCGCGATTATTGGATCGTGAGAAACGGTCTCAATTGCGGCGATTGACGACGTTTCCAGCTGACAATGTCGACTTTTCGTCCAATGCATACCTCTCTCTCTCGTCGGTACCTGAAATTCGAAGCGCGTATCACTCCCTGCTTGAGAATCATGCAGCGCCGCCTCCGCTGTTAGGGTCCGGAGGGTCACGGCTGCTCGACGGCAATTCAACCCTGGCAGAGAATCTGGAGAGAGACATTGCGGCATTTCACAACGCGGATGCTGGGTTGTTGTTTAATTCGGGGTTTGATGCGAATGTTGGTCTTGTGAGCTGTTTACCACAAACGGGGGATGTTGTTGTGTATGATGAGCTGATTCATGCAAGTGCTCATGATGGGATGCGATTGAGTCGCGCGGGGCGGAGAGTATCGTTCAAGCATAATTGCGTGTATGGAGAGGGGGGCCTTGATGAAGTTTTGAGTGGAATTGGGGGCGAGAAATCTGTGTTTATTCTTGTTGAAGGTGTTTACAGTATGGATGGCGACGTTGCTCCTCTTAAAGAGATTGTGGCATGCGTCAAAAGTCGACTCCCAACCAATGGCTACATCATCGTTGACGAGGCGCATTCTACCGGCATTTTTGGCCATCAAGGACGCGGTCTCGTATGCGAATTGGGTTTGGAGAAGGAGATATTCGCACGCTTGCATACGTTTGGCAAGGCAATGAGTTCGTTTGGAGGTAAGTAGCCAAAACCACTCATCCAACAATGCTAACCATGCAGCTATTGTTCTGTGCTCACCCACGACACGAGAGTATCTCATAAACTACGCACGAACTCTTATCTACACGACTGCAATGCCATTCTCCTGTCTCGCGAGCATCGGCATCTCATATCAGTATCTGCAGAGCGGAAGGGCTGATGAGAGGTTGAAGCATCTCTGGAATCTGGTTAGCTACACGCACAAGCTACTGGCGGAAGCATGCTCCCTCAGCCAATCAATTCGCGCGGAGGCAGCACCGAAATCACCAATTATACCAGTTTTTACATCGCAGCCACGCAGCCTAGCTCAGTTCTGTCAGGAACGAGGGTTCACAGTCCGCCCAATCGTGGCGCCGACAGTACCGAAGGGCAGCGAGAGGGTGAGGATCTGTGTGCATGCAGGGAACACGGTTGCGGAAGTGGAGGGATTGGTTGAGACGATCAAGCTTTGGGTGCAGGTTCATGAGGGGTCTGCTAAACTATAGACAAGACGTGTTTGTAGAGATAGACAGGAATGCCACTAGCAATTGGAGGCGCTTTCATTCTCACTAAACTCTTGGTAAGCCTTCAACTAGGAACAGTTCCTGAGTTCGTCGTCGGCGAGTAATTGAATGACTAGCGAGGAGGTTCGGCAAACCTTACGCCCATCCATCCTATATTAGGTTCAACTAGTGTATTGCGAGACGATTATATAAACTCGACTTTCCCCCAGTCTCACTGCTCCCGGTATCCTTGAGGCTATTCAGTTACGGCGCACCACATTAGGGCGAATGTGCTACGAGGAGTTGTGTTTCCACCATGGTCACTTAGCTTAGGTCATCTTCGATCTACGAATATATCGACATCTATTTGAGACGAAACGATTCAATCTGGGCCGAAAGTGATGACCGAAACCCCGATTAGGTCCTTCGCCCAAAGCAAGCTCTAAATCTACAGCTCTCCCTGTCCATCCCGAAATACCTCATCGTACCACGGCTTCTCCGCCTCCGCCCTTTCCGTCTTTGCTCGACAAACGTGCCCAAACTCACGCTCCACGATACTAGCCTTTCCCGAATCGACGATGAACGTTTTCGGCTTCTTCTGAGTGATATTCGACCGCGACTCCCAGTATACCAATCGTTCCCCGTTCACGGCAATGTCCAGTAATGGCTCCGCTTCGACGATCGCTAACTGAGCCTTGATGAGTTGGCGAAGGTACGGGAAGAACCAGATGCGGTCCCACCAGAGATATCGACGTTTCTTGGCTCCATCCTTATGAGCATTGTGATGGACGACGACGGGAATGGCAGTAGAGTAGAAGTCGGCATATACGGGCATATCTCCCCAATCTGCTGGATCGTGAAGAACGTGCATGTTCAGCGGGTTTGTGGAAGATTGGATGTCGTCTGGCACACCGTCTAATCTTGGTTCAATCCCGAGAGACACTGACTTTTCTGCAATACCAGTCTCGTTACTCAGCGCAATAATCTCCCCATCTTGCTCCTCAAAAACAGTCGGGATGAACAGATTCTGCGTATAGTCCAGCCCGACATGGTACTCAAAGTCGCTATGCATAACTTCGAAGCTCCTATCCTTTCGAGACACTGTATTCTTGCGAAGCCAGCGCCGCCAGATTTCTTGTTCCGCGAAAATTTCACCGAATATTCCTTGATCGCTGTACAAATCCTTGCCGTTCACCAAACCTCTCTGCATCCGCTCATGCACGCGACGAAAGTACTTCCTCATATCACCGACAGGGCCAATCATGCTCCCGCTGTTGAGATATTTCGGTCGTACATCGTGAAATACTTCAGGGTCTTTGTGGGTATTCGGTCCGTAGAGGTCTTTACAAGCTGGGCTTTCAGGGAGTTGATCGCAGTGGAGGACTGAGCCTGATGATGGCGGAGGGAATCATTTCTTCTGGGCTGATATGATGATTGTTTGTTCCATTGGGGGCATTCCGCGGTCGTTCCATTATGACGCTAGTCGTTGGTTGGCTTGACGGTTTGCTTCGTGGTATCGCTGTAGGAGGATTTCTGGCGGAAGCTGGAACCAAACGTCATACGAGTCCGTGAGAACAACGATATCATTCTCCTCAAGTCTATTCTCGTCGGGAGTGTCTGGATTTGAAACGCTATCGAGATACTCCAGAGTACCCGTAATCTTTGCAAGATGAGAACCTCCTTTCCAACCCTTGGACTTATCATACGTCTTACCCCAGTTCACAATAACCGGAGCTGGATACCCCAATGCCAACGCACTCGTGATGACTTTGCATAAATCGTGGTCTGGGTTATTGGCAGGGAGGACAATACTAAGCCGTCGATCCCTTGAAGGAAGCTTGGCAATGTCCTGCTGCGGGTACGTCTCATAGGCTTGGCCAGTCGCAATCTCTCCAGCCAAGAATGCGCGGCCCTGGTTACGTTAGCATTGGCGTTGGGGGCTGTTTTCTCTGCTTACCTTGAGAGAAGTGAGGGCTAGTAGGCCGGGGAAAATGAGGAGAGCAGCGATGAGGATTGCTCTTGTTTTTAGGGGAAGACGAAGAAGGCGTTTTACAAAGAGATGGAGGCTTGAACCACTCTTCTCGGGGGTGACGACATCTTCAAGGCTGCTGCTGGAGTCGAGCCGTTTGTAGCCTTGAGGCCATATCTGGGGGAGCATCTGGCGTAGTGTATTCATGTCGTACGTCAACAATTAACACAACGAGATTCTCGATGAATTTCAGGGGATTTCCCTCATATATACTCATCACGTTCATCTCTAGTCCTGCATCGCCACAGCAGGAACAAATCTCGGCATTCTTGGCACGAAACAGTGACGGTTCATACTTGGCGTCAGCACATATCAACGCACCACAGCAGAGAATGGCAATAACGAAGAAATTATATAATCGCCACCGTCCAATTATATGCGCCCGGTGCCATGATCCCTTCTTGGCTATGCCGAACGTCGCGAGCGCGCCGCTCAATGGTGGAGGCTAGTGTAGCCGGTAAATTCAGAAAGGGTTAAATAGATCTCGCCTAGAGCAAATGACTCGTTTAAACGACTCTTGCATTTCGTCTTCCGGTGTCTTTGGGCTGGTACGCCTCGTGGTCAATCCCGTGTGTCCCCCATTTCCTCCACCACCGATTTCCGTAGGATAATCCTTTGCTGCGACTCCAATGGTTGTTTGGTGTTTTGCGCACCTTTTTTCGCCCGTGAGTGCCTGTTCTATAATTAGATATTGTTAGAGACAAGAAAAAATACGTACATCTTCCGTTATTTCTCTTTGTTCGGGTGGTGAATTGATTGCACTCCGCACAGTACTTGCGATCGCCCATCCAACCCCGCAATCTCATGAACAAAGGACACGAAATGCATGCACAATGCTTCTTGCAGTATGAAACATTGCAGACTGGGTGGGCGGATGGGTAGTTTCGACATCTGTAGCAGATTTTTCCTCTGTATTCATGGCGTCTGAAGCGATGGCTTATTGGGGAGTAGACGACTTGCTGGTCTCTTGCGCCGACGCAATCTTGACGGCGGAGGGTGTTATTACGGTGTGGATCATGGCATTCTGAAGGGATGTCTGGTGTTGGACCAAGCTGATCGACCCATGTGAGATTAGGTTTGCTGGGGATGAGTGGTGCGACGAGATTTCGCATGTCGGGGCCGGTTAGTGAGAGGCAGACTAGGTCGTTTCTGGTGCAGAAGCTTAGGATGTCGAGTTTGAGCTCTGGAGGGAACTTGTGAAAGAGGGTGAAGGGTTCAGAAGATGCGGACATGGTGTCAGATGCGGCACGTGAGATGGAGAGTCAAGTGTTTGGTATTGAGTATCTAGGTGTGATGAAATGGCGAGAAGCGGAGATATTTATGAGCCTTCTTTGTGCTACATACTCCAATCTTCAGGCAAGGCATCTTAGGCAGCCTTCACAGACTCCGCAATAGAGTCACGTGTAGTCGATCAGCCTTGAAAGATGGGGATTCTGCCTGATTTGCCGTCATTGATTTGCTGACCAGGATTTGCCTTGATACCCTGTATGAGCGCGCCTAACGCAGAATATTATCTCCAAATGAGCAAATTTGATATGAGATGGTATCTATCTTGAATTGGATACGGCTTGTCAGTTGAAAGAAATTACGTTCAAGGCATTAGACTGAAATGGTTTAGGAATTGATGGGCTAGTCAGTCAGAAGAAAGAATGACAATGAAATTCCATGGTCTCATTTTGGACACTACCAGCAAGCATCCGACATTTCTTGACTCAATTTGCAGATTCAATTATGCAAAAGCAAACACCAGTGTATTAATCAGTGCACCAAGTCTGACTACTCTTTCAAGAGAAAACAGGTCGACATCAAACTCCAATAAAAACAACCCAACCCTAAGCAAACCAATTCATAATACGGTTCGCGATCAACACCAAGACTCTGTCGTCTCCAGTAAAACCCATAGAAGGGGACAATATCATCCTCAAACACCTCTTCCTCATCGTTGTCGTAGTGAGGTTCCTCTGCATTCTTGATCATCAAGTTCAAAACATCACACCCCTCCATTCTAGTCCACGGATGACCAGGTCGTTCCATAGTAGGCCCACCTTTCATTCCCTGCAACATGTCGTTCGCCAGGAATCGGAATTTGGACAGAGTCTTATCAAAGGATATTTCACTCTGAGTCCAGTCCAAAAGACCAACCTTGCCGTTCAACGAGTTGGGCCCAAGCTTGGTCGCGAGAGAGACATCCTCAGCGGTGAATAGCTTGCTGAGGACAGTGTTTCTGACACTGAGGATCTGAGCAGCTACATCTCGCGTCAACTGCTGCAGGAGCTGCTTCGCCATGTGTCGGAAGGTCTTGAGGTCGTTGATGAGCTCTCTCTGGTTGTCGAACCAGGCCTCGGGCCAGTTTCGTTCGTCCTTGAACAGAGTGCAATGCGGTTCAAGAAACTTGGCCAAATTAATCTCATAGTGAGAGAACCAACGGCGGAAGACATGTTTTTCGCGTCGGACACATTCATAAAACCGCTGAATGTCGCAAGCCATGATTCGAGTGTTGAGCTTTTCCCTGGGGGTCATGTTTGTTTCGGTCTGGTTCATCTGGTCCAAGTTGGAAGCCATGAGGCTAGTCTGCTCATGAGACATCTTGTTTGTGACAGTAACAGCGTCTGTTATAGAGATGTCGTCGCAAGAAACAGGTGTCAACTCGTCTTTTGGGGGTATAGGCCCAAGAGCGCAGAGTGTAAAGGACGAAGAGTAAGAGTGAGGAGAGTCTGCTGTGATAACGAACAAAGGGTAAAGGTGAGTCAAAGTTGCAGAGTGCAGAGTGTATGGGAAATGTTTGGAGGGAAGAACCAAGTCCAGCTGAACATGGGAGATGCGCTCTATTTATCATAGAACTGTACCCTTGCTAAGTCAGGCCAACATTATTAACTTCCTGCTCACAGTGGCAAGTCGTTAGTGAGTTTGAGGAAGTGGCTCAGAGTCATAGACAAAGGCTTGCAGTGTTCACCAGCCCATGGCCGTGCTTGTTCCCCTGATACTTGTACCAAGTCCTTCCAGAAACCCTATTTAGTATGTGATACTTAAACTTTACGTTTTACTCGATTTTATACGTGATGACTTGATTTGGGGGTCAAAGATAGACTTTTGGCTTTAAAATCAGGTTGAAAACCTTGCGATAGACTTTGCAGTTACAGGGAACAACAAATTGACTTTCGCCTATGTCACAGCTTACAATGGATGTGCCCTCAAACGCGTCAGAAGGTTTTCAAACGTGATACAGTCCCCCTTTCCATGCCACTTCTGTGCACCGACGACTTCAAAACTTTGCCGCAGGTGAACTCACTGCGCTCTCACTAAAGTTTACGCTCCTTGAGTAGTAGAGCAGTGATGAGCGTGATCCCGGAGAACACGATGGAGAGTCCTGATTCGTTAGTCGAGTCTCACCAAGGGGACATCTACATACCGTGACCATACTCGATTCCTCTGATATAACCTTGAATCAGCACCTTTCTGATAGGCCCGGAAGCTTCGTCGATGAAGGAGACACTCTCGGCGGCTTTCCGAATGACCTAGAAACTTAGCAGACTTCACAAACGCAGTGGAATGACTCACGTCGTCAATGAAGTGTTGAGACTTTCCGAGGTCACTAAGGTTTTGCTGGATGTCGTGTCTGAGAAGGCCCTGGATGGCTGCACTAGTACCAGCCATGCCAACAACTGACCCCAGAGTTACAGACAGGAAGATTCCAGAAGACGCTGCTGCCTTGTCTTTGGGGTCGATGGAAGCTTGAAGAGCGATAAAGGCTGCACTTTGAGCGATTCCCATGCCAAGACCCCTGAATGGTTAGCATAGAATTGGAAAGACGGGAGCACGTACCCTGGGAAGACATAGAGAGACTCCAGCCAGTTGGTCTGTCCGTGCCAGCGTAGCAGCATCAGAGTATAACTTGTGATTGATGAGACGGCCGAGAAGATTATGAGTGCCTTGTATCGACCAGTTCTTTTGATGATCAAGCCTGTTGCTATGCCTCCGACTGTATTTCCGATGACTGCAGGGAATAGATGAGCGCCTGCTACTGTGCTCGACACGCGCTGAGTGACCTGGAAGTAAATGGGGACGGTATACATCATCTGACCGGTTAGTATCTGGAGGTCACGCGGTATTGGCACTCACTCCAACCTGTGCAGCTGCTTGACCAAACGCAATAAGATACGTCTTTGTGACGTCGCCACTTTTGAGTAAACGAAGAGGAAAGATTGGTTCCTTGGCCCAGCGTGACTCGACTAGTACGAATGCAGCTGAGAGAATCACACCAGCAGCGGCGAGAGTTGGCACGAGGGGATGACTCCACGGGATCTTCTGGCCACCAATCTCTAGAGGGACCATGAAAGCGAGGACAGAACCGCCCAAAAGGAGAGCCCCGAGTGCGTCGATCCTCTTGATGCGCTCGAGTGTTGCGCCCTCGGTCTGGGTTGTCGAGGGGAGGAGGATGGCAGCGATGATCATGGATACAGCGAATATCGGCGATTGTCCAAGGAACGACCTGCCCTGTCAGTATGAACTATTGATAGAGAGATACACTCACCATCTCCAGCCGATTGTATCAGCGAGAAAGCCTCCGAGCGGACCACCAATGCTACGGCCGACAGTGGCGATGACGTTCATGTAGCTTTGCCATGAGGCGACTTCTCGAAGAGGTGCGAGTTCTAATGGTCAGTTTGAATTGGATTGCATGATGAAGGCGTCGTACCAGTTATGATGACTGATGCCATTGTTGTCATTCCTGCACCTCCAGATCCAGAGATTACGCGACCTAGGATGACTTGCCACATTGACTGGCCAGCTCCTCTGAAGTTCGTTAGACAGAAGCTATACTAATATGCATAGACTTACACGAGGGCACTGAAATTGTTAGCCAGTGCAAGTGACCAATCTGTCGGGTGCGGAAACTCACCATCCAACAGCAAATAATCCATAGCAGAAGATCAATATCGTCTTTCGTCCAAAGATGTCGCTCAATTTTCCGTACTACTTAATTAGTCCGACTCGTCTCCGGAATTGTTTCACATACAATCGTTTGTGACGCCGCACTAGCCAACATGAAGCTGATAAATAACCAACTCGAATCCTGAAGCTTGCCAAACTCGGATGCAATTACCGGATGAGTAGCCAGCACCAAAGATCCATCAGCATTGGAAGTAAAGATGCCTAAACAGTTAGCTTCAGCCTTCAAGTGCTAGAAGACGTACCAATCAGCAACGCGACAACTACTCTCGCAATAAACGCATGGCTATACGTTTTCGGCTCATCGGTATTCCTCTCGACATCCGAGACCTCGGGAGGTATCTCCGGTATCAAAGGAGTCGTCTCTGTCGCGTTAATTCTGGTCATTTTACGCGATTAACCTGAAGGATTGATGGTGAAAGATTTACTTTTGAGATTCGTTAAATCTCCGATATCGTTTTTATCGTAGACGTGATTTCGGATCAAAGCACATCATCGCTGATCCACTCCGCGGAACGATGCACTAGCTAAGTGAGGCATATAGACGCGGGAAGTGGGCAGACATATAAAAGGCATAACCACTATTCTCTCTCTCTATCCTCTCTCTATTGAATATGAAATAGTTTTCGTATTCTGCTTGTCAATAGAGTGATGAGACAACCCCACTGATTCACGCCGCACCTCCGCATCGACCGCACGGACTGAGGAGGACGAGGCTCTTTTGGGACTGATCTCATGAACCCTGCCAGCAGATTTACCTATCATTTCTCTTTGTCTTGACCCAATACAATACTAGCAATTCATTGTCAAGACCAACGCCAGTCTCACTATCCCCAATTTGCACATCATGAACTTTGAGTCTCACTTGAACTGGACCAATCCTGACTCATCAATCAAGACTAAAATGTGGATCCGCCCTTTCTGAACATGTCCGAGACTTCGCCGTAAACTCATCGTAACCCCATGACCTCCAAATTCCATCACCACCAAACATGGCAGACCCAGGCGATCTCTTCATCGACTTTCCAGACTTTCAAAATGCCGCTGAGCCTGAGACTATCTCCCCTGGCATTCTGCAGACATCAACAGCGCCCCCAAAAATCGGCAATCGCTTTTCATCCGAGTCTGTCAAGATTCTGAGGAATTGGTTCGCCGCGCATGAGAGGCATCCGTATCCTACCATCCAAGATGTCCAGGATCTTCAAGAGCAGACGAGTCTGAATAGACAGCAGGTCACGAATTGGTTTGCGAATGCGAGGAGGAGAGCAAAGGTCCATTCGTCGCGGCCGACATCGCCAATGTTTCGGAATGATGATTCGGGGAATTCTTCGGGGCATCACACGCCGATTGATACGCCGCGGCGACGGGCGACTCCTGCGCCGTTTGAGCATATGAATCCGCTGCAGCGATGGGCGAATTCACCACCGGAACATGAGGCTGCGACAGTTGATGACATCTCACGAGCTGTTGCTGCGTTCTCAACACGACAGGGAAGATCACGGAGTCATGGGTCGTCGATCAGCAGTAGAGGGACGTCAGTGTCAAGTCATGATTCTGGGTCGTACAGTTCTGCTCATTCAAAACAATCATCGACGTCATTTGACATTTTCAAACGGCACAGTCGAAGGAGGCGTACAAAAATGAGAAAGGAAGTGAGGACGAATCTCCTCCAAGCGCAGAATACATATCAGTGCACTTTCTGTACAGAAACCTTCAAGACAAAATACGATTGGCAGCGTCATGAAAAGTCTCTTCATTTATCGCTTGAAAATTGGGTCTGTTCACCAAATGGACCGACAGCGATGCATCCAGAAGAGGGGCTTCTTTGTGTATTCTGTGGCGTCAAGAACCCCGACAAAACGCATCTCGATGGACATAATCAGAGTGCATGCATCGAGCGACCGATTGAAGAGCGGACATATCATCGAAAGGACCATCTGCAGCAGCATTTGAGATTAGTCCATATGTCAAAGTTTCTCAAATGGCCGATGGATGATTGGAAAGTCATGACGCAAGAGGTTAAATCGAGATGTGGATTCTGTGGCATCAATCTTACGACCTGGGCGAGCAGGGTTGATCATTTGGCAGACCATTTTAAAGCTGGGAGTACCATGGAGCACTGGAAGGGTGATTGGGGGTTTGAGGGCAAGGTCATTGAGAGGATTGACAACGCCATGCCTCCTTGTAAGTGCACGAGACAGATCAACAAGCTCTTTCTAACCTTTTTAGACCTGATTCACTACGAACGAAACTCGCCTCTTCCATTCGCAGCTACAAGAGGCCCAGCAGATACACCCACAAGTGCATACGAACTCATCAAGCTCGAACTAGAATACTATATGCGGAATCGCCATCAGTTTATAATGCCACCAGATCCCGAACTTCACTTTGAAGCATGTTCCGTGATCCTCGGCGCAGAAATATCCTCCCCCAACCAAGCGTCGTTATCCCCGTCTTGGCTATGGGATTTGTTCATGTCAGCTACCGAGATCGCCAACCAAGCTAAACTCCGACCAACGAAACAATTAGCAGAGGGGAGATTGAGCCAGCTGAAGATCAATGGAAAGGGAAATATCTTTGAGAATTGCGAGCTGGAGGCGGCGCTGCAGCAGTACATGACTGCTCATACATCCATGGGGCATTTTCCAACAGATTCTGAACTGCAGCAGGAGGCCTGCAATGTCCTGAATCGGACGGAGACGGCATCATCGCATCCGTCGAGGAGGTTTTTGGACTTTTTGATGAGGCTTGTTTGGAGCTCAACGGTTTGGCTGGAGCCGTTTCGTCAGAGGGCAGAGACTCTTGTGGCGTTGGCGAATGAGTCTGTTAATGATTCTTACTTTCTATGGGGTCAAACAGATACAGCTGTACCGTTGGATGCTTCGATGGAGCTGGACATGTTGCAGCCCTGGGTCGAGAATCGATCTCTGTCTCCAGAGGGAGTACCGGAAATACCAGCGATTCCGATGCACAGCACGCCAGAATCGAGGGCACTTATACGGGATAAAGTACGAACACAGACGCCATTCTTTATCAACGACAACAACAGCTATCGTCGATTGAAACGCGAACTCTCTCGATTCGTCATGACGACAATGTCTCCCAACAACCCCAACCGGCATATCCCAAGTGACGACGAACTCAAGTATCAAGCACGATGGATATTATACGATGAGTACGTTTCCCGATATGCAAGTTTCATTGGCTAACAGAACAGTGACGACCCTTGGAACCAAACACCCGTCGACAACGCAGAGTGGCTGCAAGAGTTTAAACGAGATGTTGGACTTCCTACTTAGATACAGGACAAGCACCCATATCTCGAGCCACAGGCTCGCTCTCAATAGAAATGTCAAAGTCGAAAATGTCCATCGGTATGCCGAGAGTCGTGCACGCGTTGGGAATGTCGACTATTCCTGCAATGGCGCCGCGGATGGGCGCGCAGGAGAGTAAGAGGTAGATTTGCTCTCCCGAGTAGCCTACATTGTCAGCGTAATTCTATTTGTATGAGTTGACGTACCGAATTGTTTAAGGTATTCGATTGCGCGGAGACATGACTGTCTGTAAGCTATGGTTGCATCCATGAAATGCTGCTTTCCGTTCTCGTCGACGGAGAAACCTTCAAAGATGAGGTAGCGTGAGGGACTAAATGTAGGGCCCATATCGCCTGGTCTGTACACTGGACTTTTGAGGCCTCGGGACTTCATGCCGCCTTTGATGAGATCAAACTTGATGGTGATGATACCAGCCTAAATTGTCAGACAGTAGTCAACGTGAATATATTGAGACTCACCATTTCAATAGCACCGCAGAAACTAATCTCGCCATCGCCCTGACTGAAATGGAGATCTCCAACAGAAAACTTTGCTCCCTCGACATGAACAGGAAGATACGTCGTAGATCCACGGGAAATGTTATTAATGTCACAATTTCCTCCATGTTCAGGTCGTCCAGGTATGGTCCTCGCTCCCTCCCTCGCAATCTTTGCCAAAACATCACCTGTAGCTTTCCCACCGTGTGCATTAATCTCATTCGGCGGCTGAGCCACAATCTTGGTAGAATCAGCCATTGACGAAACGAGCTCTGCCTCTCGACGGTTCCACTCTGCGAGAATCTCGGCAGATGGGGCACAGCCTAGGATTCCGGGGTGGATCAGCCCGGGGAATCGCACGCCGGGAATATGACGGCTTGAGCAGTAGACGCCGTCGAAATCCCAGATTGCTTTTGCGGCGGTGGGGTAGTGTTCGTCGAGAAAGCCCCCGCCGTTCTCTTTGGCGAAGATTCCGGTGAAGCCCCAGGGTGAATGGTCAAAGGGTTGGACGTCGGTTATGTTGACGACGAGGAGATCGCCGGGTTGGCTGCCTTTGATGTCGAATGGGCCGGTTAGGTAGTGGATTTTAGTTAGGTCAACATCGCGAACATCGTCTGCGCTGTCATTGTTGCCGATTTGACCACCTGTCCAGTCGAGACATTCTATCTTGACTGTCTCTCCTGGTTCAACGGTTGCAATACTGGGAACTACAAGATTAGCGATCTGTCAATTGGGTTAATTGGAGGCATACCATCTGGATGCCATCTGTTGTGGAGATGAGGCTGCTCTGAGGCAGGTTTGTCAAAGGACACGGATTGAGCTGTACGGATCTTGCCAGGCATTGTACTGATTGTTGATGAGATGATACAAATAGTGTCTTTGAATTGTCTCAATTGTATCTTCTTATAATAGTGATAGTGTAGTTGATAGATAAGACTATCTCGCCGCACGCCTCCGCATCTCCGCACGAGATAAGATGATAAGCTCGTCTTGTGACATTCCTGATAAAGCAGGTGGTTGCATTGTCACCCAAGGGCGAAACCCCGCGATTAGCATGCCGCCGGTACAGTCTGGACACTGTACGCCGCGGCCGTATCGAGATTGGTATATGAGATGGGGGTGTCCTCGGCAGATGAGGGTGTCGAGCAGCAACCATGGACGTCAAGACTTTTTCCCTCGGAGACTTTGAGCTTCAGAATGGCAAGGTCTTGCCAGATGCGGTGATTGCGTACAAGACTTTTGGCGAGGCTGGACTTCCGGCTGTGCTTTATCCGAGTTGGTTCTCGGGTGCGATATCCGATAATGAGTGGCTTGTTGGGAAGGACAAGACTCTTGATCCGGGGAGGTACTTTATTATCATAACGGCTCTTTTTGGGAATGGGCAGTCTACGAGTCCGTCAAACTCGGATATCAGTCCGTTTCCTGATGTTTCGTTCTACGACAATGTCAAGGCCCAGCATCAATTGATGGGCCATCTTGGAGTGAAGCATCTACGGGCTGTTTTGGGTTGGTCGATGGGTGCGGCGCAGACATTTCAATGGGCTACGCAATACCCCGACTTTATGGACATTTGCGTCCCCTTCTGCGGATCAGCCAAGACATCTCTTCACAACCAAGTCTTTCTCGAGGGCGTCAAGTCAGCGCTCCTCGCAGCAAAGGGCTGCACATCTGCAGGAAGTATCCAAGGACGCGTCGAAACCACAGACAGAAAATGGACCGAGAAAGAGAAAGACGTTGGCTTGAAGGCTTTTGGGAGGGGCTATGCAGGCTGGGGTTTCTCGCAGGCGTTCTACCGACATGAATTGTTCAAGAAGCATTACGGCGCGGCGGATCTTGAAGAGTTTATGAAGAATTTCTGGGAGAAGTGGGCGCTTAGCAAAGACCCTGAGAATCTGCTCGTAATGCTTCACACGTGGCAGGCGGGAGATGTGAGTAAGCAGGAGCCGTATGATGGGGATTTTGAGAAGGCGATGAGGGGGGTCAAAGCGAGGATCTTGGTTCTTCCTAGCAAGACGGATCTCTACTTTCCGTGAGTAACCCGTGGTGTTGTGGATGGTGCTGATGCTGACTTTTTAGGCCCGAGGACTCAGAGTATGAGGTTCAGTGCATGGGAGACAATGCGAGTCTGGATGTTTACCCTTCTATTTGGGGACATTGGGCTGGTGGACCGCCTGGGAACATGGAGGATGTGAAATGGTTGGATGAGAGATTGAGAAAGGTCTTTGATGAGGCTCCTCGTAGAGATGTCAGTTGAGCGTACAGTCAATTGCAGTTTTATATGTCATTCAGTCATTTAATTTAATTGCACTATTACCAGACGTTGTTCCCTTCAAAGTTGCCATCATTCGTGCATACTACGTAGATTGAGCAATCAATCCAGTACGCTATTCGGTCCACTCCTTGGATCGAAGGGATACTGATCCCCCTCTCAAGACCTCTCGTAATGGAGGGATACAACACATTCTTTGACAACACTTCGGGGCCCGAGATCAACAAGCCTCCGAATCGGCACCATCATATCCCATAGATAACACCCCAATTGACCAATAACCACAATCCCGAAATCACTTATATCTATGTCAAACTAAGGCGCACCCTGATAGCCTCCGACACTGTACAGAATGTTATCAATAAAACGTCAATTACTCGTCTATCTCCCGTGTTACCCCAGCTTGTCAGATTAAGGCGTTGACTAGCTTGTCAATCTAGGGCGGATGTCACGACAAGGCGGTGCTCCACCCATCCACCACTGATTGCCGAGAGTTTGGGACAAACTATCTTTGATCATATGAGCATGTTATACCGATCTCGTGATCTCTTGGAATTCTTTGATGGGCTCGTTGGAGTTATTGTTGTGTAAGAGATTAGCCAAGTTGCGGTGAACCACGCGTACGAGTCGAGAATACTCTTGGTGTCAATCGTTCTAGAAACTAGATATCGTGGGGTATGTGGATTCAACACGGGCCCAGCTCCGGGCGTACCGTTAGTTCGGAATCCCCACGATACCATTATCAATACTATCTCTCAGATTGGCAGCTATCAAGCCATCAGACTAAAATCGGTCAGGGTATCATCGGTTGCTTGTCATTGTTCACAAAGGGCGAAGGCCGGAAGGGTTCCGGCCACGATAGTAATTCCGGCCTCAATGTATATAGACGTGAAGTCTCCCATACTCAAATCATCAATTCAAGCCAGTCAATCTAAATCATCACAAAATGTCTGCTGCAAACACCCTCTTCCCATACCTCCGAAAGGACCCTTCCGAACTACCAGAGGGCGAGGATCCTTTCACCATCACAACTCGCACAGGATATCTGCCTTTCTCACTTCCTTTGAAGAAACTCCCTTCTCAATTTGATCCTGTTTCAAACCTTCTTAACGACATTCCTATTCTCAAGGAAGATGGTACACCAGGGTTGCTGGCGACCTTTGCTCTTGGGCCTCTCATCGACAGTGGAGCTCTCCCTGATTTGACTTCTGAGATTGATAATCTCGTTGTTCCTGGGACGGACAAGAGAGATATGGCTGCTATTACTGCTGCCTTTAGAGATTACAGCTTCATTGCTTCTTCGTATCTCCTTGAACCTTGCTGGGAGACTTATAGCAAGAGTGATGATGGCGGTTACGGACTTGGACGCCAGACACTTCCCAAGTGTATTGCTGGACCTCTTGTCAAGTGTGCCGAGATGTAAGTCTACCACCCAATCGAATTGACCTCGCTGACCCAGACCTAGTCTCGACATCCCCGCATTCATGTCTTATGCCGCCTCCTATGCCCTCTACAACTACTGGCTCGTTCATCCCGAGCAAGGGCACGATGACTACGACAACATCCGTCTCGTCCGCGCTTTTGAGAAAGGTCTCGACCCCAAGTCATCCGAAGCTGGCTTCATCCTCACTCACATCCACATGGTCGCTCAAACCGGTGGCCTAATTGAAGGCGCGGTTGATCTGCTAGCCGCTGTTGAGAAAGACAACAGCACTGCCAAGATTGCAGAGGCAAAGGCTAGCTTGGAACTCATCCTCAATGCCATGCAGATCATTGAGACAAACATGGAGGGCATGTGGAGTCAATCACTCCCCAAAGACTACATGACCTACCGAACATTCATCTACGGCATCACCAAGCAGTCCATGTTCCCTGATGGTGTTGTCTACGAGGGCCAATACGACGACAAGCCCCAATTCTTCCGAGGAGAGTCTGGTGCCAACGATGCCATCATTCCTCTTCTCGATCACATCTGCGAGATCCCTATGCCCAAGAACCCATTGACAGACATCCTCATCGAGTTCAGAGAGTATCGCCCCAAGCCTCACCGCGCATTCCTCAAGTATGTCCGCGAAACAGCTTCCGAAGTGGGTGTTCGTGATTTCCTCACCAAATCCGGCGATCACGGTCTTGCAGTTCTGTATCTCCGTGTCCTCGATCATATTCGAAGCTTCCGATGGCGACACTGGATGTTTACCCGCGAGTACATCATCAAGCATACTCTTCATCCTACAGCTACAGGCGGAAGCCCGATCATCACTTGGCTTCCTAACCAGCTCACTGCTGTTATGGACTTGATGGAGGAGGTTGCCAAGGGATCTGGTCTCTGGGCGGTTTTGGAGGAGGGGGTCTGGAGTGGTGGGGGATCTTTGACTCACGAGGATTATATCCTGGTCAAGAAGATTATGGATAATGTTGTCACCAAGAAGGCTCAGTTAAAGAAGGAGGTTGACAAGTATTGCCAGGATCGGGGTGTTTAATAGCGTGCTACATAATTAATGACTATTTGCTTCATTCGTGTCCTGGCCTATCGTGACTTCAACCGACACCGTTTATCACGTTCTTTATTTTTGTAGTAAACAGCTCACTCAACTCACTGATGTACTAGTGAGAAGCCAGATGACTACTCTGTGCACGGGTATCATCAGTCAGTTCGTAGCTTGGGCGGCTGCATCTAGATGACGCCAAGATTCGGCATCAAGGATCTTTCGCCGAGACTTATCTTATCGTCCCATTGACCAATCGAACGATTACATTTGCGCACCAATCACAATTCGTCGCAAATTTATCCAGATCAAGTGACGTCAACATCTGATGCAGAAAAATTTGATCAACATCCAATTCCGGCAACTCCGAGTCCCAATAACTGAGTCATAATATTGTACTATTCATTGCACTATTCATAATGCTATCGCTAAATCCATCCTCGCTTAAGCAATTGGTTCACAAGTAAAAACACCTCGGACTTCGCCGTGACGGAACTTGAGGATCTGGAAATGTTAGCGAGGTCGCTGCAGAGTGACTGGGGCAACTTACAATATCATCAATTGAAGCATATGTTCCACCAACGAGAACAATCATTCCAATAATGAAAATGAGTCCATTGGCAATGGAAAGAAGGAGGTTCTCCTTTGAGTGCCAAGGTCCCTTTCGGATGAGCATGAACCACATAATAGAGGGGAAGTAAAATGTGAAGCCCGAAATAAACAGGGATGAAGAAATGGACAACAGATCATTGAAGAAGGGGATGGCCTCGGCAATGATGAACGCCACAACAGTGATGACAGTGACAAGGGTCAACCAGGTGATCCAACCCATCTTGGTGTTGATGTAGCGGATGATTGAGTTCTTGAACATACGTCCGTGGATATAACGGGCGACAACTGTGGTGTTGATAGATCCAGAGATGAAGATGACGGGAAGAGCGACACCAAAGGCGATCTTGGAGATAGTGGGACCAGCAGAC
This sequence comes from Fusarium fujikuroi IMI 58289, assembly GCF_900079805.1. Taxonomy (NCBI): domain Eukaryota; kingdom Fungi; phylum Ascomycota; class Sordariomycetes; order Hypocreales; family Nectriaceae; genus Fusarium; species Fusarium fujikuroi. Next base: position 158,888 of record NC_036628.1, on the reverse strand, counting down.
AGAAGAGCAGGCGACTTGACCTCAGAACCGACAAAGGCATAAATGAGGGCGCCAGTAAGAGTATAGATACCAATCTCAATCAGACCAAGAGCCCAGATTGACTTGACATAGTCACGAGGAGTATGCATCTCATCCATGAAGCTGAACTGGCAGACAGCAAAGGAGTAGGCGAAAACAATGTTGGTGATGGCGATGAAAGCGTCGGTGAAGCTAAGGTTGTCCTTGGGCCAAGCAGACCAGTCGACAGAAGACATGCCGCCTACCGAGTCACCGGCCTGGACACCAGTTGCGATGATGGTGATGGCGACAGCGATAGCAATGGAGACAAAGTCGATGTAACCAAGGATAGCAACCTCTGCGAATGAGGGAGGAATGGCGACGATGAGCAGGATGATGGCAGAGACGACACCAAAGACGACAGAGCATGCTCCATTGTTGGTGAGGTTGAGGAAGGCGATTGTTCCAGTGAGACAGTGAGATCCAACGAGGAAGATGAGCTGAAGAGCAAACATGACGCCAACCAGCTATTCAAGTCAGTATACATCAATCGAGCTTTTGGGAGTACTAACCTCGTAACCAAACTTGCCAAACATGAGTCTACCAGCATCGGCATAGTGAGAAACCTCGGGAAAAGCAAGCTTGACCTGACCAACGACGTGCGATGTGTAGATAGCGACGAAACCAAGACCGACGGTGAGAATAACACCAGCGACCATGCCGAGGGTGGCAAAGGCGGAGGGCAGAGATAGACAGCCGAGGGCGATGGCCTCGACGATCAGTACAACTGTCAATCGCTTCCAGCCGAGACGGTGGAAGTGTGCGTTGCCCTCGGCGGCTTTTTGCTTCTCCATGTCGTTGATCTCGGCGACTTCGCCGGTCCGTGTGTCAAACATGTCTGGTACTGATTCTCGACGGCTCTTTTTTGAGTCTGTTGGAGCCGTTGGGGCTGTGTTTATTTGGTCCATGGTGTGTGTATGATGTAAGTATATGTATAAGTGTATGTATAATTGTATGTATAAGTATATGTAGTGGTGATGTAAGGATATGTGTATGAGTAAAGGTATAAGTATAAGTGTAATTGGTGTCTAGTCAGATGAGTATGAAGAGAGGCAGAGAGGACAGACAAGAGGGAACACGCCTATTATAAAGACAGATAAGCAGACACCGAGAATGAGGCCGATCTCTGTAGTCTACCAGTGGGTCGAGATAGTCCCACCATTCTTCGGAGGCGACCTACGAATCTGAACCATAAACCCACGAACCTTGTTTCTCTTACATGTCGAATTCCCTCACCAGAACCTAATACCCCAGACCCCAGACTCCCTCAAAAACAGACTCGTCCTCTCGCTCCTCCCAAAAGCTCTCACGGTGCCGAAACTCCGTGTCATGAGGCTCGAGCTCGTGTGCAGTTGCAATGTCGCGCCTACAGTGGATCACCAAAACCTTTCGATTACCTAAAGTGGATCGCAACAGAGCCTCTTGCTTGGCTGCAGCCATGTTTGCATTAGTCAATAAAACTCTCCGTCCCTCTACGTATTACCAAATTTTACAATCATCGCGGGCCCCAGGACTCTCCCCAGAGATTTACTCCGCAAAGGGGAGAGATTAAGTTGAGGAGAGAATGGGTTCTTTTACGTACGAAGAATTGTTAAGAATGCGGAGCAGCCGGTAGACACTGAAGCAGATTCATCGGGAGTCGCGGCGGGAATAGACACGGGCTTGTCACCGGCATTTCTCTGCCAAGTCGGATCCGTGGCTGTTTATCGCACGAGTGTCATACATACCGCATCCGAAAAATCTGCAAAAATGGCTTGGCTTGACCTCAAGTGCGCGGGAAAAAATCTGCCGCCCGTCGAAATGTTCTCGAAGGTGTACTAGTCAGGGGTGGCGATTGGAGGTATGGGGAATGATACAAGCTTGCAGGGGGCGCCAAGCATTGACCACTGAGTCTTTTTTATTTCGTGGCCTCGAGATAGCGCATGTCGATGTGATTTGAAGGAGCTTAATGCATGGGAAGTGTATGGTACGATACTAGGTGGGATATTCTGGCTCGAGCGTGAGGTTTCGGGGCACTGAGGTATTTGGTGATCGAGGCGCGGTTAAGTCACTTGACTTGGGGGGATGATCTAGCCGCTAATACGATGAACACGCGCTGTAATGCCTGATAAAAATAGGCGACTATACTGACCATCACGCTGTCAGTCAGTTACCTCACTCACTGTCATTCTACCGCCTGCAATGTCTTCATCTCCGCGAAACACTGGCTTCGGTATTCGGTGTTCACAGTGATCAATGCATTCGCATCGCCTATCTAACAGGCCTATCTTGATAAACTCCAAAGCCAGATTAAAATCCGTCATTAAAACAGAACCCATTGGTCATGGCGGACCGCATTGGTCAACAAAGTATTTCTCTCGTAATGCTGTGGAGTTGCTGGCCCACTGAAACCAGCGATCTGTGATGTGATTCCTATTTCTAATGGAATCCCCGAGTCAAGGCATCCGTAAACGGCCGACCCCGAGTGCACGGAGCTGAGGAGCATCGTGAGAGAGTTCTAGACTTGGAGCTGGAGTTTATTTGTACGTGAGAAATTGGGGTTTTGGAGAGGGGAGAGGCAGACGGGTATTCCGTAGGGGCCGGCAGTTAACGGGTGAAATTGGGCTAAAAAGTTAGTTTGTGCAGGGTGGACTAGAATAGTAAAGAGAATGCCGATCACCTGACTCTGACGTATGTGAGTATAGGGTAATCTAGCCTGTTTAATTGTGTTATCGCGATGAAGACGGTCGCGTAGTTGATGGGGCAATTCCTGAGTCTGACCTTGGTGTTCCCTCCGGGGGCTCCTAGCGGAGGGCTGTTCCTCGCTGCGCTCGCGTGAAATTTTGATATATAGAATAAGTCCCCAATCGTCGAGCGGGCCTCAAATGCGTACAAAATGTTAGCTTATGAACCGTATAGCGCTGACGTCTCGTTGGTGCTGACTCGATCAAACCACCATCTTACCCTACATTTCAGAACACAATCCGGATGTTGAAGCTGTGACCCTTGTTCAGTAGTGTCTGCCAGCTCAACGTTCTTAAGTCCGGGGTAAATCCCCTAACAATTTTGTCATTCCCGCTGATGTAAGACCCAACGGCCGCTATCGGCAGCGACGGCTTCAATGCGGCTCATCTACAACGACCGGGGATTTCCCCAAAGAGATATTGGTAGCAGTCTGACTGGTTTTGTCCAATTGCGTGTTGCTAGTGTGATTTAAATGGTTACATCGCTGTGATCGCTTCACAGTTAATTGCGACGCGACCCTGAACTACCAACGATGCGTTGCATGCATCCTTCACGCTTACAAAGATCATGACTTCAACTGTAAGCTCACTCATGCGCACTCAAATTCTGACCCCAGACCAATTCAACAGTCTGCATCTAATCTTGGCGACATGTAGACTGTGGACACGGCACATTCCAAGCTTTCAGCTACACAGTGGATCTGGGGAACCTGGGGCAGCGATCGTGACAAACAATTACTATTAATAAATCTAACTCTATCGGATAATGCTCGCCTGGATATCTTTTCATCTCTCGTCAAACTGGAGCATCCCGAAAACGCCAAACTAACCCAAAGCAACACTAACGAAAGTTTCCTAGACATCGGGTGTTCCCATCACCACTTGCACCGGAACTGTCAAGTCCATCTTGACATCGCCCTCCAAAACGACCTTGACGGTGTATGCTCGTGAGATAATGCAGGAGTGAAATGTTGGGACAAACATCTTGTCGGCTGTAGGCAGCTTGAAGGGAATTTCGACTGTAGCTGTGTGAAAGACGGGTGAATCCTTGGTGCTAGCCATGTCGACATTCTGAGTCCATCGGACCTTGGGGGAGGCTTTTGGGAGGGACACTGAGAATGGATATCCAAAGTTTGCAATTGAAGATCCTTGTGTTGGTAGGTTCATCATCGGTTGATCGCGGAACCAAGTATGAGACTGAATCTTGAGAGATGCAGATGTGAATTGTGGGGGAATCACATCAGCGGCAGAAGGTTCAAAAGTAAAGCTGATGGGAATTGAAGAGCCACTAGCTTCGTAACCCTCTTTGGTGAGATGGATAGCAGCTGGTTGAGCCGCCACTGCAGAGATTCTGCCCTGTGAAGCAGAGAAGATGTTCTTCTTGACCTTCTTGGACCTCTCAATCTTGTATAAATCGTCTCGTTCGGTGATATTCAGAGGAGGCTCTTCGAAAGATGTCGGCATGACGTTGATGGTATGGGAGTTGCCGAGAGTAATATTGAATCCTTGCTTAGCTCGTGTGAGGACATAGGCTTTGATGCTATATGTCACTCGCGCCATGTCAGGTGCCATGTCGTCCTTCTCCCAGCCGCCGAGCGTTGGAGGCAGTGCCATGTGTCGTTCCCAGACATCTTCGGAGGCAGTCTTGTGGGTGCATGCTTTGGAGGAGAGATGAGCTGGGATGTTGAAGATGAAGGGGAATGTATAAGTGACGCCGGCTTCGAGGACATCGTTAGGATACTCGTCGATGGGCATCTCGAGGCGAAGGAATCGATGAGATGTCATGTGCGTCATGTCAGGACCATCCCTCCGCGTCTCGCTAAGTCCATCGAGAGAAATGTCAACTCGATCGTAGCGAGTGTTTCTAGCAGGCGTGATGTTGACGACACCAGAGACTTCAGAGTTGGTGGTGTACACCTTTGAGTTGAAGTGGCCATTGATGAGGATCTGGACTTCTGGCTTCTTTGTCATTTTTCCTTTCAGAGTTGATGCCAGTGCATGTGCTGAGCCCCAAGGATGAATGCTTCCGTTTCGATGGATGCCGAGATGTTCATACTCTGGGGGAGTGGCGGGCAGTTTTGTGACCTGAACGTCAACAAACGACGGAACCTTGGCTGCCATTGTAGCTGATGGAGTTCAGAGTTTCAAGCAAAGTCAAGTGAAGCTCAGCGATGAAGATTATTTGACCAAAATCCAACTCAGCTGACCCCCCAGGATTTATATCTCTGTCTCTGCTGCTCTGCGCCCTGTTGTGATTGACCCATTGACTGATCCATCCATCCATACCATCCCTAGCTTGTTGACATGTTGTAGGGCGCATGTAAAAAAAAAGGTGACATCCGATCCGACCCCGGCCTGGAAATAGATCATGGCGTAGTCATTTTTAAGCGGAAATTTAAGCCGTGTAGAGCTAAGCTTATTTTTCGTCATTTGAGGACGTGCTTACACCCGTTTATCCGATTGATAAGTTTTGTAGACATGTTGATCTTGGGCTTTGGATTTGGAGATTTGGAGATGGACCCACTGGAGATGTTCTGTAGATGTCCACTGGGGATTTACGGCGGGTCTTGTACGTAAAAATCGAGTGATGAGAAGTTTTCTATGACATTTCTCAGTCTCTGTTCTACTCTGCCCGCTCTGTTCCTGTCAAACTGTTCTGTTACTGTGTAGCTGTCTGTCTCTCATTGACTTTGCACTTGTTTCTCATCTCACATTTGTCAGATTCATCATCTATACCCCGTCTTACGGCTGAATCCGACGTCGGCAGAAATAGCACGTCTTGACAATTCGAGTCACAGCCAGCAAAAAAAGCCACAGATTTACGCGAGACCAGACTATTTTCCTCGGGTGACCCTCCGAGACCATCACGGTAAGTTTTGACGGCATTCTCCATTATTAATCAACCACCTTGTCATGTCGACCGCGCCCTGTGAAGAGTCACTGGCGAGACAAGGTGTAACGCCCTTCGTGTCAATGTATGAGAAAAGGTATGGCGCAATATGAGAGTGTTAGTTCGATAGCAATAATTAAATGGCGGTATCAATTCAAGAGCAACATGTAAATGGCGACATGAGTTCGATAGCAACAATTAATAATGCACGTTGTGCACGAGCCTTGATGAACTTAAACGTTAGCCGATGAACTTAATATCCTTGGCTGATGAATTTATGCACGTCTTCACGTGCAATGACAAGATGCTTATCTTATCTTATCTCTTATCTTTCCAAAAATTCCAGTTTGCCCCGCGATGAACACCACAGAAATTATCGCCAATCCAAATCCCCAAACACCGGGTAATCATCATCATGTCTTCAGACGCAGCGCCTCACAAGCCCATTCACAGCCTTGTACTTGATACAGGCCCTCTCATCAAGAACGACCCCCCCGCAAATACTCTCCGCGCGAAAGCTGAGCAACTCTACACCCTCCCCTGCATTATTTCCGAAATTCGAGATGCCGCCACACGAGCACGAGTAGAGACGACGCTTCTACCCTTCATCACCCTACGATCGCCCAACCCCGAGAGCGTTAAGGTCATTCGAGACTTTGCGAGGAGAACAGGAGATTTGGCTGTCCTGAGCAAGCCTGATATTGACGTCTTGGCGCTGGGGTATGAGTTGGAGTGTGAGCGAAATGGAGGAGATTGGAGATTGAGAAAGACACCTGGTCAGAAGGGTTTGAATGGGAAGCCAAACAAGCCTGCTGAGGGTGAGGCAAAGACTGAGACCGAGACTGAGAAGGTCGAGGAGACTCTGGAGAAGGCCGTTGACAATCTGACCATCGAGAACCCTGTTGAGCAGGCCACGGTCGGAGAGTCCAGTCAGTCAGAGGCAAAAGACACGGTCGCAGAGACTGTCCCTGAGCCAGAATCCAAGGATGAGTCAGGCACAAAGGTCACAGAGACTACAACAAACGCGATTGAAGAGACCGCCACCGCAGAGACTGCGCAGCCTGGCGAAAAAGCCGACGAAACAATCGAAGCCGTTGAAGAAGCATCTGACGGCGACGCCTCTGACGATGAAGGCGGCTGGATCACACCCTCAAACCTCAAGAAGCACCAAGCAGCAGACACCGGAGCGACACCCTCAGCGCCCGTCCAAAAGACCCTCCAAGCCGCAGTCCTCACATCCGATTACGCCATGCAAAACGTCGCTCTCCGAATGAACCTCAACCTCGTCGCACCATCCCTCGCACGAATCACACATCTCAAGAACTGGATTCTACGCTGCCACGGCTGCTTCAAGATCACCAAAGAAATGAGCAAGCAATTCTGCCCCTCGTGCGGCCAACCTACCCTCAACAGAGTGAGCTGCTCGACCGATGAGCACGGCAACTTCAAGATCCATCTCAAGAAGAACTTTCAGTGGAACAATCGTGGAAATGTCTACAGTGTTCCCAAGCCTGTTCACGGATCTGCGAATGGTCGTCTTCCAAAGAACGCGGGTGGAAAGAATGGCTGGGGAAATAATCTCATTCTCGCGGAGGATCAGAAGGAGTTTACGCGCGCGGGAGAGGAGCAGAGACGTCAGAGGAAGAAGGATATCATGGATCAGGATTATCTGCCCGACTTATTAACGGGGCATCGTGCAGGAGGCGGTCAAAAGATTCGCGTTGGAGCGGGACGAAATGTAAACTCGAAGAAGAAGCACTAGTAGTTGTATTGAGACTTTTAGTCTAACGCCCAAACTGAACCGTAACGCCCGTCATGTGTGATTTATTCGTCCTCTAAGACATATCAGTCAGTAATTGTCCAGAGTAATGAGAGACGGAGGGGAGACGTACTCTGCTGAGTCAAGAGAAGCTCAAATCGTCGCTTGAGAGTAACGCGCTGGCGCGACCACTTGTCATCGGGGGAGAAGCGCGCGGGGTGGGCGGACTTGGTGACTTGTCCTTGGGCGACCTTCTTGAGGGTGTAAAGGCGATTGCCTTGGGCGTCGAGGGTGTACATGAGATGCATTGTGGCGGATTGATGTGATTGATTGTGAGGTTTTGGTGATGCTGAGCTTTGCACTACAGAGATTGAGCAAAGAATTTTTTGACGGAGCTGGGATCACGTGCAAGGCTTATCGTTATCGGTGACTGGGACAAATGTGAGCTTGGGACAAATGTGAGCTTGGGGATAAAATGTGAATGGGGATAAAATTGTGGCACAAGCGTGCACTGCCAACAGACTTTACTCCGCACACAGAGTTTTGTCATCCTTGGACATCGGTACAGGCTTGGTTTAGCGTGCATGCACTAATTTTAGGTTCTGATTATCATTACAGGGCACCATTCAGGGCATTCTTCAGTGGCTGTCGCAAAAGTTGTCGCAAAATGATCAATTCAAAATAATGTTCAAAAGCGGTCTCAAAGCTATCAAAGAGCGAAGCTATCTCAAGAAATGACAAGTACATCATGCTAGACACTCGGAAATGACAGAATCATCCATCGCATCAATGACATTCAAATGAGTCCAAATGAATCCAAGCGAGTCCAATGTCGAAATCACTTGGTAGGACTGACAGGCTCTCCAACCCGAGCATTCTTGGTTCCAGCCCATCCTTCACGTTCATAGAAACGAAAGACAAGATCGTAGTCCTCAAAATCGTGAACAATACGATCAATACGTCTGTATCCTCGGACAGGATCAACAAGACGCTTGGCAGCCCAATTGTTGGAGTCATCATCACCCATGCAGTATGGGTTCTGGGCTGCACCCTTTGCTTCAAAAAGAGTGACGCTGAAACGACCGGGCTTGAAGATGTCGACAACATGTTCAATGATCTCAGTCGTGGTGCGTCCGCTCTGACCACCAGGGACGTTGGTCTCGAATGAAGCAAACGAGCACTGAGGCTCCGGGGTGACGTGAACCGTAAAGTAATGCTCACCCTTGCCAGCCTCCGGAGGGACGACGCCGTTGGCCGAGAAGCCGCAGGGACTGAACAGGTATGCGTCGACTCGCGCATCGGGATACTTGCTGGTTGGGTAGACGCTGGAGAGGCCGCAACTCTCCGAGACGACAGTTCCCAATGCGTGACCCTCAGTGGTCAGAGCCTCGATCGAGTCGAGCATGGTGTCGTCTTCATTCGCGAAAACATCAACCTCGTCAACAGTCTCGGCAAGCCCTCCGAGGCTGTTGATGGCTTCCTTGCGTGCATCCTTGGCCTCTGCAGCCATCTTGTCGCTGGCGACCGCACTCGCGTGCGACAGATAGAACTGCTTGGCGTTTTCGGGATCGAGATCCGTCATGAGGATTTCAAGCGTCTCGTCGTGGTAACTGCTCGGGAGGCCATTGAAGGACGTCCCGACGGGGATCTTGGTGCCTTCAACCTCACCAGGGGTGCGAGGGGGCGTGAGGGCTTGCTGGTTGGGTGAGGTGAGGTACAGATACCAATGATCGCCGTTCATCTTGCCTACCATATAGGCACTACCTCCGTCGAACATGTCGTCGAGATACTTGACCTCTTGCTTCCAGCTGCGGTGGGGGCCTTGCTGCTTCTCGGGGAAGAGAAAGTTTTTGCGGCTGTAGAACACTCGGTATGGAGTCGCGGCTGCTTGGATGTCGTCGGCCGAATTGGCATTGTGGAATGGGAATCCATGCTTGGCGGCAATGTGAAGCATTCGCTGAAGACCGAGAAGAAGGGTAGTGGTTCCGCAGGTCTTGAGAATGATCTTGTGAGGAAAGACAAACATGCTCGACTCGGAGAGAAGATAGGCGTCCATCATTTCACTCTCAAGAACAGACAAAACCTTGCAATTGACCATGTCAAGCATGGGAACCCAGGTATCAGCCGGAACAGCCTTGAGACCATTGACAGGAGCAGTAGGAGGCAGAGTCGTCGGACTAGGAGCGAACCAAACCTCGAGAAGCTTCTCGGGACCTTCAAAAGCGTTGGTCGAGTCGAGGTCGGCGGCTACATCATGGTTGATTGTGAGATGAGGAGTAGCCGAGGCGGGCGAAAAGGTGCAGTTGTACGGGACGGAGGTCATGATGGCGGCGGCGGCGGTTGGTCAGTGTTCTTTGCCCGGTGGCAGAGTCCGCGGAGCACTAGCTGCCGCTCAAACAGACTATGCGGCGTCTGTTTGAGAGAGTAGGCCCACAGGTACGGGGACTTGTTCAGATGCTGGCGGAGCCAGCAGCAATCGATCGATCGGGGGGTAACGCCTCGGGGACGTTAGGGGGGTCGCGAGCGGATGAAGTGGTAGAGCTCTTTTGACGGAATTGTGGCAGTGAGGGTTACTTGTGAGATGTGAATCGGTGGATGTTCGTTAAAGGGGTGCTATCGGGGCCTGAAAAGATCAGTCTTGGTCTGATGCTGTGACAGTACAGTCTCTGAAGCTGGCGGAACATACTTGGAAGGTCGAGAGAAGAGGAAGCGCAGAAGATCCGTCGGCCGCATAGAAGCCCAGTAAAGGAACCAAGAAAGGTCAGTGACGGTATCGAGAGAACCGTCGATTGTTTGAGAGATTAGACACGTTTATTCGACATTGAACTTGTAGCCAAGTTTGCGGTCGCGTGAGCAGAGGATGTGAGGTGAATACAGGACAGCAAAATAAAACAGATGGAAATTCAGAGACCAAGTGACTGATTGTTTGTTTATGCTCCTCTGTCGGTGAGAGAATTTTGGGTCTCTTGACAGAAGTGGGAGGGGTTGGGGTTTATTTTTTACAAGCAGACAACAAATTTCTCTCTTCGCATCCCGATCCAATGTGCCAAGGTCTCAATAAGGCGGTGCTATTTCTCTCTCTCTCTCCCCCAGGCCAGCCCGAACCAACCCAAACAGAGCTGTAAGGTACAGTTTAGTGGGAGCTACGTAGCGCGACTCGTCAAATGCTGCCCAATGCCAGGTCCTTGTACATGCCTGCGACCACGGGGAAGCAGAGCATGTCCCCGGCTTCTGGGCCGAGAACTGCAGGTTTTTTTACGAGAAAAATAAAAAATTCCACCGGCGCTGAGCTTTTTTGGGAGGCGAGGAGGGTGCTTTTTACTGGGTTGGCGGCTTGGGTTTGGTGGGGCAGGGCTTGGGAGATCCTTGTAATGGCCACACGAGTTTCGTCATTGTAACTTTCTTGGAAGAGAGGCTGTGAGGATGTAGTCACCTCGCTCTGCAGTGAGCCAATTATGGTTGGGTTCGTAAATGCATGTGCTTGAGTGAGTCAATGCCGATGAGACACACGCTCAAGACATACAGAGAGACACAGACATTGCTGCTCTTGTACTTTGGTGTTCCCTCCGGGGGCTCCTGGCGGAGGGCTCTTCCTCGCTGCGCTCGCGTGAAACGGTCATGTTGAATGGTAACTGCCTGATGCGAGTGGATCAATTAGCCACGTTTGTCAGGACCTTTTCTGTAATATCTCCAAATACATGAAACAGTGAACAGTCCCGGTACTTATCAACCAAGCTCCCCCCCTCCCCCTCCTCACCGTCCCTCCCCGAAATATCCTTCCCATTCACCGTCGTACCAGACGGGTATGTCGGTCGTCTACCTTCCTCAACCAGAGAAATGAACTGCGCATCCATAGGAACACTCCCCAGGAATGGAACGCTGAACTCTTCCGCCATGCTCTTCCCTCCCCCAGACCCGAATATGTCGGTGCACTCGGAGCAGTGCGGACACACGTAGCCGCTCATGTTTTCCACGACTCCCAATACCCGGATGTTGGTCTTGGTGCAGAAGTTGAGCTCTTTTCGTACGTCCGCTGTCGCTACGGCCTGGGGTGTTGTGACCACCACTGCGCCCGCGACTTGGCCCGGCAGTGCGTCTTTTTGGAGCGTTTCGGCGAGGGATATGTGTTCGTCGCTTGTTCCGGGTGGTGTGTCGATGAGTAGAAAGTCGGTCTCGTCCCAGAGCACATCTTTGAGGAATTGTCGGATCATTGCTGTTTTCTTTGGTCCTCTCCAAACAACGGCGTCGCCTCGCCTCGGGAGGAGGAAGCCTAGACTCATCGCGTGTAGAGACCCGAGGCCTTTGGATGAGTCTCCTTCATGTACTAACACGGGCGCCCATCCTCCTGGTACTTGTGTGACTTTTGACTCTTCGATTGAGAGCATGCGGGGGATTGAAGGGCCGGTTAAATCGACGTCGAGAATGCCGACTGAGTGACCGGCTGAAGCGAGCGACAATGCTAATTGTGTTGTGACCGATGATTTGCCTACTCCTCCTTTGCCTGAGAGGACCTGTTTGGTGAGTAACGCTCGAAGCGAGGGCATAGGGTAACATACCAGGATGATGTGTTTGACCTTTGTGAGGCCCATTGCGAAGGTGTAAATGATGCGAATGAATGTGTCGGATGAGTTGGATGAGTCGGATGGTATCGCAGAGAGAGGTCACTGGTAAATGAATGTTGCGCGTGGTCATGAAATATAGCGTTTGTTGTAAATCTTTACGTTGATTGCCTCTGATTTGAAAGCTATTTACTAAGCCGATCAAAACATTGGCCGAACCGGCGATGAGGGGCATTCACCCCGCTATCGATAAGAAAGGCTCCGTCATCGGTCAAACTCAAATTCTAGATCAAAATCATCAAAGATCATCGCTGACATCACAGATCTCGATGACACAGTCTAGGCACACACATGCATATCTTATGCAACAAGTTATGAAAGCACAAACCATTTATTATCTTATCGCTAGGGTATCTTATCTCCAATATCATGAAGCCACTTTTCCGACCATGTCCATCCCATTCCTCCTTTTCCGTTGTTGTCCACCGCCATTATCTATAGCAAAACTCCCAAGCAACCCAAACACATAATCCCAAGTATAATGCCTGCTAGTTCAGGCGACAACAACGCATAAAGTCAAAGCGCATCTCCCTTGTCTTGGCGTGCTTTGACGCTCAGATTCTTATCTCGTCCCCTGTCGGCCGTTGGATGCCTCATCAGCTAGCAAGGTGCGAAACAGAATGTCTCAGTTACCCTTGCGGAAAGCTGGTGATGCTGATGGCGGTAACTGTGCGGGAGAGTCCATCAGAAATTGAACACTCTCTCGTTTGCACATGACGATAGGCTTCTTCTGTGCACAATATCCCAAGAGTTCAGCGTGCTCAGGTAAGGTTTCGGGCACAGCATCTGTATATCGAATGATGGGACCACCATCGAATGTAAGCCCGATTACTTGTGCTTTGTATTCAATGTCCTCCTCCTCACCGGGGTTGACCGAAATTGTGTTACTGTTTGTGTCAGTCGAAAGTTGAAACATCTGAGCAACGATAATGGCACTTACGCTTGACTCATCGGAGGCCCAAATTCAAAGTCCTTCTTCTGACGACGACTTCGAATTCGCTTCTTGGTGCAGTCGTGGAATAGATGAAGAAATCCGGCAATCACAAGGACGGGTGTGCCTAATGCAAGTGCCCATGGTCTGAACCGTCAGCCGAGTGTAACATGAGGCGAGTGAATGATAGATGAGACTTACGGATGCTGTCTTCCACGAAGGGTATGTGCCAATGCAAGAATGATACCAATCATGGCAATCAATGAACCAACTTGGATCATGGTCCACGTGGACCAATAAAGTGAGATGAGGTCTTCACCGTCACAAAACTGAAGCGCTAGAATGGAGTACGCTTCCATGACGACAATGACTGTTGAGACAGAAACACATCCAAGACACATGGCGACCGACTGCCGTATTCGTTTCGTTCGGGCTTTGGGATTATGAGCAAGCTTCTCCATAGCTGCTTGGCCACTGTTCTTGTTAGATCAAATCATCCAAATCATCCAAATCATCCGGCTCATCCCGGCGTCATCAAACTCACCGGATATATGTCCACGAAGCAACAAACAAGACCAATAAGTTGGACACAAACATGGTCCAGTAGATAATCTTGAACTGCCATCGCACCATATGAGAAGCAAAGTGAGCATACTTCACACACAGCTTAGGGTCCGGGTCCTGTCGTCGAAATAATGAAGCCATTTTGTCTGTAGAGATGGAATAATAAAATCTTATGAAAACCGGAGGAGGGAGACATCCTTATACTTGTGCACAGCCCTGAATCACTCCAAGCCATGCCTCTGTGATATGGAGTACAGACCCGCTATCTCTGAATCTATTCAAATGTGACGCGCAATTCCCTTCTTGGTGTTCCTTGCCAAGCTATCCCAAGAACGGCGATCCCTTGTTGAGCCTCTGTCAGTGAGATCCCGTCTTGGCCTGAATTAGGGAAGTTGGGAAACATTCGGGCTTAGACACGAGGTGAGATGGTGTCTCTGATTGGACTGTTTGCATCTGGATTTGTTTGCAGTCGAGATCGGGCACCTATCTACAAGGTACTCCCTGCTGAGCTTAGCTTGCGACATCTTTTTTGCTTGTTTGTGATATGGCACTGGCTTGTTGCCAAGCTCGAGGCGATACTACAACGGGTCGTTGAGGCTGTGAGTACGCTTATTGAGTGGATCCCTCGTCCCGTGCCAAGCCGGGGCTTGTCCCCCGTCATGACTCCGGAGCCGTAATCTTGAGGGGAGGCCTTCGGAAGGTGTCTGTGTCCCAGTCTGGGGTTTTAGATCCCTGCCATATAACAGCCTGATAACAACCCAACCGTTCGGTTGAGCCTAGTAATTAAACTATGTATTCATCACCCTTGCGTATATTGCTTTTTTGCAAATTTTCACATGTGAAGGAGGAATTGTCTGTGAAACATTGTGCAATCTTTGTCATGTTTTGTGTCACAACATTTCCTTGCATTTCCTTGATTTGCCCATCTGGCCAAGGAAGCCTTTCCCGCCCGCAAGTGTGGATCACGGCACTTGACCGCCACAGGGGAATCTACCTTTCAGCTATCTAGATCTAGCCTTAGAACGACATTCCGTGAGTGGTTAGCTGGATGATCGACACTTTGATCTGCACTCTTCACTCTCTTGAGCCTCCTCACTCGGCTCACAACTTGGCACCCATTCTCTCCATATCTTGGCACCTCATTTATCTCCTCTCCAGTCACCGCATCTTGCAATCGCAGTTATCGCCAAGCGTTCAACGGATATCCAGGCTACCTACATGTACAACGTGCCGCGTAATCGGAGTCCGAAATGGAAACATGAGGCTTCCTGCAGTTTCATGTCCTCGTGGACAATAAGCGTAAAACCAACCTTATCAATTGTGTAACTAACGGTTGGTGATACGGTATGTGAATTTGGGCTTGGCTTGCTTATCAGGATCGTCGTTGCTGTGACGAGTCAGCAGTGTCGATCTTTTTTAGTGACCGTGGCTGAGTAGGAGAACTGCTTGACTCATTGACGCGTATGAGACATTGATAAAGACAATGATTAAGCTTATCTGGTATCGACGCACGTCATTGTATCAAAAGTTCCGATCCGCGATTGTTACAGATCTACACTGTGGAGGTTAGCACGATTTGCGTGGAGGCTACAGCCTAATTTACGGACAGTTACAAGCCGCAGTGATGCTGACGTATGATTGCACAAACTCGGCGCAGCTGTAAAGTCGCGTATCTGTAACGATAAGCAGCATCTCATCGTGATACAATGCGTGAGCCAGCGTCACCGTGGTCCGCAGGGATTACTGAATTGGGAATCATGTTCAGATCTGGATGTGACCAATTCACAATTGGCCAACCTTGTTCTAAGCTTAAATCAGGGAAACATTGAGGAAGGAGCACCTGCCAAGAACGTACCCGCGGGTACTCAACTGAACCATGATCTTCACTGTTCGATAGATGAAGCAATTTGAGGGTCCAGCGTGGCTTGGCTGTGGGGATAGAACTGGAATACCCCAGTGATCTGCCGGCAAGGTTGGGGAATTCGTGAGATTCAGAAAGATTGGGCCAAGGAATATTGACACAAGACCTTTACTAAGAGACATTGTTGAGTGGTTGGCAAGACTGATTGATCGGATTACTGTCCGAGAGTCGGATCAGAGCTCGGAAATACGATTGGGTGCCAATAGGTCACTACAAGATATCTCGATAGGGCACATTGACTATGGTCTTACGCCTCTGACGGCACTCAATCGGCAGTGGCATCGTTAACGATACGCCAAGCGCCATTGCCGAAAGCGTGACTTGAGAATTGAGTTTTGCCTGCCGTTGGGACTTCGGAGGCATCACTATCCGGAAGTCTGTTCAGAAACTGCCGTTCCCTCCCGCTCCGACGACGACAATGACGTTAGCAAAGAAGACTCCAGTGATCTACACATAATTGGCAGGACGCGTCAATCGAAAGTGTACAGTGAGATTGGACCCATAGAGCCCGTATACCTGCCACTCACGCGACTGTCGCAATGGGGACGATCTGCGATCTGTTTTTGCTTTGAAAAGTCGCGAAAACCCTAGATTTAGCACCGACGGAAAACTAGATTGCGGACATTTTCAAGTCCGGTAGATCAGTACTGATGATGACGAACGGTTTCAAAACTGTTGAGACGTTGAATGATGTCAACGTGAAGGGCTGAGTTTTGTGGCTGAAGCTTATCTATAAACCCCTAGGTTAATCAACACAAACTAGAAGTTGAGACTGATGACTGCACACCAAGGTACAGAAAGATCGCTAGGATAAGGTGATATCGATGATATGATTCTCTGCTGACTTTTGCACAAATTCCTAAATTCCGACAAGGTTCGAGTGCTGACATTATTGTGCAAATGACATATTATTAGCTCCCTGCGCTAACCTAGGGACATTATCAACGGTGACTGCCCTTCGCACGTTGATGCCGTGACTTGCATTCTAGAAAATCAATGCAACCCCCAAGTCTTTAGCAAACCGATTTGCGTGTTCTTGTGAGTCATGTCCCTCCGGGGGCTCCTAGCGGAGGGCTCTCCCTCGCTGCGCTCGTATGTTGCACAGAATTACTCCGCCTAGGTAGACGTTTTACTTCCAGACAAATCGACAGACCATCACTGATATCAGAAGTAACAAACTAGCTCATTTCTACTTTATCGGTCCTCAAAGCACAGATTTACGAGCACAAACAGCAGAATTTAGCAGAAGATTAGAGGCAGTTCTCATTTTGAAACATGAGAACCTGTACTTGTGGGATACTGACCATGAGATGTTTTCCTTTTCTGGATCTGTTGCAGTTCAGAGATCCCAGAGCTTCACCGGCCCGTAACCATTCCGACGTTCAACCGTGGCGGCGCTGAGATATGATACGAGCCTCGAGGACTTGATCAAGGTCAATAGCAACTGATATTCTGTGGTGAACCGGCATTCGCTTGCCTGGATCCCAGAAATCGTTTTGATCCTATCGTTGCGTTATCGGCGACATCAGTAAACCTGTAATCACCAGCGAAGGTCAGTTAATCATAAGCGAAACAATCCAGCTGCATTTCGTACGCAAGGTCACATGTTCAAATCTGTAGAAAGAAATCCCTATCATTGGCTTCCATTGCCGCTGATTCTAGAAACAATCCCGATTATTCAAGGATGACGTGTAAGCTAGAACAATTTGAGGCTGGTCGCCGGTACTTCGAGTTTCCGATGGCAATCAATTCTCCCGTTTCAAAATTCGGATGAATTTAGCTTCCGGGCGCCCTCTGATTGGCCAGAATCTCATGCGACAGGCATTGAAACTTTGGCGGCCGACTTGACGTCGTAGCGAGTTTGATCTAGTGAGACGGGGCTGTGTTGAAACGCAATTGAAGCATGTGATGAGACGGGAGTTTTGGTATTTATATAAGGGAGATTCTCAATGAGGTGGTAAAATAATTGCAAACCAAAATGGAACCGATTTCAAAGACTCAGAGAACTATTCACGATGACTCCAAGTCAATGGGCAGACGCTTTGTTGACCTGGCCAAGGTATGGATGGACCTAATCAACAGCCACGATCCTCGCTAACAGTTTAGTTTTTATCATCGTTAAAAAGCGATTTAGATCTCGCAAATGTCACAGCTCCTCCATTCTTTCTAGCTCCTTCTTCAGTCGTCGAGAATCCCGGCAGCTGGGCAAAGAAACCCCTACTCTTCACAGCACCTACAAAAGAACTCGATCCAGCGAAACGAAGCCTTTCGGTCCTGCAATTATTCTTAGCAGGCCTCCGAAGTCAATTGTACGTTGCAGGTGCTCCCAATGTCAGCATCAAGAAACCTCTCAATGCTTTTCTTGGTGAACTCTTCCTTGCTTCTTGGAGCGAGGGTGACAGTGACACCAAGTTGGTAGTTGAGCAGGTTAGCCATCATCCACCAATCACTGCGATGCATATTTCTGCAGATGGAATAAGAGCAGATGGGTATGGAAGAGTTGAGATGACATTTAATGGAAACATTAATATTCGGCAAATGGGACACGCTATTATACACCTAGACAAGTTTGACGAGGATTATCTGGTTCCTCTAACAGACGTCACTGTACGCGGTTTCTTGTCGGCATGTCTTTATCCAGAGATCATTGGCACTTACACAATCGTGTCCAGCTCTGGATATGTCTCGGAAATTGACTTTTCTGGCGCTGGTATCTTCAGAGGCAAGCGAAATTGCTTCGAGGCGAGGGTGTATCACAAAGATGAGCCCAAGAAGCATTGCTACAAGCTATCAGGAGTCTGGAGCGAGGGATGGAAGATTACCGACAGCAAAGGAAAGCTACTGGAAACATATACCGTTGACCCAGAGACATCCGCAGACATGCATATCGACCCAATAGAACAGCAAGATCCACGAGAGTCGAGAAGGGCATGGGGAGAAGTCATATCGGCCCTAGAACAAGGCAATTATCGGGATGCATCTCACGCGAAGCACGAGGTTGAAGAGGCGCAGCGGCAAAAGAGGAGAGACGAGAAGTTGCAGGGAAAGTCGTGGGAGCCGTTGCTGTTTCGGAGCGTACAAGGTGATGAGCATCAAGCTTTTAATCGATTGGCCCAGGGGACGAAATGGAAGCTTCATGACCATGAGACCAAGGGAGTTTGGAGGCTTGACGACGAGGCCTTGCGGAGGATGCAAAAAGAGGATGGACAGATTACGATATGATGAACGCATTGTTTAGATAATAGGAGCGCAAGTAGATATTACTATATACCTGATAATATAATGACTAAACGGGTGGTATTTAGTCCGCAATAAGTATAAATAAACGACCTGTAAAGTGGTCCCTGACCGTGCAATAGATCATCGAGAGAACGAGATCAGGACCTTGATCTCTTCCGTACGGTTGAACCGCTCGTAGTATTCAGGCGCATCCTCAATGTTAATCACCGCAGTGGTTATGAAACTGGTATTCGCAACGCCGCATGAGATCAGATTGATGAGCTGCGGCACGATCCGATACGGCTGCACAATACCAGCCTGCAGCCGAAGCGACTTTGTCCAGAAACTCGTGGCTGGAAAAGTAATGTCAGCGCTGAGCTGAGGATGGTCCAGAGCGGCTTGAGTACCAGGTGTATATGCATGCACGCCAACTTGGCCCAGTCCTCCTTCAAAGCCGGTCACGTTCACCATCTGCCGAACAATGATGAAGGGTTCAAACTCGAGGCTACTGTTAAGTGCTTCTAGGCCAACACAGTCCACAGCTCGCTTCACGCCAGAAGGTTCAAACTTCTGGATCTGGGTGACTGGGTCTGATTCAGCAAAGTTGATGGGTATGGCTCCGATGGACTTGGCGACGTCAAGACGTTCTTGGACGTGGTCGATTGTGTAGATGCGAGAAGCGCCGCGGAGTAGAGCACTGTATGTTGCCATCAGACCCACTGGGCCTGCACCAAAGACGGCAACTGAGTCACCGGGCTCGAAGCCAGACCAGGTGATTGCCGTCCATCCAGTAGAGAAGATGTCTCCTGTCATAAGATAACTCTGCTCCAGAGTCTCAGTCGTCTCATTTCGATGGATGGGAAGGCGGAATAGATTAGCATCCGCAGCCTTGACGATAGCATACTCAGCTTGCCACTGGTCAGCGCTGTCCCAAGATCTGCGATGTGATCCATACCTTGGAGTCCTGATACATCGGGAGATTGCACTCCGCCCCCATAAGACACCGGGAAAGTAGGCTGCATTTCCAACTGTCCGTGGTGGAAGTTATCAGGGATGACAACATAGTCTCCGACAGACACGGTAGAGACGCCGCTGCCAGTTTGCACAACATAGCCGATGCCCTCGTGTCCAAGAACATAAGGGTCCTGGTCCGGGGAGAACCCTCGATACGCATAAAAGTCCGACCCGCATGTACCAGCGGTGGTCAACTTGACGATTGCATCAGTTGGAGAGACGAGTTTTGGGACTGCAACGTCTTTGACGGTGACGTTGTATAGACCTGTGAGTAGAAGAGCTCGCATGGTGGCGGGAAGGGTGAGGTTGGCAGACACCATGATGATCTAGTGGCGCGCAATTGTGGAAGTGAATTGTGAGGTTGGTCTATCATGAGAAGTCGGCGCCTTTAAATGTTGAGAATCCCGACGTTTAGTCCATCGAGGCCGAGTCCGCCTGGAGCATCCGCAATGCGGGAAAGGCGGCCGAGGAACGTCCGGGAGACCCGTTCGGAATCTGCGGTGTAGTATGTTCCCTATCTCCGGATGCGGATTTGCAAGTGTGGTGACGCGTGTTGCGGATTGACTGGCTACGAGTTGAGGCTGTGGTCTACTGCTTCATGATCCAGGGCGATCTCATCGTCATGCTAGGCTGACAGAGTTTCGGTGCTTCACAAGTCCGCAGTAGACAGTGTGAGAGTGATAGTTCTGAATACGAAAGTTTGGTCGGAATTGGTGAGTTCCAAGACTCAGGGGTAAATGAAGCAAGGCTCTGCAACTCAGGAGAGGCATGGGCATGTTGGACCACCAATTGAACAAGTTTTGAACTGAAGCCTTTGTGTAATACTACAGTATATGACAAGAATCCTAGACATGCCTAGGCAAGATGTTGAGAGTCGGTAAGCCCTATACTTCTGGCACTTCAGAGGCTCCTGTTTTGTGCCAGTGGTCTAGAGTTCTAACTGTCTCGTAGAGCACTGTCGATGGTTCTCCATGTATGCTCAGTAAGACATTCCTTTTGACTCTCACTCCAGACGGCCTTATCATTGATTACGCTCCCATCGCTATTGATGTTGCTCCAGAAATACCCATCCTTCTCTCTCTCACTAGTGACCTTGTTAAGATTCCCTAACAGACGCTCGGCGCACGTCTCAGGCTTCACAGCGATTAATGGGCCAACTACACCAACAGCCGCTCTCATGTACCACGGCCAGGCTCTCGTAAGACCAGTCAACACTCCGCCCGGATACACATGTGCGTAATGCCGTCTGTCACTACCCTTCTGCACGGTGGCGTAGTGCTGGACCATAATGTCGAGCATAGTCGCAGATTGCTGGGCAGCCGTGCTCATAGAGTAGCTCGTTGTGAGGTCCAGGTCGTCCCAGTTGATGTGAGCTGGAGAGCCTTCCTTGCCATTCAAGATGAACAGAATCTTGGCGTCTTGTTTGAGAACAGGGGTCAGTTCACGGACGATCAGTTGTCTGCCGTAATAGTGAAGCGCCATCTTGCGGTCGATTCCCTCGTCGGTCTCATCGCGGCCAGTAAAGTTGGAAGTTCCTTGCGACAGGATCAGCATGTTGATTTGGTTTCCCATAAGGGTTTCTTTGAAGTTGTCGATCCATTGCTTGATTGCGCGCATCGAGGTAGCTTGGATTGGTGAAAAGTTGATGTTTGAGGGTAGATTGGCGGGTTTGGTGCGACCGCAGACTGTGATGATGGCCTCGGGGGCTGTAGCGATGTGACAGGCCAAGGCCAGGCCGATGCCACTTGTTCCACCAACGACCAAGGCTCTAGGTGCCATTTGTTTGAAGTGTTGGCGCTGGTACAGACGGATGAGCAAACTGGAGCATGGGATAGCACAGTGCTGAGAAGTCTGATAATAAGGGTATTAGTGGTATGAAGGGAATAAAACTGATTCACAAGTGTTTCTGGGCTCACGAGTCTGCACTTTTAGTCCAGTCGCAAATGCGGCCGCAATGACCGCTC
This sequence comes from Fusarium fujikuroi IMI 58289, assembly GCF_900079805.1. Taxonomy (NCBI): domain Eukaryota; kingdom Fungi; phylum Ascomycota; class Sordariomycetes; order Hypocreales; family Nectriaceae; genus Fusarium; species Fusarium fujikuroi. Next base: position 137,227 of record NC_036628.1, on the reverse strand, counting down.
GCAACCAGCGCTAAGACGCGGGCTCACTCCGAGCAAGCTTGGCAGGCTAATTAAACAACCATAGATTCGCTTATTGATAAGGGTTAGAAATGATCTCCGATCAGCTGGAAAGTGACAGAACTCGTGGGAACTAACTGATTAAATGCCTGTTTTGTTAACTCAGTCACTATAGCCAGGGAGCATGTTGGCGATGAGGCGTTTCTTCAGTCGTCCCCTTTTACTGGCAATCGCACTGGCTACACAGCGAGATGCTTGCTCTAATCACTGTACTTATCTTGCAGGAACAAAGTTATAGGTTCTTCCTGCTTCTTCTTTAAAATATCTCTAGGGATAAAGCTAAGACAGTTGCCATCTATAAAGCACCTGTTATAGCCCTTTGACTCAAAACTTCAACATTCCTTGTCAAATTCTCCGCCATCTTGGACTGTTCACCATCAGTGATGCGCACAATGTCCTCCGCTGCGCTGTCACACCAATCCCTGAACTCCTCCTTTCCCCGCTCGAAGTCATCGTCATTCATAGCTGCCAGCGCCTCCATCTTATTGATTCCCGGCCGGATGTACTTATTAGACACAAGGACATACATGCTAGCCACGTCTGCCGTAGCCGAAAAGCGTCCTTGCAGCTCAAATGCATTTCTGAGTAGATTCTGCTTGCTTCTCTCCCGAATCTTGTCAACGCTGTCTCCCTTGTCCAACGCACGTTGGATTGGGTTCAAGAAACTCTGCAAGTTCTCATTTACAGTCGTCGTGATGACGGTTTGCACTCGGCTGAAGAATAATGCCATCTCCTCGACTTCCTTCTTTAGCTCTGTTAGGCGGCGCATAGACTCCTCGAGGATCTTCATAATCTGCTCCTGTTTACTGTTAGCATGCGCGCTGAGAGGGAAGACAAGACATACTAGTTCAATCTTCTCAGAGCATAGACGCTGAAGCTCGGCATGGGTCTTTGCGAGATCATGCTTAGCCTTCGTGAGGCTGTGATGACTGACCGAGAGCTTTTCATTCTGTTTGTTGAGTTCTTCCCAGAGCTTCGACTCGTTTCCTCTGGCTTCGTCCAATTGAGCCTGCGCCACTCGTCTCTGCATCTCACGGTGCTCTACTGCTCTGGCTATATAGGCTTGTCTTTCATTCTCGATACTCTCAGCATGTTCCTTACGGTGCCTGTTCTCTGCTGCGACCTCGCTGTCACTGGAGCCAAAGAAATATCCCCATCCTTTGGCGAATGCGCCCTTTTCTCCTTCAAAGAGTTAGCATATGATTAACTGCAGTCGGATATGAGATCCTACCACGACTTGGTGCTGGTCGATCTGGAACGAACTCCCGTGCGTGCTTCATATCGGACCATGCGGGTGGCTCCTCAATAGGTGGCCGATCAAGAAGCACATTCAACCTTCGCTGGGCTTCTTCAACCTCTCTGCGGGCCATTTGAAGCAACTTCTGTTGCTCTTGGATGGCTCGCTTGGCATCTTCTTCCTCTCTCTCTCTAGTTTGTCTTTCTGCATCTGCCATGACAGCATCAGCTGTGTTTTGAGTTCGTTTCTCTTCAGTCATCGCTGACAATCGTTAGCAATTGAAGATGATGGGATACTGATTTGGACGTACACCCCGCATCTTGCGAGTTCTTAAGTAGATGCATAATCACTTTCTCCCAATACTCAAACTTTTTGGTGATAGCTTCAGCATCAGCTTTGAAGTTCTCAGCGTTAGTTTCCAGTCGCTTCATAGCTCCCGGAAGATTGTCCTCGGCGTCTTCCAAGTCGCTGAGTAAATCGATGATGTATGCGATGGTGCCCTCAGGCGCAATCATGCTGCGAGCGACACTCTGGAGGTTGTTCATACGTTTCTGCGCATCAAGGAAAGCAAGTCTACCGATGTCCGCACAGTGCTGTAGATTTGTACGAAAATACTCTGACCTTCACTTCCGTTAGCCATTCATCTTAGTGCGGACAGGATACTTACGGGAGCAGACCGATGATTTTCCCAGTCTCATCCGTGATCTCCTTGTCCCTCACCTTGATGTTGGCAGCCTCGCGCACAGCCGCCGTTTTGAGACACAGAGCCATGATGGAGATGGCATTCGGGGCATGCGTGAGGGGCTTTGCCCATTCATTGCTCATGAGCAGGTCACTTGCCTTGATGGTTTGAACGACATCTCGACATGACATTTGAAGGGCGAGAGCATAGTTAGCTCGCTGCTGGGCTTTGTGATCATAGTCGGATTGACCAACCCCAAAGGCAGATGGCTGACGAAAGTCCTCCTGATGAGACGGATAGTCTGAGCGGCTGGCTGCCTTTCGGCCTTGATCAAAGGTCATGATTTATTATAAAGATGTAGTGGTTTCACGGAAATGATAGCTCCGTGGATTTGATGGGCTCATAATTTCAAGAGAATATTCTTCCTTTTATCACGAGATGGCTTTGGATATGCGGCTCTTGGACAGTGATTCGCCTCGTTCGCGGTTCGTATACGCTCGGACCTCAATTTCAGCCTGGCGTCGAGTCTAGGCCAAGAAGTCAACCCACCCAATGCAAGCCCTGAGAGATATCACGTACTGCATACTCCAGAAATGCTTGACAATGTCACCAGTACCTCAATTTTTAAGCAGTGACACAAACGATAACAGGTATACAGCAACTTTGAATTGGTTCCGGCTGAAACATTAAGGCATAGCTAACTTTCCGTTCTGCCAGCTCGATGCATGTGAGCTGGCAGATTCAGCTGAACCGGGAACAAGATATCACAGTGTCATCACAGTGTCCGTATAGTACCGGACTGTACAAGTGATTCGATTCAGAGGTGTTTGCTTGAGCGATCGCGTTGAATTCACAGATGCAAGGGTTTTAGTCTTGTGGATTGTACAAAACGCCTGTGCAGTAGTTTATCCAGCATGGTTGGCGTTGCTGCACGGGCGTTTTGTCTATCCAATCAGCTACACGCAAATCAAAACGAACCACTCCCCCTCCATGAAACCGTCAAGCTATTGACTGCCATGATGTTGTCTACCTAGCACCAAGACTTGCCAAACTCAGCCGCATTATGCAAGGTAGTCAATATTCGTATCCCTACATCTGCGAAGCCAATAAGCACTTTGATTACCTGCCGAAATCACGCGCGTCCGTGCCACAACTGAAGCCTGCAATGTTGTGGCGGTCTTCAATTTGCGACCATGCCCTGGTGGTCTAGAGGTAGCTAGTTACTGGAATGAATACGTACTTAGCTGAAATTGAACCTTATCAAGTATTGAGTCACTAGAGTCGGCATGCCAGTATCTCTTCTAATAGTTCTTTATATCAAGCCATACTCATTGTCCCTGTCAAGCACTTTGCAGGCTCTCCCAGTCGACTTACCTCATATGCATGCCCGTTAGTGCCTTGATTTGCCTGCATCAACCCTTCAACAATGGACAGCCTTTCCAATAACGTCTCCAATATTCAGCACTCACTTCAGTCCGCCAAGGAGCGACTCAGTTCTCTTGATGCCACTTCAAAGAATACTGTCGCTGCAGAGGTCGCCGCTGTTCGCTCCTCTCTTCACACCAGTCTGGGAAAAGCTCAGCATGCTAAATTACAGATGAGTTCATTCCTATTATTACTTGAAAATGTTGAAGATCCAACGACCGTCAACATGGCCCCTCAAATTTCTTGGCTGGCTCGATCTCTCGATGGCGTTACTGCTTCTATCACCCAAGCTGAGGCATCGGCAGATAGCGCGCTACAGTCCACCATGGACTGCTGCTACCAGGTGATGGATGTCGGACGAGATGTTGAGGCCCAGGATGATCTGCTAGATGAATGCCAGTCGCAAGCAAAAGAACTCGCTAGCCAGGCAGAGAGTTCTCTGACCTCGAGCGAAGCAATTCTGGCGCAGACACAAAGGGATGCTAGCGCCAAAGAAGAGGAGATTCGTATCAAGACTCGCCAGGCGAATGAGAAGAGGACTAGGAAGACAGAGCTTGATCGTGAGATATCTCAAAAGAACGGGCAAATTGCAGAGACACACAGGCGACGTGAGAGCAAGAAGGAATCGGCAGGCGTAGGACTGGTATGTCCTCACATTTGCACGTCCAAGAGACTTGTCTAATTAAAGACAGATTTTGACCGGAATCGGCCTTATGGCTGCACCTTTCACTGCAGGGGCATCATTGGGACTAGCAGCAGCCGGTGCCGGATTTGCTGGGTTAGCAGAATGCACAGATTATCGGACAGAAAGCTAACATGCCATAGTTACAAGGGCGTTCGTGTATCGGACCTCAAGGACGAGATTGTCGCCCTTCGATCCAGGGTATCCACGTTGAATGGAGAGATATCCCAAGATCAGCAAGTAATCTCAAGCCTCGAGACTGAGCAGCGCAACTTGCAAAACCTAGTCTCGCAGTACCAGCGCGATATTTCATCCCGTCGATCAACGCATCAACTCTACCAAAAGCAAATCTCAGAGGCTAACCGGGTAGAGAACGACATCACAACGCTCAAGGGTGTTGCAGAAGCTACCATCTCCAACATCAACGACGTCAACTCCGAATTGCAGGATGTAAAAGAGTGTCTGGATGAATGCAGCTCTCTCTTGCAGGCCAAATCAGTTGACTTGTCGACCTCGGCGACCTCTATTGATTGGATCATTGGTGCGGTCGGTAGGTGCACTAGAAAGTTCCGTGCAAAGGAGTTTGAGAGGCAGATAACGCTTATGCAGCAGGTTGCTGAGGTGCTTGAGAAGATTGAACAGGAAGGCCAACTACTATTGTCGAGCCAAAATATGGCTTTCCTAGATGCCAAGCCTTGGGATGACGTGAAAAACCCAATCGTGGAGGAACATGAGACAATTCCTGAATTGATTTATATTAGGTAGTATTGGTAATATGCACCAGATGGAAAATATCACTTATTGGACTCTATCATAGAGCAAGCAGTCGTGCTTCTTGCACTGGTAACCACAATGGGTACGCGGCCTCAGACTTGCTCCAATTTCTGTAGTCATATTGCAGGAACTAAGTTCCAAGTTCTATCTGCTAATTCAAGCTCTCAGCTACACATCTTAGCTGTAAAATATTGCAGGCTTTACGTCTACATGTACGTCTTCACCTGCTCCATGGTCCAATTCCAAAACTTGCTTCCGAGCTCTGGCTCTACAAAATCCTTTCGAATCTTCTCGACCTTACCAAAGGGAGATACTATCACGGTCAGTATACGCTACGAAAGGTAGAGATTTCTTACCCCATCCGCCGTTGTTCTCCTCCGTGATGGTATCGCTCAGTCCGGCAAAGAGCTCAGTGTAGGCGCCATTAATAGGATCCGATGAGATTAGTTTCTGGGCACAAGTCAGCCTGAGTATCGAAGGAGATAAGGTATACATACAAACATGGCGAGTTCCATTTTGGACATGTTTTGCTGAAGGTTGGTGACAAAGTTGCCGGGGTTGAGGGCCTATAAGGTCAGAAGGATCGATAAGCGGCGGGCAACTTACAAGACTGATGATGCCGGTGCCAGCGGTTCTTCGCGAAAACTCGGCCGAATGGACCACGCTGGCGGCTTTGCTGCGCGAGTACTTCATCCACGCGCCCTCCTCGCGGTGGTAATCCATGTTCGTCAGATCGACCGCCGGGTTCGGTGCAGCATCAGCAGCGCTGGAAGCGACCCAGACAACGCGGACAGAGTTGGGCGCCGATCCGGATGCCGCTGCAGCCTCGAGTGCAGGACGAAGCAAAAGGGTGAACAAGAAATGCGCAATATTGTTCACACCATATTGGAGTTCGTAACCCTGCTTCGTCTTGGAGCCTTCTGGTGGAATCATAACGCCTGCGTTGTTCCACAGGACATCCAGGCGACTCTCCCTTTCTAGAAATTGAGTGGCAGCCGGTTTGATTGTAGATAGGTCATCCAGCTCGAGGTGAAGAAAGTGGAGTTCGCCAGTGGAGGAGGGATGCGCCGATTTGATCTCTTTAATTACTTCTTCGGTCTTGCTTTGAGAGCGTGCAGCTAGGTAGACTTTGCCATTGTGTTGATAGAGTATATCAACGAGGAGCTTGCCTAACCCACCTGATGCGCCGGTGACGAGGAAGACCTGTATTGATTAGTGCCTGCTGGGTGTAACTGTTGGCAGAAGACGTACCTTGCCCTTCTGATTGGGGAGATTCTTTTCTGTGAGAGGTGGCTTGTTAGGGACTACGGTGCTGCAGCGCATTCCAAAGTTTAGACTCATATTGGTGGTAAAGAGGACAGTTGATGGTAGGTAGAACAGTTGGTGTCAGGGTTGTAGGGAACAGGGTTGTCATATGGGGAAAGCTGGTTCAAATACGTTTTCGGTCACAATACATCGCTAAAGTGGCGTTCTCTATGTCAATCGTCTAACTACTTGCCGGACGCTGCGGTAAGCCGCTGATGACTAGTGCCGCGGGAATGCGGCCGCATGGCAGCCAGAACATCAGGGAGGTGGGCATGGATCTTTTGCGTGAAATGACGTCCATCTTCAGCTTATTTGTCTATTCTGCCTAGGAGATGGAAAAAGCTAATGTGTTATTTTTATCGAGACGCCGAGATCTATCTCACCAAGTGGCGAGACCTTGATGGCCTCAGATCAATCAATCTTCAGTTTATTACTCCATTGTATATAGAAACCAACTAACGTGAATATACTAGGAAACAAATTAGAGACTTTCTAGCAGCTACAAAACGACATTACCATTGATGAATTATACAGTTTCAAAGCTCTCAAGGACTGGTAATTGGAAAGTATGTAAAACATTATTAACGTATTTATCGACCAAGTGATTAAGAGCATATCGCACGTCAGACTTCAAGACTCTACAGATCTAGTATTTCAAATATGCATCAAAGCTTCTCTCCCTCGAGCTCCTTCTCAGTCCAGTCCCACAACTTGGCAGCAAGCACTTTATCGTTGGTATGCGGCTTACCCAACCCTGTTCGACCGATGGGCTCGTAGTACGTGCCCGAGACGACATCCTTGGACGTAGAAGCCCACAACTGGTTCAGAGTGCCTGTTGGGACATCTACACCGATGAAGAGAGTTGTAATTTTCCACGCTATACGCATGATCCAGCTATTGTCGCTCATGGTGTTGGCCAGGTTGGTGGTCACCAATCCGGGCTGAAGCGAGGCAGTAGTGAGCTGGGGATAGCGTCTGGCAAGTTCTTTGGCAAATAGAGCGTTGGAAAGCTTGCTTTGTCCATAACGTGTGATTGTACCCATCTGAAGAGCCTGCCCCTTAAGAGTGTCAAACTTGATGCCCTCGGGGGGTGCATACTGATGGGCAGATGAAGCAAGGACGGTGACACGAACATCAGCACCCTTGTCGGCAGTTCGGAGAAGTGTTGGGAGGAGGAGCTTGGTCAGGAGTGCATGACCCATGTGATTGGTGCCGAATTGTATCTCGTACCCATCATCAGTTGTTCCGGGCGGCACAGACATGATGCCTCCGTTGAGCAGGAGGATATCAAGACGATCAGATTCCTGCGTGAACGCCTTGGCTGCCTCGCGAATCGACTTGAAAGAAGCGAGGTCCATCTTGACGAATTTGATGGGGGCTTCAGGAACCTGCGCTTTGATGTCGCCGATGGCTTCCTTGGCCTTTGCTTCGGAGCGGGCTCCTAGCCAGATCTCTTTGGGATCATGCTTGGCAAACTGGAGAATGGATTCTTTTCCAAGACCACTGTTTCCGCCAGTCACCAGAATGACTTTGTCTTTTAATGAAGGGATGTCGGTGTCGGGATTGAACCTGACGCTTTTGCTTCCTCCGGAGCCCATGATTGACAAATTTGGGATGTGGAGACAGAGTTATCGATGTAGATGAACTGGATTGTTGTCAAGAACTTGAATTTGTGACCGCTTGTTACAAATTAAGAGTCCTGCATTTAAGGGACTTTGGCTGGCGTAGAGGATGCTTAAGTACTCTCATCTCATATCATGGCGACGACTACGGCCGCTTTCATGGTGTCGTGATCCCCGAGCCCGCGAATACTCCGCAAAGTCCGCACGACTGCAATTAGGTCGCTGTCAGTCGGCGCGGCGTCCCCTGATGGAGACTTGACCGTGTTGGGTATGGTATGAGCGGCCGCAATATCCGCGTCTTATGGACCAAGTGCCGCGACCATGTATGCCCTGGAATGTTTAGCATGTGGACCTTGTTTGAGCCGCCTAAAGGAGGAAACAACACTCGGAACCTTGATCCTAAATGACAAAAAGATCTAGGTAACTTACCCTGAATTTAGTATAAGTTTAGGCCACGTTTTGCTGAGTTTATTTTGACATTCTATATCAACGCCGACGGCTTTTTCCTCCTCGAGGGCCGCCTACTAGCGCAGATTGGAGGAACTTGGCCCTAGAATGAATAGCGGCCGAACAGACCGCACCAGGAGTTGACCCGATGAACCCTATTTCATCGCTGTAAACCTTCACCATCTGTATCGGACTTATCGGGGAATGGGAAAAGGCAATTGGCCATGGCAAAGGTAGTTCGATTTGATTGAAATTGTAAGGATAATAGACTACGCTACCTGAAGCAATCCCAGCGCAACAGTCAGTATAGTCGCAAACAGAAAAGTAGGAATATAGGCATTCTGCAGGTCTGTCTTGTTAATAAAGATCAGCCAGAAAACCACAAAGATTCCACCCAAAATAATGCAGAAAATCAGCCACGCCAGGAACCTTCGCCGAGAGAACCCCATCTTGGCATGCAGACCCCAGCCAGGTTCTGATATTCTCTTTGGAAATGGGGGAGGGTTTCTCTTCTTAGGAATCATATCGATGATAGTTGTTTCTCCTCTACCCTTCTTTGGATCACGGAGCCCAAATACCATTTGCTGCTCAGCCGTTCTCATGTGAACGTCGTGCGGCAAAGGGATGGAATGGTTGTAGAACGGAGTAGCAGGAGGAGGTAGCTCTTTCTCGATTGGTATGACTTGATCTTTGTTGTCCCAGATAACAAGGAACTGCGAGATTAGTACAGATTGCAATATGAGGGTGTTTCTTAATTTTACCTGGACAAAGTCGATGGCGGTACAACTCTTCCACGAGAGAAGTCGGCGAACCCAACCCTCTCTGCTACTAATGGCCTTGTTCACCTGACGGAACAGTTGTTCGTCATCGTCTAGTGCCTCTGCATTCTCAATGGGGGAAAGGTATATCTCTGTTGGCTCTGTAAAGTTTCTCTCAATGCACCAGTAAATGTCTTTCGTATTTACAGTTGTTTGGACTGCCGGGAGAGCATTGGCTGCGAGGATATTAGTGGCGGGAGAGGATTGAGAAGGCTGTCCCAGACTAGCGGATTGCATAGAAGAACCTGGCTTAGCCGTCTGTTGGGTCTTGTGACCCTGTCTTGTAAGAGGGAGAAGGGGAACGTTGTTTGTAGTGACAGGGAAGCATGTTGCTTTGTAGCGATCAAACTCATCCCGAGAAAGAGCTAGAGCGAGCTCGACTCCATGCCACTGGAAAGTATTATTATGAGACAACTTGTTGGTAGAACATGCCAAACTTGCCTTCCAAGTTGCCATGTAGCCGCCGGCATCCAGCCTGGGTAATGGTTGACGGAAGGGGGTCCAATCTATTGGTCGACCAGTCAATTCCTCAATTTTGAGTCTTAAAGCATCGAAGCGTGAGCGTGCTAAACGATCTGCTGGAACGAACTGAACCACTCTTACTCCATCATTGAAGTTTATGTCCGGGAAGTTGTTCTATAGGATATTAGTCATGAAACCCTGAATGAGAGAAACAAACCTCTGCCAACTCTTGACAAACACGAGCAATTGTAGGTCTTGATGCTGACTTGGCGAGCATTTCCTTGATGACGGATTGCATCATGCCTGCTCGGTAGTCCCTGTACGCCATCTGATCAATAAACTCGAGAACCTGAGGTTTGACCTGTTCGCCATCATCGAAGCGAGTATCGTTAAACACGTCAGAAGAGATGTTTTCTTCTGTAGTTGTGATATAGTCACGAAATGCTTCTACACCAGAGGAACCTCCACCTGTTAGATAAGCAAGCATCTCTGTAAACACACATCCCAGTTTCCAGATGTCATTAGCCATCAAATCCGATGAAGAGGGGATATTGATTCTCGCGCCTGGTTCAGTTGACCCCGCCATTGGAGAGGCTTTTCGAACTTCTGGAGAGTCATAAAGCCAAGCTGATTGACGAGCTCGACTGCCTTGCTCCCATGTTCTGGCCCTGGATAGGTCGACTGATAATCCAAAGTCTGTAAGCTTGAGAGAGAGTCCTGTACCGGAATACTCCTCATAGACCAGGATATTAGACGGCTTGATATCTCGATGTGCCATATGAACAGAGTCGTGAAGGTAGGCAACTGCACTTGAGAGTCCAGGAATCTGGCCCCAGAGGGAATCAAGGTTTCGTTTTCGAAGGGGAACTGGGATATAATAATCTCGGAAGAGACGTTTCAAGTTCAAAAGAGCCAGTGGAAACAGAAAGTTGAAATGCTGTATTGTACCCATCTCGGATCTGAAGATTGAGAGTGTCTCTACCAGGTGAGGATGATTCAAGCTCTTTAGACGCTTCAAGGACTCGTACTCGGTCCAGAAGTGCTCTGCACTCGTCGATTCATGTAGACGTTTGACCGCGCACTATATTGTTAGATGGAGCAGCCTTGAACAATGATAGGCATACCTTTCGGACGACATCTTTTGAATCGAAAAGATGTTTGTTCAGTGAAAGGCGAGTTTCTACCCCGAATACCTTGGAAGTCTCGCCGCTTTCGACTGGATTTGCGTACAAGCCATGCAAGGTTCTTCCTACCCCGTCCGTCGTGGCGTTTTCAACCACGACCAAGACATGATCTGGCATCGAATGCGCCTTCGGCTCCATCGAAGGAACCACGTGTGTCACTGAATCGAACAATGGGATCTGACTTGTATCAGGAATATCAGGCTCCTCAGCTGTTGGTTGAGACGAAGACTGGACGGTTGGTGGTCTGCGTCTTATAGGCCTTGCTTTGGCAATAGGCTCTCGCTTCTTAGCAAAGGCATTGACCACTCTGTTCTCCTCTCGGATACGCCGATAACGACTCGCTGTCTCGGCTAGAGACTCCCACTCCGTAGGTGAAAGATATCGGGGAGCGTAGATAACATGAGTATCGTTTCGGACCTCAAAGGCGATCAGCAGGCGACGAGCGAGGTTCAGGAGTGACATACAGTTATTTCGTAGTTCCCACCAAACAGCCGGTTTAAAAACCTTTTTAATGCTGGAAGTTCAATATAAGAGGTATCCAGATGAAATTTTACACTGGAATTTCGATCCATTGATGCAACAAACTCGCCGAATGTTGAAGTTATAAGCTTGTAGGAATAAATGTTGAAGGTTGCGGTGCAGTTATCTTTAGGGAACCTGAAAACCCCGCCTCGGAAGAACAAATTCTGTGGCTGAGACATACTGCAACTGAGAATCCCTGACGAGAGATTATGACTGGCTCATTCCCCGGTACGAAAAGCATTGTAGGGCGCTTACTGAGATGCGTGGCGGCACAAGGACTGTTGAGACATGCCCTTGCACACGTCACCAACGTGAGGTACTTAGCTGGATTGAAAATTTATCACAAAGCCACGTTAATTGAATCAGTGACTAGAATACAAGAAATCTTTTACAGTACTTGAAACACAAAAATTCCAATATCTGATAGTGGAACTAGTCAACATTGTAACTAACGAGTCTTGCTAAAAGGACAATCCGACAAGATGCAGACTCTCACCTCAAGAATGACACAAGAGGAACACCATAACGTAATATTGAATGCTGAGGCTTTAAGTAACGCGCTCAATAATGAAGCAATAGTAATCACAGAAAAGCTACAATTTAGTAATTCTCGATACCCACACTCTGCCACAAGCAAACTAAGGCCATAACATTCGAACCATATCTCAAACAAGCTTGAGGTTTCCAACAGAATAACCGCACATCTGATCAGGAGAATTGCTCCGAACTCCTCCAGGTCCAGTCCCTTCAATCTTGGACCAGTCAATCTTGAGCCAAGGCTTCTCACCAAAGTCCAGAGCATTAGGCTCCCAGTTAAGAAGGGGATTATTTCCAGAGTCTCTCTCAACTTGGAGGGCCTGCTTCCAGGGCTGTGTCTTGGTCGGCTGAGGGCAGACGAGGTCACATTCCCCAGGAGAGTTATCGCGGGTCATGGGCTCCTCCTCGTACCGCTTCTTGTCTGCATCGGTATAGCGACCGCGAGAATGTGAACGAGTTCTCTCCATCTTTGCGTCTGTGATTTATCAGTGAGAGATCTCGAGGTGTGGATGAGCTACTACTTGTTGAATTGATAGTTTAGTTGGTGATCGAGTATTGAAGTTGAGTGAACAATTTACTTCAAACGTCGACGAACTCAGTCTTTTATCATTGAAGCAGAGCCTCAGATCTGAGCATCCAATCAAACTCGAACAAGATATCACAGACTCGAGAAATCCGATCAACAGCTGATTGGTCACTCCTGTGCATCCATTTCGCTGAGGGTGCTAACGTTGTCCAACCACAGTAGCGTCCCACGCCGAGATAATCAACCGGATTATTTCTGCAGTAGTCTCTGCATGGAACTGATCATGAGATCTTTTTGCGCCAATGATGAGGTTCTACCCCGCTTCAGATGAGGCTCTGTGAGGATGATCGGTTAGAATCTGCCAATCAACTGAACGAGACCACAGCCTGATTCGCGACTTGAGACTTCGGTCCCGAGATTTCTGTCAGCGCGATTCTAAGTTTCAGATGAAATTCCACTCGATGCGGATTGTGGTATCTAGAGGCGCAGATAAGTGACCTTCACATGGGCAACAATACAGACTCAGACGAACGGATGATCACGATTCATAGTCAAGACTAAATTATCCATTTACTGATGGCAACAAGTATAAGTGACATCATCCAATCACATACACCCTAAGCTCGATGCTTTCTCGTATCTCCTTCGCGACAACAGGGTCCTCATCAAAGAACGAAGTATGCGGCGTATCTATCATGATCAGTACATCCCTCAACGAGGCTCGGCACTTACACATGGCAACATCCTCAGTCCTCGCCAAAGAATCCATCGTCTTGATCAGCCAAACCTCCTCATCAGATTGGTCACTAACGTAGTACCACTTCTGATCTTTTGAGTAAGAGAAAAGGATGTTCTCACTCACAACGTGGGGGTAGACCAAATCACTTCGATGACCGTCCCTTTCATCACATGTGCGGTAATCACAGAGGGTGAGGGGGTATTGGCGGACGGGTTTGAGGGGTTTCCAGACACTGCGCTGTTAGAGGTGAATGTACTCGGAGGGAGACTTACTTTATTATCCTGAAGCGTTGCGAGAGAATTGATGGGGCTTGGGAGCCAAAGTCGTGTTTAATCTTTGCGATTGTTCCTTCGTAGGTTTGGTCTGTACGTGAGTAGTTTATCAGGCATAATCATATTGTAACCTACCATTGTGAGCAACCTTACTGGGTCTACCAATGTACCCTTTCTCATCTTCAGGTGCAGAGCCTCGCGGCCGACTCTGACGGACCTACTTTCATTAGCACTGTCCAGACAAGCTGTGGCGACATACAATATGATCAAATACACAAACTTTGACGTGACTTCCAAGAACCTCTTTCATAAACTTGACCACAGCAGGATACCCTTCTTCCTGAAACGAAGGCCCGATATCACAGAACTTGTGCTTCCAGTTTACTAATTGGAAGCCATTCTTGTCGAGTGTAAAATCGGATTTATGGCCTCTGATGTCAGAGATCTGGACCCGTGCACTTGTGTTGATAACATTTGTGTTGGCGATTCTAGTCTGTGTGAAGGGGATGTTGGAGTAGAAAGGTTTCTCGGTTGCCCATTTCGGGTCTGAGGCGTCGAAGAATTGGAGGGTTGCATATTTCGTTGGGAGAGTGTCCAGATTTCCGCAATCGGCTTTTGAGTTTGGCTTGGGCATGATTTCAGTGGTAACTTGATCTCAATTACAACATAAATTGCACTGAAAACTGAATAGCTTTGATGAATTTATCGTCAAGAACTCGCTTCACAAAGTCAAAGTCAAGAGCCTCACGGATTGTCCCCGCACATGCAGTAAGCAGCCAGCCTGCTTGAGCCATCCACTACAACCTGCGAGTTCCAATTGGTGTCATATTTTATTCACGTATCTCTACCAAATGAGAGCAGTGCCCAGAACACCACCATGAAATGAGACCCGAAAACCGCTTGTGACTCGCACTGTCTTTGCATCTGAACCCTCCACCCGATCACTGAAGCAGCGGCGGAGCTTTTCTCGGACCGAAAGTACCCTCCCATGCGTTCATGAACTGGAGAATCTTGGCTTCCTGGTCCTTGGCTGCGAGGACTGCGAGTCCGAAAGGGCGGCCGTTGAAGTCCAAGTATCCGAGCGGAACATTACCAACGGGGTAGCCTGTAATTATCAGTATTACTCGTGAACTATAGATTAAACATACCGCTTCCACTTGCATACGCCTTGATTGCGGTATCGCTTGATCCGATAATTACGTCAACGCCATATTCCTTGAAGATGCGATCTAATCCTTCGTCGCGGGCAACCTTTCGGAGGTGAGATAGGTTCTTTTCGTAGTCTTCAATGGAGATATCCGATTCTTGGGCGTCGATCAAGAGTCCTTGGTCATCGTAGCCTGAAAGATTAGCCAGGTCATCATTTAAGATGAGGACATACCTGGAGGCGTTTCGAGATCGGGATGGGCTTTGTTGAACTCGACCAGATCTTTGAGGGAATGGATCTTGGAGTTTTCTGCCGACTCGAGATATTTGTTGAGGTCGTGCTTGAAATCGGCCACTATTTCGTCAACTCTGATCATCCTGCGAAGGGGTGACTTACTCATGATGACCCCCTCACTGTCCTTCCCATCAAGCATGAAACACTCAGAAGGAGGCGGAAGAGGAACATCGCCGACATACTTCTTGGCCTGTCCCTCCATTTTGTTATACGCAGCTTGGATCTCGGTGTGCTACAGAGTCAGCAAGCTCATGCATTTAGTGGGCTACTCACCATCTGCTTTGTCGCGCTCTCGACAGGCTTTAAGTAGTCCTCCCCAGGCCACCACTTCTTGAAGTCCACTGTCGCAATGGACAGCTCATCCCAAGATCCTCCCAGAGTCGCAAACTCATCAGTCCCAGAGATGACATCAAGCAGAGCGGCGAGATCGTATGGCGTCTTGGCCATTGGTCCAGCCGAGTCCATGGTATGACTGATGGGAATGATTCCAGACTGGGAAACTCGTCCGATTGACGGTTTGATGGTGTATAAAGCTGCTCGTGATGCGGGTGACACGAGGGATCCGTCTGTTTCGGTGCCGATGGAGAGGGGGGCGTAACCTGCGGAGACGGCGACTGCTGAGCCTGTGGAAGAGCCGGAGGGATTCTGAACTGTCAGTATGGGATGTGGCGAGTCACGGGGTACTCACGCTGTGACCGTTGTTGCTGTCTTCCGGATCGACGCCGCCGCGAACGTAGGCGGACTGGCATTGGCCACCTTTGCCGGACCAGCCACTTGGGAGGTCGTTGCTTCTGAGAGGAGTGAGTCGCTGAGAGTCAGTCTGAAGGTTAGACGTACCGGTAGTATGCCCATTCCTGAAAGGTCAGCGAGGTCACAAACGGAGACTGGGAGACTCACACTCAGATTCGCTTTGCCGATGATGATGAGTCCAGCTTGGATGAGCTTGTCGACGATGTCGGCATTCGAGGTAGGCGTCATGCCGTCCAATGCCCAAGAACCGCAAGTCGTCTCCATTCCCAGATCAGGAACCGTCGCGATGTTGTCCTGAACACATCAGCTTCGCACAACAACAGCGACAACGATTATACAGTCATACCTTGATCACAATAGGGATCCCATGCAAACGCCCCCGGACCTTGCCATCCTTTCGCTCCTTGTCAAGCGCCTCCGCTCTCTGCCGCAGCTGATCTTTCGGCACCAAACTCAACATCGCATGAAGGTACTTGTCGTGCTTCTGAATCATCTCAAGGCTCTTGTCCACCAAGTCAACACTCGTGAAATGCCCATTCGTCAAGCCGGATGCGAGAGTCTTGGAATCGGCAGCGAGGAGATCAGGCAGAGTGCGACTCTGCGAAAGAAAGGGCGCGATTTGACGGAGATTTGCCCAGGTGAACATGATGTAGAGTGTAAAAGTGAAGAGAGAAATGAAGGCGATGAAATGGATCTGACGCAGAGCCATGTCTCGCATTCTCGTGGTGGTGAGGAGAAGCCTTATAAAGGTGAATGCGGCAGGCTGATGCAATTAACCGATTCCACGTGATTGTCGGTGCAACATTCGCAGTGGCAGACAGTGAAATGATCAAACCGCTCATTATTCAAATGGACCTTTTGATACCAACGTTTCCAGATCTGTTGGGCAGTGCAGACTCATGAAAATCTCCAAATCTTCGATTGAAATGTCTTGGGGGTCATTGTTTGAGTTGTCGAGTAAACGCTCCTGGACTGGCCTGTCACAGAAATCTGACAGGTATCGATCTAAGCAGAATGACTCGACTGAACAAGGCTCAGAGGGAGACTCTCCAAATGAGCTGAATGAACCAGCTTGTGCTTCTGATGACATAATGTTCTGAGCGGTCAGTTTGTTCTCAGCCTCAGCGACTCTCAAACTCACGAATTCGTTGATCTTGTACATGAATCTACTGACAGGTCGATACGTCAATGTGCGTCAATCCCACTGAACAGACCCCAACTTTAATAAGATTCACAAAAACGCTCATTCACAAGCACTGAGGTCTGCCGATTTCCCAATCCAGTAACATAGCCTTACATTTCACTCATTAATATGTTTGGCTCTCATCTCATCTTGCTTTTCTCTCATGACACTTCATCAGGCTGAACCCATGCAACAACTGATATTATCTATCTACCGAATCGTGTCACCGATTTCCCAAAGGGGAAGACATCAGGCAGCTGAGGACGATGACGAGGGTAAGCAGCCTGTCTCACATTTGCGATCTTGACGCCCGATGAATCTGAGCTCAATTAATTACCCCAAACCAATGCAGTCGTGGTTAATCCCTCTTCATCACCAGGCATGATCATAGGTTCAGCCCCGATAACCTTGAACCCAACAGACGTGTACAGCTTAATCCCCATTGGACTCCCAAAAACCGTAGCGACAAATCCCTCGCGCTCTGCCTTTTCCATTCCGTATTTACAAAGAGCAGCCCCGCAACCTCTTCTGCGATAATCGCGATGCGTCGCGAGATTAACAAGGTGAAGCTGCTTGCTACCAAATTGGCTTAAATGCATGTCATAAACTTCTTCTACGCGCGACGCGAAATATCGCAAGTGAGGGAGGTTCGCATCACGACGTTGGTTGTCGCCCAAAACACCGGGTTTGACTGGGTTGTTAGCTAGGATGCGAAAATTGAGGCTGACATACCTGGTTTGACACCAGTAAGACCAGAGACATCCCAGATCCCCAGGGCGACAATCTTTTGCCCAGCCTCTATGACAAGAATGTCATAGCTCTCAGGCTGTTTCAAAAACCCCTCATACTCGACTCTGGTCCACTTCCACTGATCTTCAGGGTATTCATGTCGATATGGGAATCGATAGTCTCGCTCTGGATCATCAGGAAAGGCTTCGATAGCAAGTTTTGTAATGCCGTCCAGGTCATCAACAGTAGCTTGTCGCATACGGAGTTCTTGGTCGATTGTTCGCTCCATGGTTGTTGTAATTCCCACTGTGGCTGGTTGATTCGTCTTTAATGGTGGTTGTCACCAAATGTTTACTGTCTGAAAAGAGTAATCGGTAGGTGAGATTGCAGATCTTTGCTCCTTATGGTAGTCGGTAGAAACAACGTCTGACAAGTCACGCCAGCTCGGGATCCATGCCTGATATGGAAATCGGTAGAGGCCCTGAATATTTAGCTCGCTACCCCACAACTTTATTGCGTGGATCTTCTGTACCGATTACTGAATTAAGCAAAATGATTGAGAACGGTAGGTCCTTTTGTCTGTGTTCGTGTTTGGCTTTGCTGACTGTGATAGTGGACTGGTTTGAAGTGATTGACAATCTGGAGGAGGATTTGTTTGACGGTGACGACTGGCTGTCGGAGCTTTTACGCGAGGAACCGAAGGATGGCGTCAATGTTGACGTGGAACCCGTGGAGAGCTCGGCGCCCGTGGCGGAAGAGTTGACTTTGGATCCGTCACTGTTGACTCTTCCGACTTACACGAATTATCCCCGCAGTTACACTCAGACATTTGAACCTCGTGACCTTCCGATGAATCATGTCTTTCCGTTGACCCTGCAGCAAAGTGTCTCTACAGAAGATGAGATACGGTTCACGCCGAGCACCAACTCCATACTGACTCCGTCTGGGTCAAGTGCGCATTCTCAGAGTCCCCCAAGAGCAGTGAAGTCTCAGAAGCGCAAGCCAAGACCAGATCATAAGGCGGACCGATCAGATGTTTTGACCACAGATCTTGTAAGATGCCTGAATCAGTGTTGTTCTCACTAACTCTTCAGGCTCCTAAAACAGAGTATAAGCATGATCAGGGCGGTAACCTTCAGGGTGTATTCACTGTGTCTGGACTGAATACTAGGGTTAGAGGTCCATTCACTGAAGAAGCCCGAAAGGCCACTGCGATTGCGAGAAAAAGAGGTGTTTGCGAAAAGTGTCGTGGGATGAAAGTTCGAGTAAGTTGATGATCCTTAGTTGGATAATGCTAACTTGGTAGTGCATAATGCCAGAGAATCCCTACGAGCCATGTCTGAGGTGCTCAAGATTGACGATTCTGAAACGTCCATGCATCAGAGTCAATCTGAACGAGCTACCCCTGCACAGACTAGGTATGTTGACCAGAACTCTCGACCTTTATCACCAGCTACTGAACTAACCTTCCAGGCTCTACGCGAGACAGCAAGCTGTACGAATGGCTGTCCATCAAGGATGTCATGAACGCAAAGCTAAACATCGACCTCGATCGACATACAATCAAGCTAACCCAAGGATTTGACTGTGAGGTTGAAGTGACCGTATCAAAGTTTCAACCTTTGCCCGGAGACAAAACCTCATATCCGTGGAGAGACTCTGCGGGAAACCAAAGGATGCTCGAGTTACCGCACTACTACATCGCCGACATGGATAGTCATCAGAGGGTCATCGATGAGTACAACCTCAAGTCCTACAAGGTGTACATTCAGAGACTTCTCAAGGGTAAGAGCCCATTGATGATTTGGACCCTTCAAGAAGCCATACGGTTCTCGGAACAACACAACAGCTCCCTTGTCAAGGATAGTCTGCGGCTTTGGGCTGGAAGTCGGCTCACTGAGTTACCGTGGATGATCTGCGGTGAGCATACACTCGGTCAGATTCCAGTTCAAGATCTCGAGTGTCCCCGCAGTGGTACGATACCGATACCTCCGATCATGGACACGCAGATGGACCATCTCGTCATCAAGAACATCATGACCCCGCTTCGTCAGAGGATTCTTGCAGGTCTGCAGACAAAGATCATGGAGAAGAAGCGTGAGAACTGGTACGAGATCTATCTCACGACATTTGTCCTTCTCAGCAACATGGAACGTCAATTTGCTCAGGTGTTGTACATCATCGACTGGTATGGAATGGAGAGCCGCTTCGGCACAAGAGGAAACTCGTCCGTCAGCGAGTCATTCATACACTCGTGCAAAACACTACTGGCATTCTTTCACTATGCTGGTGGGAGTCATAAACCGCTTGCGCTGGATTGGAAAGGTTCTAAAGCGCCTCTGGGGATCATGACGCAGCAGCAAGCTGAGTATCTGGACAAGACGCAGAGACAGATTGATCGCGAGGGTGAGGGCTTGACGGGATTGAAGACAGAGTCGATTTATGAGAGGGATATGTATTGGTGTCATCAGTTGCTGCTGGGAGACTGCAAGGTGGATGAGCAGAATGATCGAGAGATTGATGAACTGAAGGAGGAGGACTACATTTTTCACTGAGATGGTATGTTTGGGTTTGAGGTGGTGTCTTCGGGAGAGCTGGAGATTATAAATGAGTTGATGACCAAATGTATGAGATCTTTCGACGTCTGCGAATGCTGGGTGATCTCGTGCCTACGGTGACATCCAGAGCCATTCCAACGCCAACCATGTGCTCGCATGATAGCTTGATCACTTACATTTTGTATAGAGGTCCATTGAAATTCTTCCGTGAGCTTAGAATTAATAAGTAGGGTGCCTGGTCACGGGAGACAGACGTTGGTTTTGGCCACCAGATGAGACCGTTTCTTGCTGTCTACATTCTGTGTTAATCGTCAGCGCTGTTGTAATGGAATCAAATTGTGTATTCCCTTCGTCTTCAAGTTGCACGGTCTTGATTCAATTGGATGTCGATTCGTAGAGTGGCCTGATACGGCATGAAGGCGCACCTTCCAGATGTCCTGCCAGACACGTGGAAATCTCACATGGCGGTTAAGCTTAAACGTCAAGGGCCAATAAGACATAGCCGACCCTCCCAAAAGGGATATATGCCAATGCTGCGAGAACTGTGAGTGCTGCAAGACGTTGGCAACGTGCCGAAAGGAAACAAAAGTACCTTGCCTCTCTACTGCGCATTCTAGGGGAGGAAAGAAGACCTAAGACCTTGATCCTAAGTGATAAAAAAATTTAGGTAACTTAGCATAAGTTTAGGATACCCTTTTCTAAGTTTATTTCAATACCTTATATCAAGGTCTGACATTTTCTTGCTCCCCGAACGCCGGCCGGTTCGCTGGCTGGGTGTGAGTCCAGGCATTAGGCACAGTTCACGCATAGCGTACAGAGCATCCTGAATGTCTCAGAGGAAATGGTTCCTCTGACTCACAAGCCATACGGTTCAGGTTGTTGATTCATGGATATGCTTCGACATATGGTTCTTGTTCAAGAAAGGCATTCAAGTGCGCCATTGATTGGAAGTCTATGAGGCTTCATCAAACATGGAGGAAAGACTCAATTGACAATAGCTATTCTGAATATTCAATCTGAGCAAAAAGCTAATCACCAATGCCGTCAAGGAATCAACAGAAAGTCAGCATTCGCAGCCCTTCTTCAAACAATTATGACATCTCCTTCTCTGGGACCTCTGCGTGATGAGTAGACTGATCACGGTAAATGATGCTCTCGAGACCGATCTCACGGTTAATCTCAGCCATGCGCTCGTTGTCAGCAAGGGCAGTTCCTTCAGATCCAAAGATGATGTCCTAGAATAGTCAGCAGCTGTGCTATTAGAACTGGAAGAATACGTACCATCTCTTCTAGTGACAGCCGCTTGGTCTCTGGAACAACAAACCAGATGAAAGCTGCACCAATCCATGTGAGCAGCCCGAACAGGATGTACGTTCCGTATGTGATGTCTTCCAGCATGTCTGGTGTAACTTGTCCGACACTGACCAAAGTTAGCTAGCATAAAGAATACGGAGTCATGTCACATACATAAAGTTGTTCATCCAGTTACTTGAGGCACCAAGAGAGGTACCATAAGGTCGCGTGCTGAGAGGCCAGACCTCGGCGACGATGATCCAGGCACAAGGACCCCAGGAGTCTAGCATCATTAGCATCAGTCCCTAAAGGAGAGCTGGGCGTAAACTCACATCCAAAGTGGACGACAAACAGCCAGACCATGCAGATAGCAGCCCAACCAGCAGCCTTGTGCGTCTCAAACTGGTCGATGTTCTTGGCAAGAATGACGGCGATGATGAGATGGCAAGCACCCATGCCAATAGCGCCGACAGTCAAGACAGGCTTACGGCCGAGTCGGTCGATCCACAAGACTGCAGGGACGGTAGCGATAAACATGACGATACCGACGACACCAGTGGCCAGGAGACTGGTGGTGTTGCTGCTGAGACCAAGTTGTCCAAAGATCTGAGGGGCGTAATACAGGACCTTGACTCTGTTAGGTGATTGGGTTTGCGTATATGTGAGAATGACTTACAGCGTTGATACCGGTCCACTGCTGGAAGAACATGGTGACAGTAGCGACAATGACACGCTTGAACATGGCCTTGGACTTGAAGAGAGCGCCAATGGCAACGAATTGGAGCTTGACAGTGTTCATTGCCGTCTCTGCTTGGAGATGGGGGAATCTCTCAGCCAAGCTTCGCTTCTCAAAGAGTGATTGAGCCTTGATCTCGAGGAATTCCAGCTCAATGAGTTCGTGGTCGGTAGGGAGATCTCGAAGGTTGGCCAGGACCTCTCTGGCTTCCTCTTCTCTGCCGTGGTGGATGAGCCATCGGGGTGAGAATGGCATCCATGCCATGCCGACGAGTAGGATAAGAGCTGGAGCGAGTTGGAGGCAGATGGGGATTTGCCAGGCAGCGTCCTTTTGACCCTCGCCAGTTCCACCGATGAAATGGCAGCCGCTGTCAATCGTCAGTACATAGATGGTATTTTGGAGCGTTAGTCTTACTAGTCGATCCAGAAACTAATCATGATACCGAAAGTAATGGCAAGCTGTTGCAGAGCGACCAGGGCACCTCGAACTTCACTATAACACTGTCAGCTTCCGTATATCAGCAGCGTCGGTTGTCACATACGGTGGAGCGCATTCGGAGTTGTAAAGGGGAACAATAGTGGACAAGCTGCCGACTCCCATACCACTACAGATGTTAGCTGTGATCGAAGCATATTTGAAATACATACGTGATGAATCGTCCGGCGAGAATAACATCGTGTCCAGCTTGAATGGCGGTAGACTGAATGACGACACCGACGATAAAGACACAAGTAGCGATCAAGATACCATATTTACGAGAGCACAGTTCCGCAATGGCACCAGACATGACAGTGCCGAGCCATGCACCGAGTTCGAGAATAGATGTAAGCCAACCCTTCTTGGTCTGGTTCTTGATATAATCCCCCATGTCTATAGATGTCAGCAAATCCCCACAAAACAAAAAAAGAGGAGTCTTACGGCTCTCAAAAGAAGGCATTGTTAGAATGCCCGAAAACATTCCCTGGTTGTAACCGTAGAGAATACCTCCGATGCAGGCAAACGCGGCAATTCGGGCGACCTTCCAGTTCTTGACGAGGGCTCGCGCGCCACTGGCACCCATAAGCGCCTGGCGCCGCTGGAGGGCGGCATCGTAAGTGCCGACTGTAGTTGTTGCGACACCCATGTTGACTCTGTTTCGGTCTTGGCTGTAGGCTGTAAAATGTAGAGTCGCAGTGGACTCGATGCAACTGCTTGGAGTACCAGAGGGAAAACACTGCAGCGACGTGCTGTTGCATTTGTATCTATATATGAAATCTTACCCGGCAGTTTGAGCCTTTGAGGCTGCAGGATAAATCCTTGTATCATCCATGTGTTTGTATTACCAGTACATGACAAGCAACGAATCAATTTCGGCTAATTCAAGAGGCATACACGATGTAACGGGCCGAATAGAAGCGACAGAATTATCCAATATCAGAGCTGCGTTTGTGATTTGCTTTGCTCCCTTGTGCATTATTATCACTCTGGGTGAAACATTGCCAACCTCGCTTTTCCCCATGGGGACAGTTTTGCCTTTAGCCTGAAGGCGCTTCGCAACCTTGTCAACTCAGGCTAAAGGCGGGAAATGGGTTGATGGAACGTAAGACTGCTAAATATGCGCGCCTGTAGCAGCGCAGGGCCGTAAGGCAGAAATCCTAAAGGAGAAATGATACGAGTCGATCTGCGGGGAAAGCTGGGGAAGATTGGGAATTAGAATTCACATAATAGCCGACCCTGGCCCTTCGGTCGTTTCCGTTGCTGCCGGTCGAATGGATTTGGGGTAACATGACATTGAGGACAGTAAGACGGAGGTATATTGAATGAGATTGAAACTACTGTGCCCCGAAGCAAACTATTTAAAGGACAATTTCTGCCAAGATGTCTAGATAATAGCCGAGAGAAGGCGTCTGGGCGCCGACTTCCATGACCAGGGGGTCTCGGGCTCGGGCTCATCAAGGAGGACAATGCCAGTCTGGAGATCCATATCAATGGCCTTGACATACAACTTCCAGTCGCGAGAGTAGATCTTGTAGCCGAGGTACAGGGCGAGGATGATGGGAGCAGCGAGGAAGCCCATGAAGAAAGACTCAGCATCGGGAGGAGAGCCGTCGGGAGCCTGGTGATGTTAGTATGATGAATATCAATTCACGTTCATTGAGTCAACTTACATAGAGACAAGAGTAGAAAGTGGCAATGAGAGCAATGACGTTGAGGAAGACGCCGAGGTAGCTGCCCCAGACACCGAAGGGAGTCTTGTAAGGGACAAGATCCAGGTTGATGCCCTGCGCCTTGAAACCAGATCGCATACGGGCGTGAGCGAGGCAGATGGTGCCCCAGACGAAGAGGAAAGCAAGACCGGACAAAGCCAGAAGCCAGTCAAAGACGGTACCTCCATTCTTGGCCTCTCCGACATAGGCTAGAAGACCGAAAGCAAGCTGAATGAGGACACACCAGAGGGGACGTCCCTTCTTGTCAATGTAGTTGAGGAACTTGGGAGCGTGGCCACGGGTGGCCATAGCCTGCATGGTGCGGGTTGAGCCAAAGGTACACGAGTTGGCGACGGACAAGACGGAGATGGTGATGACGGCGTTGAAGATGGAGGGCAGAACCTTGATGCCTGCATCTTGAATGGCGAGGACGAAAGGCGAGGCCTTAGTGTTAGCGCCAGAGGCACCGAGGAGACGAGGATCATCAGATCGGAGAATGATTCCGACAATGAAGAGGTTGATGACGTAGAAGAGAGCAATACGCCAAAAGACCTGCTTGGAGGCAGTGGGGACAGACTTGCGGGGGTTGGCAGTCTCAGCAGCGGCGAGACCAACCATTTCAGTACCACCGAAGGCAAAGGCTTGGTGTCGTTAGTCATCGTATTCTAGAAGCGAAGCGGTGGGAAAGACTTACCGGCAATGGTAAAGACAGCGCAGAAGCCCTTGAAGTTGGTGAAAGCACCAGGGTTGTCCCAGTACTTGGTGCCGAGGTAGCCCTGATCACCGACACCACCACAGTTGATGATGATGCCGAGGATGATGAATCCCAAACAAGCGCAGATCTTGATGGCGGACAGGACGAATTCGACTGCGATACGTTAGTGGTGAGACGACGACGATGAATGCTATGCTATGCTTACCCTCTCCGTAACCTCGGACACCAAAGATCTGGACGATGGTGAGAGCGACAAGGAAGACAGTGACCCAAACAGCCTAGCGAAAAGAGTTAGCTAACTGAACCTGTCAAAACGTCAAGGTGCATATGCCAAGACGACCGGGCAATCGCCAAGGCCGCCAAGGCAGATCATCAAGAGGAGAAATCTACGAACCATGTGGATGTCAGTGCGCCAGAACTCAATTGTCTTGGACGCAGCGATCAACTCAAAGGGAAGAACTGTAAGCCAGGACAGAGCGTATTCCCAACCACAAGCAAAACCCCAAGAGGGGTCGACGAAGCGGACAATGTAGGTGTAAAAGGCACCGTTGACGGGATATAGAACAGCCATTTCTGCGAGGGCGAGGTTGGTGCAGAGCAACATGACACCGATGATGAGATCTAGAATGTGTTGGTTATTTGCGCGACATCGAGCGGGCGAGAGAGAAACTTACAGCCTGTGATGATTAATTAGCATTGATCCTGAAGTGACGCGAAGGTTTGTATCAGGGCTACTCACCAATTACCAGCGACGCGGGACCTCCCTTGTGAAGAGCACTACCAGAACCGACGAAGAGACCAGCACCGATGGCACCTCCAATGGCAATCATCTGCATGTGTCGACCGCGGAGATCGCGCTTGAGCTGGCCCTCGCCCGAGGTCGTGCCCTGCTCCTCATCGTGAGGCGACGTGACCGTGGTCTCGTCCTTGGTCTCGTAATTCACCTCATCCTTGTGCGGTGACGACGACATGTTGGGCAGTGTTGTTACTGTGCGAGTACAGTAAAACAGAGAAGAGAGAGAAAGTAATTAGAATGTCTGTCTCAAAACAAGAGCATCGCAGCAGAACCTGGGCTGCCAAGTGTCTTTATGTGCCAAGCTCAACACACACGCTAGGCAGCTTCGAACAAGCTTAAGATAAGCTTTAGCTGCGACGCTAGAGTGTGGATGGGCTGGGCGGGGTTCTTTCTCGATATCATCTCCTCCCCCGAGAAGGGGGAGGGGGGCAGGGATTGGTCTAGACCCCTTGTCTCTGCTAATTAAAACGAGACATTCCAATGCGACAGGTGCTGCACTGAACTGTAGGTACTGGGCTGGCTGCCACACTCAATTGTCGCCCGTGTTTCCTTGACATCTCTGGGCGCTTCTTGGCTGCCGACTTGGCAATCTCTTGTCACGCTTGGCGATGTGTATGTATGTAATTACAGTTGCAACACATTCAGATCACGTTGCATTCGCTTTATATCGTGATGGGTTTCATGCGTGGACCAATCTACTGGTAAAACTGCCCTGTCAGCGACCAGCAATCCTTCTGGACTTTTACAATCTGACCACCATACCAGCACGGAAGACAAAAATACGACCAGCCCGACCTTCTTATCAAGGACATGGTCCCAGGGCTCGCCACGGCTCTTTTGTTGGGTCCAGCGCCACGCCCGTTCCAGATAGCGCTGGAGCTCTACAGATAGGGAGAGCCGACTGGATCACTGCTATTGGGCTGGCGTCCCCGACAGTGGCCACTTGCAGGGGGGAAACAGTCTTTCTCCAACGAACCTAAACGACGCAGAGCTTCAGCTCCTCTTTACCCCAGAGTCTCTCCAAACATGAACCTGACAGGCTGGTCATGCGATGGGCCCTTGGTCAAAGGAGCATTAGCCTTTTCTGGTCTAGACCAAAGTTCTGACTGTGTACCATATCTGCCCCCGAAACTGCTGTTACGTCGCAAAAACGGTCATAGCTAGCGCGCTATGGTGCCATTTCTTCATTTCCCTTCCTCTCGTGCGGGCGGTTGTTCTAGAACACTTCCTCAGGATCACCCACTGCAACCTCGGACAGCAAATCACAGCCCTTCTACGTTATCACTATCGCCGATAGCTCCAAACCTCGGGCCCCGCACAACCACCACCAGCGGGATCCCGACCTACCGCTTTAGGAAGGTATCTACATACCCGCAGATAAGCTGGTGCCGGGCTTCCGGTTGCCAATGTTTAGCTGACTTATCCTACACGACAGCACCAGCAGAAAACTTGGGGTCCTACAGTAGCTTGAGTAGACAAGCTGCCAGGGGTTGAATAAAGTATTGAAGCCTATTCAAGAACACGAATTCCCCTCTCCCGAGTATAAGCGGCGCCAAATGACCCCATGTGACCATTTCCAGCTCTGGGGATTAACCCCATGTTGCTTAGTGTCACAGCCTTGACCACCCAATTTATCGTTCAAGACCATAACGAGGACGATGAGAGGCGCGGCCTTCCCGTGATGAATCCACCTAGATTGCCGGTATCCATCAGCGATTGCGAAACCTAGATATGAACGATGGATCGTGCCATGATAGTGATTTATATCTTTTTTGCCCCGTTTTGATGATAGCAGAGTTGATTACAGTCATCGAAACGATCCCGCAATGAAGCTTTGTCGTAAGATGTCATGTCTGGGGCGTCAACCGGCGACATGTCGAAATAGAGTATACCTTAAATTGACCTAGATCACTACTCATGCAAGCCAGTGGCGCCAGGACACCACGGATCTCACCTTGCAACATCAACCAACTGCTGTTTGTGGCAAGGGCAAGTCGACCTGACTTGAACTTGGAGTAACCCTTGTAGCTCTCCCCCCAACCGAGGGTGGCGTATTGGGGATTGCGAGCTTCTAGCTCTTCTGAGAACCCCCAAATGATTGGTTCCACCATGATCTGCAATCTTCCAGAGCCTATACGCAGACTGCTCCGGCCAACCAGAGACAGAACAGCGCATAGTCTCGAATAGGTAGCAACCAGATAGTGAATATGACAGGCGACGGCTTCCTCGGGCTAGTTCCTAGTCAGTCTTACCTCGGATCTGACCTTCCCCTTTGTAAATCGACATGGGTAGCAAAAGTTCCTCCGATTTTGGTGCCCGGCTGCAGTGCTTATTGCCATGCAGCCATGGACTCTATGGCATAGAGGGTGATCATACCCTACAGTACTACTATCGATGCAGCAGTCTTCTAGAATCCCTCAATCCTTCCATGATTAAGGTTTACGCATGCATACACGATTCGCTGTCAAGATCGACATGTGAGGGGGCATTTGCCATGAGTTCAGCCTTCGTTAAATCGGTGAGACGAGAGTGTGAACGAAGAGTCAAGTTTTTAACTGGAATAAATGGACTACCCGCACTGCAGTGCCCTCTCTCTCTTGTGAACAGGTTAGCGCTATTTAATATGAGAGCTTTTGAAAGAGAAGGTGATTAACAAATTGTCCGGGGTCGCAAGCCATCGAAAGTCACGCAATAGGACACCAACAGTACCCCTGCCAAGCAAACATAGGGCACAGCATAGTTAATTCCCCAACACGAACACGTGCTAGCTTGATACTGCATGTGACATTAGTTGCAACTAGCGAGTAGTCAGTGTCATTGATACAAACAATGAAATCGCTCATCTCATTCAATCTCAGGTCTGTACTCTATTCCTATCTCAAGACAAGTTACCAGTACTAGATCCCTTCTTAATTTCCTCCCTCCAAGCACTCCTCTCCACCTCCGAAACACCAGGTCCCTTGTAGACACTGCCATAAAGCCCAGTAGCCCAACTCTTCCCATCAGCAGCAGCCTGACTCTCGGTGGTCTGAGACTTTAAATACTTCTTGGACGTAAAATGTCTCCTGTACCATTTTCCATATGTAAGAAGGTAGTAGAGTCGGAAACACAAGAACGCAAACTTATCGTTCTCCAAGTCTTCAGGGTAGTTGGCGCCTAGATCCACGGCAGCTGCAATTCCGGACATGACGGCGACTTCGTGGGCGTTGACAAGAGTCCAAGACGCTGCGAAGCGAGTGTGATTCTTGGCGTTGAGGAACATCATCCACGGGATGACAAACAGATAATGAGTATAGCCGTGACAGAGTTGATGCCACCAGTCCTTTCGAATGATCTTATCCTCGGCAATCTCATTATCAGTCCAGAGCTTACTGTCCCGATCCTTGTTGAGATAAATAGTCTGGAAGACATGTTGCTCAAAGGGTACCTTTTCAGGGAATTGGCTCTGGTAGTTCGTGCAGTCGAAGCACATTTCCAGCTTAGACTTGTCCTCAGGATACATCTTGATGTAGTACATGGGTCGATATTCTGTCTTTGCAAACGCCAGACGATCCGATTGGTCAGTTCCGTTGATGTTCGCAACAGCCAAATCATCACGATAAAAGTTCTCGTAGTGTTTCTTCATATAATCGGAATCATTGTGAGTGATTGTAATATCGTCGCTGAATTTTGCTGAACCCAAGACCTTCTTTTCTTTCCAGGTGGCGGTCCTGCCGAGGACTTTCTTTGCCGTGTCAGCGAGACAGCAGAGCACAATCTCGTCGTATTTCTCCTCGCCGACGGGTGCATCGGGATCACCGCCGTTGGGGTTATGATGATCTGGCATCGGGGTCCTCGCCTTGAGCTTCACAACAACGCCATTCTTATTCCTCTGGACAATTTCGGTCAACTCTGTTGAAAGCCGTACGGTGACTCCGCGAGAAACAAGATCCTTTCTCCAGGTCTCGTAGAACTCTGAGAATTTTGGAAATACAATCATGGGCGGTTTGTTGCTTATGACGGTGTTTCTATCGGACGGATACCACATTCCATAAGTCGGTGAAGTACACAGCCTCTCAAACATAATCGCAGGGACTTCAGGCGTAGCATTACCGGTGCCGAGGAACAACGCCGTCATCGGCAGAGCAATAGTGTTGGTGAATTCCTCAGAGAACAAAAAGAGCTTGAAGACAAGCTTCAGCGGAAGCAAGGCAAAGAAAATCTCAAACCAGCGCATGAACTTGAGAACGGCGGTCAAGCGACGAACTTCCTTCTCATGGCGCACCAGAAGCTGAGTTGGAAATACGTTATTCCAGAACGTCTCGTCTTTGCCGAATGAAACGTGCAGGTTGCAAGGGTCTGCGTGATAGCCCTGACGGGAGAACATAGTGACGGTATGATGAAAGATGTAAGATCCTCCTTGGACACCTTGGTTGCACCAGGAAGCTCCATGGCGTTCCTTGTCAATCGGAATGGAGAATGCTTGACCGCCGCAGTAATCAACTGCATCAATCAGGGTCACGTCGAATTTGTCTGAATGTTCCGAAAGATGGTAAGCAGTAGACATGCTGTTTTTGTCAGTATCATCCAGAATTATGGGTTGAAATCAACTTACCCAGCTGCACCAGCACCTACAACCAACACCTTCTTCCGCCCATCTCTACCTTTATCTCCGTTCTGAGCCATCAGTCCTGCGCCGTCGTGCTCAAGATCAGTATTGAACGGTTCCGGGGACATAGATACCAAGATCAATCGCTAACAAAATTATCGCATGTCTTTGACAGACCAGGAATTTCTTACAAGGACAAATTGATATATGCATGATACAAATAAGTCATGACGGGCTTGACTTTGCTGCTGACGTCAATGACTCAGGTGGGCCTGCGTGAAAAGTTTCACCGATTTGAGCTTAGAGTAGGGTTAGTATAGATCTTGACTCCACGCTAATCTTGGAGACACAGATTCTTCGATCTGGTGGGGAAGATCGATCTTGGTGACTAATAATCCGATGCGCATCCAGAGTCGTGTCGCGTGCGCGTCGCGTTGATCAGAACGCGCTGTTGGGCTGTATGGACATCTATAGATTCATGCTGAGGATATCTACCGTTTCTGGTTTGAATTGTACATGGAAATGAGAAAAGTCCTCTGGGGCTCTTCACTCACTACATATATTGGGTATGTTATTGAAACTCGTAATGCCTACGTGGTAACCCAGGGAACCTTGTTGCATGCCATGCCGCGTTCCATCTAAGTGCGATTAAATGCCTTTGTGCCTTGGAACTATTACAGATATATAGTTAGAGTCTTCAAAGTGCTAATGGCTAAAGTTAAGATCCCATATAGGTAGAGCAATAAAGTACCTTAAGGATCAAGCCATACCTACCGTTACATACTTTATTTAAACCCTATCTACTATTGTCTTTCGTGATGTTTCTTGCCATATCTTTTTTTAAAGTATAAAACGCAGTTTAAAAGCTTAGCATTAAGCCATTTGTTATCCTATTCTGCTCGGTTGGTAGCTTGATCATAAATGTCGACCCGAACCCGAGTCGGGTTGGGATGCATATCATTCACCAGTCATGCTAGTTGTAAATCTCTACATATTCCTCTCAGAATTAAAAACAAATACTCTAAGTCGCTTACAATATTGTGCGCACCTTCAATAAGCGATTTAACAATGGCACTGATGCAGCGAAAATATTGACATCCTTCTAATACTGGATAATATCGTTACCTACCCTTGACCGCCAAACTTGTGAGTCGTCACATTTACGTCTTGTAAACGGATCTAAACCGGAAACAATCTATCGATTACCAGATTAGCTTTCGTGCCGCTCGCCCCGTGATAGCCTAAATTGCTGCCTTTGGTTCAACGCGAGACAAACAAAGGATACAGCCGGGTTTAGGATGACTGCATGGCTGAGGAGAAGCTCCGGACCAATCAAAATCTTCAGGGCATCACCTCATCAGTACAAAATGACATCAACGATCCTGATAGTGAAGACCAATGATGGCTTGATCAAAGTTGTACTGGTGTGACATGAGATTGCAGATCGCTTGAACAGAGATAGCGATGGCGAGGTTCTTGTACTGTTTATCTTTGCATTCCATCGGCAACTGAAACGTGAAGTTACGCAAGTGAATCCCTTGTTTACGGAAACCTACACCATGCCTCCCTCAGAAGAAATGTCCAAAGTAGACGGCGACACCCTCCCCTCATCGCAGGTCGAAAACGCACAGGGCTACAACTCCCGCAACCCCCTCCTCCACAACCTCGACGGCCTAACCCTCTACGAGAAGAAATGCGTACTCATCAACCGCGAGATCGACGCTCAAGGAATGGGCAAATACCAATGGTACATCTGGGGTCTCTGCGGCTTCGGCTATCTGCTTGATCTCCTCTGGGCTCAGGCTTTTGGGCTTGTGCTTGGGCCGCTGCAGCAGGAGCTGGGCTTTGGAGATGACGAGTCGGGGAATATCTCGACGAGCTTTAACGCTGGGCTTACGGCGGGGGCGTTTGTTTGGGGCTTTTTGGCGGATATTATTGGTATGATGCTCTTGGGTTGTTGTCGCGTCAGGTCCTCTACCTGGAGATTCACTTCCTTTGGCGAAGATTTGTGCTGATATTTTTAGGTCGTCGCTGGGCTTTCAACTTGACGTGTCTCATTTCGTCGATATTTGGGCTTTGCCTTGGTGCATCTAATAATTACACGACTTTTCTCGTGTTGACAGCATTTGTCGGGTTTGGTGTTGGAGGAAACATTCCCATCGACACGACAATTACCCTCGAGTTCATTCCCCAGGTACGTTGAGCAGGCTCGGCAGAGGCAATTAGCTAATCCTGATAGAACAAACGCTTCCTCTTGGCCTGTCTGTCCGTCTTCCAACCTATTGGAGTCGTCCTCTGCAGTGCCATCGCCTTTGGCTTCATCCCCGTCTACGCATGCTCTCCAAATTTCTCTGAGCCTGACCCTCTAGTATCGTGCAACAATGCTGAAGCAGGAGAAGCATGCTGTTCCCGCGGTGACAACATGGGATGGCGATATCTTCTCTTCACAATTGGCGGCATCACTCTCGCCATCTTCATCCTTCGCTTTTTCGTCTTCAACTTTCGCGAGACTCCAAAGTATCTCATCTATCGCGGCCGTGACGGCCAGGCAATTGAGACGCTTCAACATATGGCCGAAGTGAACAAGAAGCAGTGTGGACTCACTCTGGAGCTATTTGAGTCACTTCAGGCGGATGATAGCTCTCTTGGAAGTGGTAATAGTGCAACTCCTGCTTTGGGAGCGGGAACAAAGCAGCTCAACATGGCGTGGTCTCAAAAGGCCAAGCTTGAGCTATCAAGATATAAGATGCTGTTTTCTAGTCCCAAGATGACTCGCCTTACAGTTCTTGTATGGTTGACGTATATCATGGACTATTGGGGATTCACTGTCGCTGGTAAGTTGAGTATGATCTTGTTGTAGCATTTCTAACAGACCCAGGCTTTTACCTGCCTAGCATTCTTGCCCTCAAGAACGGCGCTGCATCTGTCAGTCTTAAATCGACTTATGCTGCCTACATCTACACTTATGCACCTGGTATCGTCGGCGTACTCCTCGGCGCAACTCTCTACCGCATCCCAGCCATTGGCCGCAAGTGGACAATGGTGCTATCAGCTGCACTAATGGGCATATCCATCATTCTCTTCTCAACAGTCGATACGCGTGCTAAGAACGAGGGTCTCTTCACTATGGAATACTTCTTCCAGTCCATGTTCAACGCCGTACTCTATGGCTGGACCCCTGAAGCTTTCCCTGCGCCCATACGTGGGACAGCCTGTGGTATTGCAGGATTTTGGGGCCGATTGTTTGGTATCGTGAGTCCATTGATTGCACAGCATCTGTATGGACGCACGGGCGAGAATGGACAGGGAGATATCAACAGTGTGCTATATCTTGCTGGTGGCGTTATGCTGGGCTGTGTAATTACAACGGCTCTGTTGCCGAATGACATGATGGAGAGCAAGGACGAGAGGTCATGAGGACTTGGATTCTGGCATTGCATGGTTCCCGTTGAACTTGAATTATCTTCATAGCAAATTCCAACTAGCCTTTGCCTACGTAAAATCATACTGTCAACCAAAAGTACTCTCAGTGAAAATTGGTTAGGGCAGAGATTTGAGTCACTCAGGGTCGTGTCCAATAAAAACGCTAAAAGTTCTGTTATTCTATTGCATTTATGTACTTGATTGTATTTAATTCCAATTTCCCTTTTAGTCCTCGCTCTGGTAGAACTGAGGAAGCTTAAACAGCTTCTTGGCGTTATCCTTTCCAATCTTTCTCTTATCAACATCATTAATAGCCAGACCATCATACCACGTGCAAGCATCTGAAAAGTTCTCGAAAGGATAATCGATAGAGAACAGAATGCGATCAGCTCCAACCTCTCCAAGACAGAACTGAAGTGTTGATGTAGAGAAGTGTCCACTGGTCGTGATCCACAAGTTGCGGGCAAAGTATTCTCGGATAGTCAACTTGCAAGACAGACCAAGAGGCTTCTTGATATCCTCAAACCAATGGTTAATTCGCCACATGTCGAAGGGAATATGCTCGCCGAGATGGCCGAGAACGATCTGGAGCTTGGGATGTCTGTCAAAGACACCGTTGGTAACCATACCGAGTGCGTGAAGGCTGACACCCTGGGCGAAGCTCAGAGGAGGACCAATGAGCCAGCTGCGCTTGGCCCAGAGCTTCTCGTGGATGGAGCCTGTGGGGTTGCGGGGGTGGAGGTAGAAGGGGACGTCCAAGTCTGTAACTGTTGACCAGAAGACATCCCACTCAGGGCCGTCGTAGAAGATCATGTCGTCTCCGTCTGCACCAGCTCGTTGAGTGTCGTTGACAAGAGCACCCTTGAAGCCATACTTGGTGACAACTCTTCGGAGCTCCTCAGCAGCTTCCTTGGGGTCGTGCATAGAGAGAGTGCTGAAGCTGTTAGTGACGTTATGGATATGTGACATATGACTTACGCAAAAGCACCGAGACGATCAGGGTGA
The DNA here is from genome assembly GCF_900079805.1 of Fusarium fujikuroi IMI 58289. Lineage (NCBI taxonomy): Eukaryota > Fungi > Ascomycota > Sordariomycetes > Hypocreales > Nectriaceae > Fusarium > Fusarium fujikuroi. The sequence continues at coordinate 102,533 of NC_036628.1, read as the reverse complement.
GCCTTGATGGCATCGGCGATATAATCGTTGACCTCAACAGCTAGAGCCTGAGCCTCCTTGGGGTCCCAGACATCTTGCACACCGGGTGCAGTGTATGAAAGAATTGTGTAGCCAACGCCATGTTCGTTCATGTACTTGATGCGCTGGTCTGTGATGTCGTTGATCTCGGCAGCGTGCTTATCAGGGTCGATGGCAAAGAGACCAGCCCACCATCGTGTTCGCTCCTTGTGACGGGGGAGAGCGAAAGCTTCCTCAAGAGCAACCTTGCCGAGCATGATGAATGTGATATGTGTGAAGTGAAGATGATGAGAGAGAGTGAATCGATGATGGGTATGTTTTGTTATCTGGAGTCAAACATGGACATATATATTCAACTCGATAACTATAAACACGATACAATACCACCATATGAGACCGCATTACCCCGTTCCGGATAATGCACCCGCCTCGTACAGTAAATTCCGTTGATTCCGTTTGGACGAGCGGATAATGCACCGTCAATGCTAAACCTTAACAGGAACGGCATTTGCCCGCGGTCCGATCAGTCTGCGGGGTAAGATCGTCACCCACTGATTACAGTGGGAGCGCTCACTAAGGAAGATCCGAAGTCCACTATCGGAAGTCGGAAGCAGGGTCACGGAGCGACACATTATTGAGATAAACTGCAACGCACAAGCTTTGAGACAGCGCAATTCAGAATCATCACAAGATCACCCAACGAAACGTCAAAATGGAACAGTCGTATTCTGTGCAGAGTCCCTCGGATCAGTCGGTTCAACCGCACGTTATCCAGTTCCTCCAGGCCTTTTATGCCGTTTCCGACACTCCAGGGGAGACCGACAAGTATGTAGACATGTTTGCAAAGGACGCGACGTTTGTTCTCGCATCAAAGAAGGCTTCAGGTCACGCCGGTAAGTCTCTCGCCAGGTGTACAGGCAGTAATTGACGGTGTAGAAATCACCACTTTGAGGCAAGGAATGTGGGAGGCTGTTGCGTCGCGGAAGCACACTCTCAACAAGGTGTATCCGTTTGGCGCGGGTTCAGACGAGGTCATGCTCCATGGTTCAGTGGCTTTGCAGCTGAAGAATGGCGGCTCGGCAGAGATTGAGTGGGCGGGGAGGGCCGAGTTGGAGAAGACGGCTGCTGACGGGAAGTATCGGCTCAAGTTTTATCAGGTGTATTTGGTGAGGACTTTGCTACAAATGAGAGATTGTGATGCTAATGATTGATAGGACACTGGAGCTGCGGCAGCATACAAGAAATAGACTGATAATAGAATGAAATATTTGTCATCAATGATGTACAGTTGGTGCGAGTTTTCAGCGACGTGATGCCTTGTGAGCTGCTGAAGCAGTAATTTATGCAAGCCTGGATATTGCGATGAAGCAGTAGATCTGAACATCCTAATCTTCTGAGGTTGATCAAATCGAGGATCAAATGGCGAGATACATCCTACAATCGCGATGTAGAGTAGAGTACCTCTACGAGCTCAGTGACGAGCAGTTCAATAGTACATGAGCATCACCCAGATTCCTTGAGGATGGTTTAAGAGAGTGAATCTTTATGTATATGAAGTCAGATGCTACGACTACATATCACGCTTCTTAAATTCTTCCCGGTAGCGTGTCAATCCAGGTAAAGTGAGCTTGGAGTTGAGCTTTATGTCGACGACACAAGGGACTGGGCTCTTGTTACACCTGTTGACCTGTTGCGATCACAATACCACGGTCTATGAGGCTAACAAGATTGACAGGTGCCTTCAATGCCGCCTCTGTAGCCTCTAATACTACAAGATAGTGTCCATACGATGAAAAGGTTGGATAATAGCTCGGGGGTCAGGGTTTCCCTCGGCAACCTGCACATAATCCTACGTCACAGATATGTAAACTAATGAACGGGTACCTGAAATAGACAGCCAGTCAGATTCTGGACTAGCCCGCTGCTGTCAGTATTAGACTTGACAAGGGCCTACAGATGCCAATCGTTGCAAACCCCCGGATCTTGCCGGATATGGGAATAGTTGAGACGCTTGGAAAGCGGCCACCCTAGGTGATCCACCAGGATGATCGAAAGTTCGACCAGGGGTCTTGAAAGGTTCATAGTCCGGTGTATTGGTGTGAACTAGTCATAGCCTCGATCTGCCTGCAGCAGAGGTGGAGACATGAAGTGTGATGAATCGAAGGCGACAGTTTAATGAACCAATTTAACATTTTGAAAACCGACTATGACAAAGCTAAGATATCAAATTCCCAAACTCCTCTTTTCCCATTTATGCACCGACAATGACACCGTTAGGCAGCTCAAGACCCAGAGGCAGACCGTTGAGGAAGCCACCGGCGTACTTCTCTCCTTGTGCCTTGGCCAACTTCTCCTCGATATCCTTGTACATATCATATGTGTTCATCTCCTCGATGGTGAGGACCTCCTTCTCGTTCTCAACCTTGTATGTAGAGATGTCCTTGTTGACAGAGAAGCCTGATACAGTTAGTTTGGATCACAACTATGGAGTATAGAGTGACTTACCAATTCGCTCGTTGATGTTGTATGCAGCCTTGGCAGCAGCGGCTTGAACACGGGTAGCTCGGGGGAGGCGGACCTTGTCGTAGACAGACAGAGCCTGCTTGACATCACCGTTGAAGTATCGCTTGCTGAACAAGATGCCAAGAGCAGCAGCATCTTCAATAGCCATGCATGCACCCTGAGACTGATGGGGCATCATGGGGTGACCAGCATCTCCGAGAAGGCAGACGTTCTCCTTGGCGATGTAGGGATAAGGCTGGTGAACCCACAGACGCCAGGGCTGGATCTCCTTTCCAATGGCAAGATGTCCAAAGACTTGGCGGTCGAGCTCGGGGTAAGGCTTGAGGAGATCCTCGGTGGGGAGGTCCTCAGATCCCCAGGCCTGTGTAGTGTAGTCACCCTGCTCGCGGGGGAAGAAGCAGTAGTATGAGAGAAGCTTGCCACCGTTGCAAGGAGAGAGGACGATCTTGTCCCACTTTCCTTCTTGACCGCCCCAGTACTCGAGAGCACTGTTTTGTGAGTAGTCGACGAGACCAGCCTTGACAGCCTCTTCGGTTGTGACGTTGCAGTGGAGGCAGCTCTGGTCAGAGGGCTTCTTCTCAGGGTTGATGCCGAGGATCTTTCGTACAGCAGAGCCAATACCATCAGCACCAATGATAAGATCGTGCTTGGCAGTGACACCATTCTCAAAAGTGATAGTGCCTGTGGGGAAGTCGATAGCGGAGCACTTGTGGTTGACCAGTAGCTTAGCAGGGGTACCCTCTCCCTCGCCCATAGCAGTATCCTTGAGCATAGCGTGCATGTATTGCCTGTGGAACATGTTGTACACGAAACCCCATCGCTTCTCGTAGTCATCGAGATCGTACACACTGACAGGCTCGCCGGTCTTCCAGTCGCGGTTGATGAGCTTCTTGAGAACGACGGGGTCACCCTTGGCGACGTCGACGTCCCACTCGTGCAGCCAGCGGGTTCCGTTGGCGGCGCAGGATACTGAGGCGCCGACTTCACCGGCAAAGTCTGAGCGCTCGTAGATGGTGACGTCGTGGCCTGCGCGGCGGAGAGCGATGGCTACTGACATGCCACCGATGCCACCGCCGATGACACCAACATTGAGGCGCTTCCAGTTGGGCATCGTGGGGGCGTTGTCCTTGATCATTTTGAAGGTGTGAAGATGTGATATGGATTGTTGTGAGATGTGAGATGAGATGAGATGAGAGGCCGAGAGTGAGTGATTGTGGGATGAGATGAGATGTTATTGTATTGAATGAGTTGATGATGATGAATTGATTCGAGTTCAAGTCGAGCAACCATCACTATTTAGCTTCCTCTCGTCCAAACGTTATCTACCCCGGATCGCCAACCATTCAGAGTTCATACCCGCCCTGCAACCACTATCAACAACTTGAACCGCCTGCGGCTGTAATTTTCGGAAGTTCCGTATTCACGATAGGTTATCTAGAGATAGCGGAAGTCCACAGCACGGAAGTGGTGCGATATCCGCTAGCGTCGGGTAGTGCACTGCACCCGTTTTACTGATAGCACCCGCGTATTTGCGGTAACCTCTGTGCGGATCTGCGGATCGTGGGAGATTTCTGGGGTAGTCACTTGATCAATTGTACCGATGGTTAGCGGAGGTTGATGCGAGGTGTCAGTGTCGATTATCACGAACAGCGATATTGAAGATGGTGATTGTTCATACAGGCTCATCAATTCATACAGTTCTACAGACAGCTAACTCATGATAAAAATGGATACGTATCCCATAACGACACATTCAACGTCTCCCAGTCCAAACTAAAATCACCACCATCAGGCTGCTGAAACACCCAATCCTGCATTGAATCATCCATCATCTGACCAGTCTGAGCATCTGTGAATGGAAACATTGTATCCAGCATCTGCTGGGCAGATTGCGAGCCTGCAGTCTCAGGTGGTGCATCCAGACTAAACAGCTTGGAGACGTAGCGGCTTCTTCCACTAGATGCCTCGTTTGCTCGTCGCTTGTCAATAGCCCCAGACAGAGTTGTCAGAATGTCAAGATAGTGCGCTGCTTGTGGACTCTGAGTTGCTAAATGCCTGAGGACGTCTTTGGCGCCTTCGAATGCGTTGCTGATGTCTGATTCAACCGGGTATTTGGCGAATATCTCTAGACCGAGTACGAGTCCTGATGCGAAGACGAGGGCTCTGTAAGCTGTTAGAATGTAGATCTTTGTAGATAACCAGTGAACTTACTTCATAATGCACATGTTCCCTTGTAGTAGCCCCGCGTTGAGAGCTTCGGAACATGTTTGTGACAGATACATCGCTGCATCAAGACACGCAGCGGCCAACTGAGTATGGGCTCCCTTTCCAAGACCCTTGGATGTAAGTGCGGAAACCAAGAACGGTCTTGAAACGAGCATAACAGCCAGATAATACAGACACGACACGTAAACCTTGGCAATAGCTCCGTGTTGTTGCGTCACTGTTCCTGGACTGGGATCTGCTGAGGGTATCTTGACCGAAGCAGGAAGCTCTCGTTTCCAGCGTTCAATATCTTGGAGGAACTGCTCGACAATGGCAGTCGTAACCTTTTTCTGGTCATAAAGCGTATCTGTGATATCGTTGATGATGGTGGAAACTCTGTTTGAAGCCATCAAATGCTCGGTGATGCTATCGCCCTTTTGCGCGACGTCATCCAGCTTACTACTGCTATTCGATCGGATCTGGGCAGAAGCGGATGGTCGGCCGAGAAGCGAATTAACAAGCTTATCAAGGATACACACGCTCATCCATACCCGCAGCCTAAGCCATTAGCCGCATCCGAATCACTATAAAGGCCCAAACTTACTTTGCCTGATCCTCCGGTCCTGGCTTCGCAGCATAAGACTCTCTGCTATGCAGACCCAGAGCGAGAGCGGCTTTTGCAGCGACTCCGAGATACATAAACGCTGCGTTTCTTCTGCACTCGCCGAGCATGAAGAATGCCATGAGGAGGAATGTGCGGACCATGTCTAGGTCTGGATCTTCGAGGAAACCGACGAATGCTTGGCTGCGAGCGCGGCGGAAATATGCTTGGCCTATTGTTCGGGCGCTGGAGAGGGACTCGCATTGGGCGCCGATTGCGATTACTAGGTCGACTGAGGCTTGTTTGAGAGGTGAGAGGTTGGGAGAGGGAGAGCAGCCTGTGTCGTCGTCTAGATTGAGAAGAGTTTCGAGTTCCGACGCGTCAAAGACGTGGATTAACGCTTCGGTCTGCTATCATCAGCATACACTCGATAATTGTTTGTGTAGACATACCACTACGTAATAAGACCTTAAATATTGCTGTTTTTGATCTGGACTTAATCTCATCGCGCTCGTCTCATCGTGTGTTGTAGCTGTAGGCGATTCAATCTCAAGCATGGTGTCGCTCTTCTCATTGTGAGAAAATGCCGACGGTCCAATTTGTTGGGACACCAAATTCCGCACAATCTGCAGAAACGAGATTGACGCTGCGCCTCCAATATAAACTAACAAATAAGCATTTCATCGGCAATTGCGACAGGCTTTCATACCTCTTTCGCCTCTCGAGTTGAGCAGCATTCGCGGTGGATTCGACGCTTCAGTCTGGCTGTCCTTCTCATCATCCTGCTGCGAATGCGACGGCGACAACGGTCTATACCCCTCATCCGTCTCCATCGGCTGACTGCTCTGATGCGAACTCGCACTCATCTGCTCCGTCGTCGCCGATCCCGCCGCCGCAGCCTTTGCAGCTTCAGCACGAGCTCTTGTTCTCGACCCTCTCGGAGCATAGGTGATGAAGCACTGCGACTCAAGACCGCGACGAACGCATTGCGTACAGGGCGCTGAGCCGCTGCATCTCTTCTTCGTCTCGCGACACAGGTTGCAGGCTTCTGCTGCTCTTTGGCGTTGGTGCGCTGGGACTATTGGGCGAGGCATTGTGGTTTGTGGTGGTTTGGGGATGTTTGTGACGGAGACTGGGGGGCATTCCGTAGAGATAAGGGCGATGAGAGGGCGTACGTCCCACCGGCTTCCGATGGGGTTCCGTATGTGATAAGCTCCCCCCCCGAAGACTCGGTTTAGGCTACTGATAGTGCCGTTTGCGGGGTAGAAGTGCTGTGATTTCACTGGTTGGGGGATTGCGCTAACTGAAGAGCTTGAGCGTGATGACAAGGGCTCAGAGATACCGAGAAGCCCGATTGAGTGGAGTCATGACTGGAGAGGACCCTTGAGTCTCTTGCTTTGTCTCTTGCTCAGTAGTCCGTTCTATTCAGCCTTATCGGCGTCAAGCAATAGTGGTCTCTTCCACGTGTTGGCTCCGTTTTTGCGCTTGAGTTCGTTCACCTGGGGATTTTGGAGAAATGACATCATTCCTGGGCTTCACATAGCTGGAGTCACGAAAATAGTACTAAAATAAATCATTCACTGTTCTGTGACAGATTTAACGAGCAAGTAGCATCACGTTGAAGTCAAAGAGTGATTTAAATATCCACTGCTGAATGAGCTCCAGACTTGAACCAAAGTATACCCAGTGCACGCTCGGCTCCAAAGTTGAATTGTTACTCCTCCCCTCACTTCATTATCGAGGCCGCAGCATCTTTAATTAGTTCCCATAATTTGGCAAAGAGCTCTTTGATGAACTTGATGAGATCAAAGCCAGGAGACCACACCAATTCAAAAACAAAATAGTCACCAAACACAACACCTGCTATCTTGACCCTGAGGGGAGGGCCATTACCTACCAACCCTTGGATAGACCCCTCAAACTCGACCAGCTGGATGTCAAACATTTTGCCAGCATGGTCGACAGCCCACTTGGCCATGTCTAATCCGATATCCACTGCCTTTTCACCAATCTCAACCGCATGCCGTGCCAAATTCAGCTCACTCGTGTTATCTCGAGCAAACTGCAAGCCCTTCTCGGCCACGTCAAACGCTAGAAACTCGGTACATGAAGCCAGAGCGTTTACTGCGTCCTGCGCTGTGTTGATGGCCCCCTGTGCAGCACTCTCGCCGGCATCAAGAGCACCTTTTGCCGCTTCGAAGACATGAAGCTCTTCGCTTGCAGTTTTGGCAACAGACACTGCCTCTGACGCAGCCTCGATGGCAAGATTGTGCGTTTCTCGAACGCCGTCCAACGCAAGCTTGGCGGCGTCGAGAGCTACGCCTTTGACGTCTCTGACTCGATCAAGTGCGAAAACGGCAGTGCCGATTGTGGCCTCAGCAGTGACATAGCCAGTGCTCTGCACCACCCACTCAGCGGCGTGTAAGATGCCCTTGACGACTTCTAGGCTCCCATCTACGGCCACGAGTGCTATCTCGAGAGAAGCCCTTTCCGCGTAGAGACCCCCGCAGTTGTACCACGATGTGTCATCAATCTCTCGGTTGACGCGGTCAATTGACCACCTAACATCGTTGACACTACCCTGAGCTCGTTCCACGTCATGTCGGGCGTTCTCGATATCCCGGACCGCATTACCAAACTCTCGGTCGAAATCATTCCTTGCTCTCTGCAGGTCATCCTGAGCCTCCCGAATGCTTCTGTCGCTATCCTCTTGAGCGTGGTTGAGATCAGACTGTGCAGATCCGATAGCAGCATTCGCGTCGTTTCGCGCCTCTTCTAAAGCCCTCTCTACTTCCGCGATGAGTTGCTTCCAGGAGGCTTCAGCACGGCCAACACTGTCCTTCAAGCCCTGGACTGTTTGATGTGTCGATTGCTTGACGCGTTCGAATTCTCCATTGACGCGGTCACGCTTTTCGTTCCATATGGCGCGAGCTCTCTCTAGCTCTGCAATCGCCGCATCGCATTTTGCCTTGAAAGCTGCTTCTTGTCTATCTAGCTCGGCCTTGACTGAATCGAAGCCTTCCTTTGCGGCTTTCTGAGCGACATCAATCTGCTGCTGAACTTGCTGCGATATGTACTCAATGATGTGTTGTTCCATTACACCTTTGACCGCAAAGTCTGCCTTTTCTAGACTTTTTAAATCTTTCACATTGAATTTTCCCGTTAGCTTGGCCTGGAGCTTCAACATGAATAGATCTGAGAGACGTAGATCCACCCAGAAATCGAAAGTGGTTGATGGTAAGAAGCTCGCTTCCAGGTGAAGAGCAGCAGATGCCCCCATGATAGTCACAGCGCCATCAATAAGAACCGTCTGCTTGTCAGAAGAAAGCACAATGTCCACAATGGGATCCGGCCCTGCGGCGCCAGTGACCTGGAGTGGCCCGATGTTGAAGGCCTCAATTGTGGCCAATAGCTTGATCATGGAACCTACAGTGCACTCAAATTTCGCACGCTTGCCAAATATGGTCATGTCGCCCTTCAAGGAGGCGCCAGGGGGGTATTCTGTTAAGCCGATCTTGGTGCCAGTAGAGATATACAGCTCAACATCATTAAAGTGAAGAAAGTCATCCGGCTCAGGGAGTTCCTTTTCTGCAATGAGAGAGGCGAACTTAACAAGATCTGCGACCCCCAGATCCTTAACAGCAGCCGCCAGCAACTGCTCCTTGGGGTTTTGACTGAGTTTCATGGCCATCTTGGCCTCTTTGGACCCGATGTTGATCTGTCCCGCAAATCCCATTTCTCCTGGCATACCAGTTGCGAGGAATGTTGAGTATATGATGCCAAACTCGAGAGCCCCCCCCCGAATCACGACTTCTTTACCGATGCCACATGGGTTTATCCAGTCTGTAATCATCTGAGCGTATGCCGAAGCACCACTGTACCCGGCTTTGAGGCCAAGAGCAAATGCCAAGGGATGTGGCTGTGTGTCGAGAACAACGTTGAGTTCAGCATTGAGAACTAGCAAGATGTCCGTGGGGCTGGCACCGAGGTGAATCCCAAGGCTCAGAGGCCCGGTGTACACACGGTCCCCAAAGGTGATTGTCCTTGCAGCAGGGAGAATAAGACTCAGCTTGAACTTCCCGCCGGTATAGCAAGCCTGGAGTACTGTTCCCTTGACACTGCCCTTGAGAAGACTCTCCAACTCTGGTATGCTCTCGATCTTTGCGCAGAATTGGACACCCTTAGCTAGAGGATAGTTGTGCTTGTTGAAGGAAGCGACTGTCATGTCATGGTTCATGGCAACGAGCGCCAGGTTTGACAATGTCACATCCAAGAACGTGTCTTTGAGGACAGGGCATAGCGAGGCAGTACTCAAGTTACCGGATGCTTCTCCATAAACAGCCCATTTCAGTGGGCCATCTTTGTCCTTTTGCGTAAAGACACCAGCTCTAACATCAATGCCACAGAAAGATACATCGCCGGATATAGCAAAGCGTGTAGAGCGTCCTCCTGAATCCTCCTGTGACTTTTTGCTTCCGATGAAGACATCGAATTCAGCATTGTGGATCTCGAAGCCTTCAAAAGACACATCAGAGACGCCACCAGTGATGGAGACACCCGCTTTGGAGATGGTCACACAGCCGCCAGCACTGGAGTGACCATTGATGGTGATGCTTCCTGAGAGCACAATCCCCTCAGTTGATACCTGGAGATAGATAGAGTTGAACTTGACGTCGTGGTCGAATACGTCCAATTCTCCCTCTCCAGTCAGCTGCTTGAACAAACCCTCTAGGTCACTGAGAGCCAGGTTACCGACATATGCCTCCAAGCTGTAGTGGTCTTTTGAGTAGGTACCAGATATAGAAACTGTGGTCTCGTGCCAGACCATTTGAGCCTCTACCGATAACGAGAAGGTTTTGTCATTGGAGGATAGATTGCCTAGCGTGGCGGAGAGCAGGACTTGCTGCAGGTCAAAACCTCTTATACCAAAGACATCTTTCCACTCGTCGTCTTGAAGTCTGACCAAGAGAGAGTACGTGTCGAACATCTTTCGAAGCCTATATGTAGCTCGAAGGGGTACAATCGATCCTGGAACTGTCATGTTGACATCACCAAAGAAGCCAAAGCCCAAGGACCAAGGGTTGACGTCGTTAGTGCAGTCCACATCAGCAAAGGCCAAGACTTCGACACCGAGCCTAGTCCACTCGAAGATGCCGAGAGCCTTGAAAGAGATGCGGTCCAAAGAGGCACTAAGAACCAGGTTGACAACATCCCAAGGGTCGTCCCAATCCCTGTATGCGCCGAGATGGGCGCTGAAATGAAGCGCGGGCTTATCCTGACCGAAGAAGTCTCGAAGGGCATCAGAAACAGGCTGCATAGCACCTTGGAACACAATATCTGTCTCAAAATATGCTCCAGAGGGCAAGAACGGATCTCCGAAATCCTCAACGTAACAAAAGCGCAGATTGTCCAAGACAATAGAATCGAGAACGCCATCTTTGAGGCTGGGGAGAAACTCTCCCAACGAGAGGCGACCCTTAGCTGGCCTGACTATCTCAGTGTATGGCTGCGCCTCAGTGAGAGTTCGGTATATCTCAATCTTGGCTGGAATGAGGTTGAAAAGCCTGATGTCGCCAGTGAGCACAATGTCGATAGGGTTCTTCGACAGCGGCCCAGGAACAAGGTCCTGCTCTAACACCCCTGCTGGCCTATTGCTAGAGTTGAAGGGATCGCCAAGCTTCTCCTCAGGCGTGATTTGTGGAGTAACAAGGCCGGTAACAGGATCAATCAAGGCTGATTGAGGATGAGCTGGAACCATGGGAACAAACTCCCCATTCGACTCTAAAGTGACAAATTGGGGGTTGTAGATGTTAAAGTTGTCATATCTCATGAATGGGGCTTTAGATGCATCCTTTCCAAAGAGAAAATCGGTAGCCTTGTCCTACATATGAAGTGAATGGTCAGTTAATGTGTAGTGCAAATTCGGTAAGAACTCTATGGATACCTTTGCTTTCTTGATGGAACGATCAAGATCTAGTCCCGGTGAAGAAGGCCGCTTGAGTGTGCTTGTGTCAACTTTGGACATCTTCGCATATCGAGCATCCTCATCACCATCGTCAAAGGAGTCTGACCGGCCACGTTTGGCTGGTGCAGGGGGGGCCATGGCAGAGTCCAGTAGCGAGTCCATGATGATGAGTGTGAATAGGGCTTGTCGATGGACCAGTCCGACTAATAAAACTGAGCAGATTTGAACTGTAGTAAGGTTGAGAGGTTGAAAGAGGGCTGTGTTCTGGGGCGATGTCAAGTGTTTAATCAAAAGTGGCCAATATTTCAATGGTTGATCCGAATGTCGTATATGAATCATATCCATCGGAATGCAACGAAGTTCGAGTCGAGAGCGATATTTCGAGGAGACCTGAAAGCATCGGAGACACCGAACTATTTGCTTGTTGCATACCTAGTCTCTCAGCCGTTCGATAGCGGAATAGCTCGTCGAATCAGCATGATAGTTTTGGTGGAGCTGGCCTGATTACCGGCTAGCGCTGTATGGTAATATTGGACAGGCATCTCGATTTGGATAACAGTATTGACCTGAAAAGGTCACACGCAACCTTGACATAGTATTCTGTGGGTTTGCACTATTCCCGGCCGAGTTGTTGGTTAGAGGCTTGGCTTATGTGATTCGCCGGTCGTTGGCAGATAACGCGCGGCCCTTAGCCAGCCACAGTCTTTCAGCTCAGACCAATGGTTCAAACTAGACTTATTAGCGAGCCATATCTAGACTAAGAAGATGCTGTTTTTGGATTTAGTTCCGGGAGCAACATATCACCCCCTGCCGAGTCACAAACTCGAATGGTCTGGATCTCCAGGGTGGACATGTTTGGCTTGGGACATCTTATGCGCTCCGCCATGATAGATAAATTACTGAGACTGCATCCCTCCCAATCTTGTTATTATTCTTTCACAGCTATACATCATTTGCTTGCAATTCCAATTATCAGCAACTCTACGTCTTTCGGTTCTCGTTTCCTTCCCTACCAACCCCTCAAACCTCCTTGTCCATACATCATGAACCTTGAAAACGTTGGTGAGACAGCGAGTAACCAAGGCCCAGAGCTTCGCATGAAGCTTGAAGATGACCCACGTATGACTGAGGGTGCCGAAGAACCCAGTGTTTATACGGCGCTGGGATCCTGGACACGGCTGAGTTTGGAAAACCAGTATGTATATAAATTTGAGATGGAGGCCTCTCAAGGTGACTACGTGCGAAAGAGCGTTCTTGGAGGATTTCATCCTTATGCTCCTCTGCAACCTTACGGCACGGAAGATTCAGCCCACGATGCATATTACGTGAAGGTTCCAAATGGGTTCCTCAGAAGCAATTTCAACGACGCGTTTGTGGAATTCTCTATCGAGTGGCCCAAGACCAAGCAGGTCAAGGGAGATATATATGTTTCTCTGCGATACTTGCAAGCTCTTGCTGAGAATAACGTGGCTTGGAATCCGTAAGTAATCGCCATATTCCTATCATGAGTCAACTCGCCAATATCTGGGTCAATTTCTAACGCTTTCCCTTCCTCCAGCATACATGTTCTTGACTTAGTAACGAAAAAAGATGAACTCTGCAAACGGGACGAGAGGATCCAAAAGAAAGAGGAAGAATGGTTGAACAACAGTGAGAAGAGAGGGAAGAAGGCGGCTGACGCGGCCAAAGCGGCGAAAGACAAAATGGATGAGCTGATCCAGAAACGAAAGAATGTTCTTATACCGCCAATCACAGCTCGAGTTAAAGTCAAAGCTGTCACTCCCGGTTTCGACTTCTCCGAGAGGTGCGGGAAGGCTCCTAACCCCGTGAACGACGTCACTGAGGAACAAAGAATCTACGGGGTGGCGGGTGATACGGAAGAGAAAGCTCTAGGACCATGTTTGGAGGAAATGCACAAGATGAGCAGCTGCAAATGGAAGTTCCGCGGAAAAGATGACAAGGAAATCGAAGAGCATGTCGAAGAGTGCCAGACGTTCAGGATTTTCGTAAAGGCCGTCATACCTTTCCGCGCCGAATCTGGGAGGTTGTGCTTTGGCTGCTACAGCCCTTTTCCAGCAGGCACAAAAAATGATATTCGAAAGCATTATGATGACAACCGCAGTGCGCTTCTGTCAATCCATTACTATGACTACGCTAGCATGCAGTGGCTCTGGAAGGAGTACTGGAAGAGTCCTACAGCACATGACCAGCCAAAGTCTGCTAAGAGCCGCGGCTGGAGAACTCGCTATGATGCTTCACCTCTTTCAAAACCGCTCGTTATCTGGATTTTGCCCGGTGCCAGGACACGCTTTTACAACACTCTCAATAATGGGTTGGTGGAAGGGTACAAGAAATCTGACCCAGCGGGCCATGCCCATGAGGTCTTCGGCAAGATCATTGCACAAATCAATGAACGCGAAAAGAATGACGCGAGTAGGAAACATACCAAACTCCAGTTGGCACCGGAGAAGTGGGAGTGGGAGTCAAGCCGCCACTATTGCCTTGTGAGTTTCCCCTCTTCCCTATCTTGTCATCAAATCAGGCTGATATTGGTTTTCTTGCTTGACATGCAGCTCTCAGAAGATCCTTTTCGATTGTACCAGACGTACATCCACAAGGACTGTATTCACGAGTACATGCAGAGGTTTAAGGATGCTGCAGATGAAGCCGACGGTAGGGAAGCGGAAGCAGTATCTCCAAAAGCCGATGGTGCGATGAACCTGGAAACCTCTGGTACCCAACAGGCCACGCCGGTAACAAACAAAGAAAGGAAAGATTTCATGCCCATTCGACAACTACCTATTGGGCTTGACCACAAGTATATCGATAAAATGAGTGAGTATGAAGCCAAGCAAGAGTCCTTTACTGAGTACTGGCCCACTGATCCCAAAATAACTCCCGTTAAGAAGTCGGATGATCAAGATGAAGACGAGAGTGAGGCTGAGTACTATGAAAGTGACGAAGAGGAGAGCAACCCGCCCGCACAGGGGGAGCAAATCGTCGCCACCAAGACTCCTACTCAGGAAGTTGATGAGGAAGACACTAAGCCAATCGAGACGAAGTCAAAATCTACAAAGGAGATGGAGAAAAAGGCAGAAAAGGCTGAACCTAAGAAGGGCATGACACGCAGCATACACGTCAATCCCATCAATGCACAAAAGGTAATCCGGGCCGCAGGTTCAAGGAAGGGCCAAAAGGACCAGAAAGCAGTTATGGGCTTTTCAGCATCTTATGTGAGTCCTTGCCTTATTCTCAAGCCCAAGACTGCTGACTGGTTCTCGTTCTATCACAGTTTGCGGACCAAGTTCTCGGCTGGTCATGGCGTCCTGGTCCAAAAGCCACTCTTAAAGATCGGCAAATGTCCAATGGTCTTTACATCGCTGAAGTAAGTGAACCCAAGGCGTGAGAAGGAGATATGAAGCACCACAAACTTTCTCTTCTACGTGCCTCCCTCTGGCCAGAAGGAACCGGGACTAACGTGGTTTGAATCACCAGTGGTTGCACCTGAGCGCATACTCCTGGGGCGGCATCCAGCAGGGCACCAACACTTCAGCCCAGAAGTCAAGCCAGACTAAAAAAAACCTCGTCTTTGGCACTTCAGAGGCAAACTCTTGCATGACTAGATACGAGAAGGCCTGGCAGCAACTCTTCAAGGACGAGAAGCTTCTCCGTGACAAGTTGGCAGATGAGCAAGCCAAGGCAAGCACGACAAGCACGACAAGCACGACAAGCACGACAAGCACGACAAGCAAGACAAGCAAGAAAAGCAAGAAAAGCAAGAAAAGCATGGTAACTGAAATAGAAAAGTACGGCAAGGGCAACGACAAGAGAACTTACCTTCAGGGAGAGCTCAGTGTGGTTTGCAACACCAAGAGTGGACCCTACCTCTTTGATGAGATTGACACAGAGACGGAGAAATACGTTTGGAAGAAAAGAAACCCTATTGAGGAGGATTCAACACTGGCTAAGCTCGCTGAGGAATTTCCATTCCTTGCTTACAACATCCGCTACGAGATCCGACTCATGGGTCAATCCAGGATCTTGGCCCCCCTGGGTGAAAGTGATAGTGACGTGGCTGGCACTGAATACGAGCTACCAACAATCCTGCACATGAAGGCCATGTTTTACCCATTCAGTCGAAGATTCTACCATCGATCTGAGCATCTCCTCGACTCGGCTTTGTATCAGCACATGTTCATGTTGGGTGCCTTGAACCGATTCGATGGAGATAGAGCTTTGGCTGAAAAGGTTTTCGAGGGCAGGTTCAAAACAAAGAAGCTAAACGACTACAAATCCTGGAAAAAGCTTAGCAAGGCTGATGAAGAAGCTGCAGGGAAGGGCAAGGCTTTAAGAGAATTGGAAACCCTGAAGAAAAAGCCTCTCACGAAGGAAACAGCCCTCGACCTCCAAGATGCGCAAGTGAGGCATCAGCAAGCAGTCAAGGCCAAGGTGAGGAACATGAAGAGTTATACAAGCAAGGCGGGCAGTATTGTCAAGTGGCCGATGGGAAAGAAGGCAGAGAAATATATTGGTCAGATGAGTTTCGTGCCGAAAAATGAGACATATGTCAGCGAGTCTCAAGGTGAGGCGCATCCAGACAATTTCAAGAAAGTTCCTGGGCAGCCAGGGAGCTCAAGTCTCATCTGATCTGATAAGAGCACAGGTTACTATGGGTAATCACAGAAGTAGTTTAGTTTTTCTTAATTGAATGCCTTACTAGTATGTATTTTAGGTCGACATATGGAAAGTTTACTGCGAATGCTTTTTGCTTTATCTGTTGGTGTTTCACTTACTTTGGCCTTATTGACAGAGATATGGTTTTGAACACCAAAGTAGGAAAATTAAAGCATTAATGCAAGGAGACTTCAGTGACGTTAGGCAGATCCCCAACCAACTGACATAGTTCAATTATGTAGGAGTCTCTAGAACACCAGGAAAACTCTGAATATCGGTTGTTCTCAGTACAAAACAAGACAATTATCTGCTTCATCAATCATGACATGTGAGATAAGGCCGGGCAAAAGGACCGAATCCGGCCGAATCTTAGTAAGATCGATTTTTTTAGGATCGGCTACGCCGGCATTGAACCGGAGATGGATTGTCCTTATCGATAAAGTGGGTCAGTTCTGACTCTTTCGCATTAACAATTTCATCCCTCATTAACAAACCATCACCACCAAAAACCCGAACCCGAAAAATGTCTGCCACCGATGATGGAGAACTTCCTGCCGTGTTTGAATCGGCCTCTGCTTACGACACACACTCAGACAGGGACACTGACCGGATAAGATCGCCGCGTCGTGGCCTCAAGAGGATATCTGCAGCGTGCCAGAGATGCCGCCGAAGAAAACAAAAAGTACGTGCTACCATATGCTCTCGGGTCGTCGACTACATAATGGACTGACTTTTTGTGACCAAAGTGTGACGGCAGACATCCCGTATGCGGGGCTTGTGCTGCTGCAAATGTGCCTTGTGTCCCCTCAGATCGTCTCGTTGTCAAGGTCGACAGGGAATGCGAGTGCGACCATCTGAGAGGCCAGGTAGAGCGCCTGAAAGACCGGGTGAATGAGCTACAGACACAACTCGCCATGCAATCAAGACTGCCCTCGGAAGCTCGCTCTCAGGAGAGTCATCTGCAGATAAGATCTGTCGCCGATCGCCAAGAACCCGATGGCTCGGTTGCGAGCTTGGAGAGGGGATATGTTGGACGCATGCTTCTGCCAACTTTTAGAGGATTGGGTCCTAATGGCGCTTCCGAGACGGGGTTTATGACGGGGCCTTGGCAGCTGTGGCATGGGTTGTCAGCCAGTGAGACGCCTCCGACCGCCACGTCAAACACATTCTCGCTTCACCGAGACGGCCTCAGCCTGATTGAAGTATTCTTCGATCGTCGATGGCCGCAATACCCGGTCCTTCATCGCCCATCGTTCATGGAACAGCATTACATACCATACTGTAATGGCCAAGTCAGGAGCAGACTGTCAGCGTTTGAAGTACACATGGTTCTCGCGATCGGAGCATCAGAAAAAGCACGCATTAGCTCAGACGCGCCCGTTTCTCACGAGGTCTTCTTCGAGGCAGCTGTGCGTGATCTTGATGCCGTGCTTTCAGCTGATGACCTCGACTGCATACGCTGTCTTTCCCTGCTCTGCCTGTTCGGCAGCAACGAGCCGCAGTCGGTCAATTTGTGGTACACCGTTGGCATGGCGTTGAGGCTTGCAGTAGGTATCGACATGCATCGGGAAGAGAGCATGGCCAATAAGACGCTGCTCGACGCCGAGATGCGAAAACGGTTATTCTGGAGCTTGTACACCATGGACCGAAGTGTCTCAATCTCTCTCGGCAGACCATTGGGCATTCAGGACGCTGATATCACGGTACCCTTGCCATTAGTTCTCACCGATGAGCAAATTGCCGGGCCTGCAGATCAAGCCATAGCGAATATCCTGCCCGACGTCAGAGACATGTCTGCATTCCGTCATATCGTCGAACTGCGCCAGATCAACGCGGGAATCTACTCCGCCCTCCACTCAGCAGGCGGCATAAACCTCCAAGGCCGGAACCTCGACTCCATACGCCAACAGCACTACACCCGTCTCAACGCGTGGCTTCTTTCCGCTCCGAGATACCTTGCGCCACTGTCGATGTACCAAACGCCAGAGTGGTTCCAAATCGCCTACCACCAAGCCGTCATCAACCTCCACCGACCATCTCATGCATCGCCGGTGAGCAGCGCAGACGCTATCCGCTTATGTGCCGATTCATCCATAAGCCTTATTAGCTGCTATAATGCTCTATATGCGAAGAATAAGATAATCTATACGTTTGTGGCGCTAGACTCACTATTCATGGCTGCTGTTACGATGCTGTACTCCATCAGAGCGAGTTCCGTGGTCCGTCTTGAACTCACAAGAGAAGTCGTCGAGGCCAATATTGAAACTTGCGTGAGACTCTTGTCCAAAATATCACACGGCAAAAAGGTTGGCGAGAGGAGTACCCAGATCATACGGAGATTAGGGAATGCAACGTTGGCAATTTTCGACAACACGTCACATGCCGAAGGCGAGATTGACACAGAGTTCATGTCATGGTTTGGAGTCAAAAGTCAGAATCCACCGCCTCGTCAGGAGTATCCTACGCCAAGCATCGACACAGCCTGGAACGATCTATTCGAGCATGGATACGACCTCAACAGTTTTCAAAACGTGCACCTGCTGCTATAGGTCAGAGCTGTAGTTAAAACCAATTTTAAGTTGTTTCTTCAACGGTTATGGATGGGCCGATTGTCAGGGATCCCTGGGTTACATTGTGTGATTGAGTTTTGAACTCCGCAGCATCCGGTACCGGCATTGGCCCCATTGAGTACAAGTTTACGAGAGTATGATGAGCAGAGTTGAAGTTGCTCAGAAGGTGACTTTTGGTTAACTTAATCAGCTGTATCCTTGTCTGAGGGCAGTTCATGTGATCTAATTAGGTTTGTTGTTGTCATCACCATTCAGAGTCAATAATCAAAGAAATGTAAAGTATAACCCCTGTATGTATATTCAACCTCAGATTAAGGTCATCGAAGTAAATACAAACATCAACACTGCCTATTGACACACGGAGTAGCTGGCATAGGCTTTCTCCGTCAGATCCTCCCATCATATGTACCCCAATATTCAACAATCCAACTGGTTACTCGATGGAGCAGGCTAAGTCACTGGGGTGTGTCACTTAGAGAAGCTTGACACAGTTGAGGAGAGCAACGTTGACGAGAGCGCCCTAAAACAGTCAGTATCTTTGTTTTGATAGCTCTCGAGGTACTTACGACGGGGGCATCAGACTCGCAGCAGTAAGAGCTGGTGGAGCAACCGGCGCCAAGAACCTGGACCAGACAGCTGAGACCGGTGCAGCAAATCTGCTGGCTTTGAGCAGAGCAGGCGGGCTGGTTGTTGCCATTGTTGCTACCGCCAGTGCGAGGCTCGACCTCGTAGTTGCCGGGAGCGGGAGCGGCGATGGCTGCGGCGGCCATGGCGAGGACGGAGGCGATCTTGGTGAACTGCATTTTGAATGGAGTTGAGTTGGAAGAGTTGGTTTTGGGAGTGTGAAGTGTTTGAAGGTGTTGAGGATGCTGTTAGAGATGCTGATGAGTGTTGATGAGGATTTTGAGTCCAAGAGGGAGGATGATGGCCTCTTTATACTTGACGCTTCACACCAAAATCGTCGAGTTCCCTGATCAAGCGCCCGTCTCCCTGACTGTACGAGATTACTCCAGGCCATAATGCGACGTGACGATATTCCGCATCACACATCTCAGCTGAGTCCAGTCCATAGACTTTGGGCAGCGGAACTCGGGGCGATCACTGCACCGGTCTGCCAGTGGGGCTCGACTCTTCCTCCCTTGGCCTGTGATCTTCATCATCCACTCGGTACCTGGCCGGGACAAGGGAGAGAGACCCATGTTTTCCCTGCTCAGATCATGTTTGTTTCCTCGTTGTCACGCCTCAATTTCTGACAGGGATGGTTGCATTGTTTCAATATACTTTTTGCGTAACAGTACGACTCTAACTGCCGATGCCCGCTAAGTATTTTAGAATTGTAGGGCGAGGGTCCGCTCGTAAATTTTCAGGCCAACGGATAGCCCCGGTATCTCTGGTTAGCGCCCGCACTATGGGGATTCAGGGCATCAAGTCCAATTTCAGCTAAGAATAGGACAGAGAAGTTGCAGTATTGAATGAACAGCAAAATGAGCTCAGCAGGATTCATTGAAGAGGAAACAAGAAAATTGCATTGTGACACGGCATTGGCTTCGGGCCTTCGCTCCGTGACCAAGACGTAGCATTGTCATGGATCCAGGCGCGGTTCCGAATCTTGCAGTCGATCCACGACGTACGTCGACAAGCAATGCATGAGAAAAATGACACTCTCGAAAGCTGAAGTCTTGGAAACGCACAGCATAAAACGTTGAGTGTAGTGGATTGCTCTTGTGAGGCACAAGGGTCTCGCGTTAGCCACGTCGTCAACGACAACTCCAAGCACCCGCATCAAGCGCCCTCATTTGCTCTCCGCTCCCGGTCCTTGGCTGAAAGCCAAAACGGGGCCACAGCCCAATATGCAGCCACCACGAATTGGGGGGTTTTAACCCGCAGTAAACTTGGCATAATTACTTCTTTTCTACGACCCGCAAACAATGCCCTAGACCGAGACCGCCACGCGTGTTCCTGGCTCGATTGTCTTGGCTGCAGTTCTGCATTGATCGACAAAAGGGTGAGTCTAGCCTGCAGAGTCTCACCCATTAAGTGAATGTCTTATTGCCGATAGCCCGGGAGGGAGGGCTGAGACTACGGTTTTAATTGGGCCGAATTGCCGGAAGTCTCAGCCCGGTGGCTTGACGCCGATGATCAGTGCTTCTCATGGGACGAAAATACCAAAGGGCAGAATTAGCTGATGAGTGTTATGCGGAGAAGAACGCAAGGGCCAAAACGAGGGCAGAGAGCGTTACATCTGGCGTCTGACTTTAGCACAGCGCACTGAAGTATTTCTGCCTTTCCTTTTTCCTGGTGAAGATCGCTCCTCAACGTGGTAAAGCGCTCTCGTAACGCTTACAGGGGAGATGAATCCCAAACAGGCTCTGTCGGTCAAGAACAGAAAGTGGATTGTATGCATGTGCCGCAGCAGTAGCCCCAAAAATTACAAGACATTTCTATCAAAACGTTCTGTGGCAAAACTGACATGCTTTTTTTTTTTTTTTACCCCTGCCTCAGGTAGCGAGCCAAGGGCCCGTTGGGATGTCTCAGAGGCGCATGTTCATAAAAGGCTTGGTTTACGAAGGGGAATCGACGAGGGAGGTGAAAACAAGAGAGATCTGCGCTTTACATACTCTGATTAGAAGTTCCGTATTTTTACGGAGTTTGTATTGCCACTCCAAATGCCCACCAGCCTCACGATTTGTCAGTCAGGCTTGACTCGGTCTGATAGTCTGCAGTCGATATCCCTACTACTCGTTACCTGTCAAAGGGATCCAATAGGGTAATAGCACCAGTTCAGCCACTTGGTCGACTATCTTATTTCTTGGAGATCACTACCTAGATTATCGCTACATGTTTCAGCTCCTCCAAGATCTGCAATATGCAATATGGCTTTCATCGGCGTACAGAGATCGATATCAATCTTTGCCATAGTACAACGTCATATTGACCGAGGTGATCGTCGATCGCCACGACCTCGAGGCTTTGTGCTTGTGCAACGGAGTGACAGACCAAGACGAATTGGATCGGTGTGATGACACGGTGGTACAGCAGTAGTTCTTTCCGAGGTGGAAGGCCTTATTTTCAAGCCTCAGATCAGAAACCAACCTCAGAAATGCAGAATCTTGTTTTTGGTCAGTCACCTTCCGAATTATCAAGGTCTCGTGATAGCCCTGGGTCGGCACATGAATCATGGTTATGCATCATGGTCTGATACCTAGATTTTCTTGCCAAGACCATGCATTTCTTCTCAACCAGCCTTGAACTGTCAAGATTGTCACTTTGGCCGACAAGGGTGGCAGCGAGCTGAGCTCGTATTGTAGATCCCATACTTGCATTGGCCTGAATGTCAATATGACTGGTTATCTCGAGAGAGACCGGAGTTCTTGCCGGTCAAAACAACATCACCGGAAAGGAGGAAAGAGAGAAGAATTCTTGGTGTGCAAATCGAACGAATGTGATACAAGGATCATTAATAAGATTAGCTAGTTGTTGATGGAGCAGTAGTAGTGGATATATGGGGACTTGGAGGCTTTGGAGCTGATGCCAGGAACTCCATCATGGTGACAAAATGGCTTCAGATCACTTCCAAGCGGACTGAAACAAAAGGTCACTAAAATTCTCCTAAGCCCTTCATAGTATGATATGATTTTACCCTATGTGACCTAGTATTTCTGACACTTAGACTAGCCGTCCGGAGCATTTTTGCCTCCCTAACAATTAGCCGCCTGCAGTTGGTCCCTACGGCATAACCAATTACCGAACACTCATTGCTTTTTCCAAGTGGTCTGCTGTACATACAGTAATCATCCGCTTGCCGCATCCCCGGCGGGAGCTCCCGTTACTTTGCGCACCCCACACTCATTTCGCTTCATGGCCGCTGTGTAGAGGATCCACCTTGCACTCCGTACAATTCGCGAGATTCCGAAGTGGGATGAGCTCTGCGAACGATGGTCTGTTGGCCTTTGATCCAAGCTGGTTGAGAACTTACCCTACGCACCAATGCTGAGCTACAACAGCCAGCCAAGCTTAAAGAAAGAGTCAAATTGACCTAAGGAGTAATGCTGGAAATGAAATTCTTGGATTAGGTCGGGCCGTCGGGCTTATAGGACATTTAGTTGGGCATGAATATCAGGTAAACCTCTTTGCTATCTTGTTAAAAGCATCCCACATAAGCTGAGGATGAGACTTATTTGGATAGCGGTCTCGACAGGATATGGGAACAGACAGAAGTTCCATTGATCAGGCCGGGTCGTACTGTAGCATCGTGAGATATTGGTAGAGATCTTGACCTCTTAGCATCAAGATGGACTTTGCTAGAGAACCGTGATTATCTCAAAGGGTAAGGCCGTCATTACCTGATTTTTAAACAAGGAAAGTCAAACATAAGGTTTGTCTAAGGTCAATCAATCACAAGGGATCCATATTAATATGCTACTAATGATGTAGTGTCTTCTGATGCTCAGCTATTCGTCCGCTGATTTAACAACTTTGGGTTACTGGAAGAAGCAATTTGCCTCATTAGCGGGCAGAATGCAGCGTGATGTCATGAGAGACCTGGCCCATCGCCTTTGCCATCTGCCTCTAGGATCTAATGAACTTGCAACATCCGTTGACCCGAAAAGCATATGCTAGGTATACCATGAATCATGAGACGTGCAAGAACTCTCCTCTGCCTACAGTTTTGGTACTTGAACCTCTCCTAAACCATCCCGAAAGGAGAAATGGCAGTGAGGCACCAATCCAGCATTTAATGAACCAGGATGTCCAATACTGATCCTTCCTCAGCTCACTGCTCATGGCTCGGCTGACGATTGAGCTTACGGAACGACACATAAAGACCTCTATATTCTCCGTTCCCGCCTCTTGTGTACCTTAGTAATAATAATAACTTACTAACTTGTCAGCACAGTCTTTATCTAAACGGCAACTGTGGAGAACGAGCCTAACGACAGTCTTGGACATAATACCCCCAAAAGAAGACAGCCTAATGTGGACTCATTACATTCGTGTCACAAGATCCGTCTGCAGGAGTTTAACTTCCTCATATGAACACTGTAAATAAATAATTCCGAGCTCGAGGCTTACTCCTGGATTCTCGCCTCTGGCCGCTCAAGCATTCTTCTCAGGAAGCCACACGGCATCAATTCGAAACACCGCCCTCTTATTCAATGCATCCTAATCCGAGCAGATCGAATGGCGATTGGTATAAAACTCCGGAATGATGTTTTATAAGTTGGACAAGGATCAACACTTGGAATTGGGGATTCAGGCTGAAGCTAGTGCTTATTGTCTTCGGAGGTCTGGCTTTTCACTTAAAGCCCGTTTCCGATCTCGTCAGATCGCGTGGTGCTAAAAATAAAGAAATCAAGTAAGCTTAAATGTTTATTTTCACTATAAAGAGGACTTATTAGACTTATAGTATCTCTATATCATATCACTCATCTTCTCTATTACTCAGTCAGACCCTAAACGCCAAACATCAACATGAGAAAATATCTCCAAATTACGGCCTTGATCGTGACGACAATCGCCTCCGCAGCAGCCAGCCTGGTCATGATGCACTTTTCTTGCTATGCCACCGTATGCCCCGAGGATTATTTCTCTTATGAGACACGTCTCCATGTCATTATCTATTATTGTTTCATATCTCTTACTCTTTGTCTCCTTGCACTTCGTTCCTACAGTCATGCTGTCTGGTCGTTTACCAGTATTCGGCCGGTACCTAAGGGTTCCTCTTATTAGTCAGGTTACGCTCGGATAGACTTTCATGGCCATATGGATACTGGCCTTGACCTTCGGTTCGACCATATACTGGTTTCCAACCCACTGGGATTTCTGGGGACACCGCATCGACGGTCTGAACTGGGTATCCGCCAAGATTCAGCTCACCATTACGGGTGTAACGGGACATTATGCCGACATCCTACTTGGCCTCCTGATCATACCCGTGTCGAGAAATAGCCTTGTTGGACAGGCATTCTTTGTACATCACCGCACTTTACTTTTCGCTCATCGACTCATTTCCTACATTTTCTCGGTCGCCGTTGCTGCGCATGGCATTACATATATCGTAAGCCTTGAAAATATCATTCATCCTCGGTTCTTCCCACTGACGAATCCAGGTTTATGCTGCAGTTGGCAGCAGTGAAGGAGACCAAGCCAAAGAAGAGGCTTTGGCAACAGAAAATCCAACAATGACCCTGTCAGAGAGCAAAAAACGAAGCTCCTGGTTCGTGCAGACCACATACACCGGGATTGCCGCCCTTCTGCCCATCTTGGCGGTCCTCGTCACTTCACTCCCGTATTTTCGCCTTCAACACCACAACTTGTTCTACTATACTCATGTTACTTGTAGCATTGTAATATTTGTTGCCCCTTGTATTCATGCCAGTACAGACTTCTATCTTCTTCTCCCTGGCCTGCTGTTGTGGATAGCGGATTGGGTGAGGAGAGTATTCTTTGGAGAAACCAATGGGCTGAGTATAAAGACCGTCGACACGCTCGAGAATACAGGCGGCAACTGGGTTAGAATCTCGCTTCCTGCGAAGACTTCTGCACAACAGATGATGGAGAAACCCATATTGACCTGTGAGCCCTTACTGTATTACTATCTCAATGCTCCAGCGGTCAGCATGTTCCAAATCCATGCTTTCACGGCTGCAGTTTCGGCTTCCACCAGTCATGGACCCAGGTTCCTGCTTCAACGCGTGAGCGGCAAACCTCAAAAGAGACTTGACAAAGAATGGACTTGGAAGTTGGGCGCTTTGGTACCCAATATCCAAGACAGGCGGGATCTGGAAATTCGACTTGAGGGACCTTATAACATCAACAATGCCGGATACATCAATGCAACTCACATATTGTGCATTGTTGGTGGAACAGGTGTCACAGGGGCTATAAGTCTAGCGCGTTGGTGGCTAGACGCCGGGTCTGCGAATGGCCGGTTCACCCTGATTTGGACTGTGCGTACCAGCGAGCCACTCGAGATCAAGGAGTGGGCAGATCTAGTGGATGTAGCAACTACTAGCAGAAATCTCGACATCAGGTCACACATTAGCTCTGAAAATGGGCGTTTGGACACTGCGTTGATACTTAGGGAGGCTGTTGAAGTGCGCAACGCTATGGATACCGACGCACGCGGAGATGGATGGATCTATAGCGCAGGACCCCATGCCCTGGTAAAGGCGACTGAGCGAACTTGTATCGAAGTACGCAAGGATCTGGTGAGGAGCAGAAACAGTGGCAATCAAGGGTCCTGGGCGCTGAAGGACTTCTCTTGGTATATTGAAGCTTAAGCTGCACAAGCTCAACAAATGATACCAAATACCATTTAGACTGCCTCGATACACATAGCAAGTGCATTATTCATTTTCCTTTTTAGAAACAATAGACGACATGCATCCTATAGGCTCGGTATTTCCAGGCTGAATCGTCTCCAACTTAGCCATAAGCTCTTCTCATACCTTTCCAGAGTGGTCTTCTCCCCAGGACCTATAGCGTAGTAGACTATTGTAGCTTGAATTTATCAAGGTATTAGCCGCGAGCCTCAGCACCTGCGCTAACACTATGAGCTGTGAGAGATAAACTCAGCCACACGCATAAAGAGAAAGGACTTGACTTTGAAAATCTGCCTTTCCTCGCCGTTTTTGAGTTCACTATAAAAAAGTGCGGGATTCATTGTGTTGATAGTGACCGGATTCAGGTCTTCAAGCCTCCGAGCGGCAACCTTGCGCACAATGGCTACCTCGAGGAGCTTGGTAGTTGGATAGCGACTGGTCATGTGGGTCTCTTTCCTAATATTCACGCTGCTAAAGATGCCCTTGGAAGCATCCTCCTCGTTAAAGTCAACTGTGTAATGTATGTCATTAGCTGTAATAGTTAAGTTAGGCCTCGTGTCACGGCGGGCAGCAGTCTTTTTGACCTTTAGTAGAAGCAACATGACCAAACAAAAAGATAGATATTGCGTTGGTAATCACCATGCTTTTGTTGTCCTCCGCCCATGGCCATTTTACCGAGGCGACCCTCTCGTTTTCGACCACATCGATTTAGGGCAGCTGATCAATGACTGGCGCGGCAAATGCATTGACGCTGGCCTGTCTCGCTAGATCCAGAGGCCGCACTTCTAAAACGGCGGGATCGCCCGGCGGCTTCACCCTTCCCAGTCAAGACACCGCTATAATCAGCCTAGTAGCCCAAAGCTTGATGATGTGCTTGGCTGCTTCAAAGCCCTATCTCTGACTGGAACCAGTATCTATGATTGTCCTTCCTTGGACGGAAGCTGTTGGACGGGGGACCCTTCCTATGATCTGGTTGTAAACCTTTGTTATACAAAAATTTCAGTATCTAAGCGGCCTTGCGGGCTTTGCTGTCCCCGACGGCGTGTGCAGTCCTTCTAAAGCTCGAGCAACCTCTAACGGAGGTTAAAGGTGAGA
This sequence comes from Fusarium fujikuroi IMI 58289, assembly GCF_900079805.1. Classification (NCBI taxonomy): domain Eukaryota; kingdom Fungi; phylum Ascomycota; class Sordariomycetes; order Hypocreales; family Nectriaceae; genus Fusarium; species Fusarium fujikuroi. Next base: position 75,557 of record NC_036628.1, on the reverse strand, counting down.
GCAACTTACACGCAAGCCCTCGGGACAATCTTGGAGAGAGTTTTGCCAAGTGGAATGAATACGAATGCAATGCGCGAAACGCGTTTATGACATCTTGAGTTAGCTTCAAACCTCGCTCATTAGGGAGTCGGCGGATCGGGGGTTTGCTAATCCCGCTTGAACATCATGGCTTGTAGGCCGTGCACAACAAGAGAGCTAGGCCCGCTTAGTCACCAGCACAAAGTGTAAATACTTACGCAGATAAGCTTCCGAATAGAGTTATATAAGATCAGAGAGTAAATAGATGTTAAATTGCGAAAGCATCACTTAGTTTGTTCATACACCAAGACAAATCCCTACAACGTTCTTCCTTGCACCCAACGGTCTAAGAAGCTTTCCAACGACATAGCCATGCCTCACTCACAAGCCATTCATCGATTCGTCGATTTCATCAACTCAGCAGATGCCGCTATTGGCAATGAAGTCATCCATGAATCAGCCGAATTCCACATCCCTTTCGACAGCAAGCCCTTGAATGGTGTCGGCGGATATCTAGAAATGCTAGGCATGATGCGCGCCGCTTTTCCGGATATTCAGTGGGCCGTGGAGCAGATAATCACAGAAGGAGATGCAGTGGTGCTGCGTTCCAAAACTCGTGGCACCCAGACCGGCCCTTTCATGGGGTTCCCGCCCTCTGGGAAAAGCTTCGAAATAGTTGGAATGAATCTCTTTACGTTCTCGAAGGGGAAGATTGTTAAAGAGCAAGGGCTGCCTGATCTATTTGGAATACTCAAACAGATTGGAGCAGTCAAGGCGCCTCTGTAGATAGTGGTAGACTTTATGCAGGGCAGAGTTGCCAATACGCTAATGGTCCGGACAGGTGCATGGGTTCTATCGTTGATTGTATGTTTCATTGTGAATGAAGCACCATGGCCATAAATTCAATGAGATGTAACTAAGTATAAAAGGTCCTCTTTGTATATTCATTATGGGCGATATTGTTTGTTTGTACATGCGACGCGTAAATAATACGATTCCTAAGCTGTAAGCCCTTATACATAACTACACATATGGGTAAACAAATCGCGAATGGCCACAGACAAATTCGATTCCCAGTGGGACTGGAGCAGATCATTCCAAAATAGAGCTATTTTAGGCTAAGTGCCGGCGATTTTTCCTTGTCTGGTCAAGTTAAGGAAGGTTTGGCTATTTCCAAGACCGCAACTTGAGATCGGAAGATAACGAATGGGCTGCTCATACGGTAGCGCTCAAAGACTGTTTAGAGAAGGCAGATTCAGTTGTAGACTGTCATTTGTGGCAACCCGATACTCGTAATTTAATGCATGTGTCGATATCTCCGCTTAGTAAGGTTAGAGTGGAAACATGGTTGCGTAATTTCCTTGTCCGGTCTGGGAAGATTGAGTCTCGGGCCCTTGTTGATGTCGATCTTTTTCGGGGAGCGGATACGATCAAACCCGAAAACCCATTGACGAGGCCACTGCGCCTCAATTACTATGTATATATATCGATCTTATACCGTTTTAAAATGAGCATTCAAATCATCAAGAACCAAACATCTCGGCGAGTTGTAAACATGGGATTCAAAGTCATCATCGTTGGTGGCAGCGTCGCTGGCCTCTCTGTTGCCAACATGCTGGAGCGATTCGACATAGATTACGTCCTCCTCGAAGCCTACCCTCAGATAGCTCCCCAAGTCGGTGCTAGTATTGGTATCCTACCCAATGGATTTCGCATACTCGACCAACTTGGATGTTTCGAGCCTATCCTCGACATTGCTGGGGATTGCCGCTATACGATTGGGGGCATGTATGGGTCCGATGGTCTCCCCCTTGCCCCTAGTTCCACAACTAGTCTCTCGATTCACTTTGAGAAAAGGTAAGAATACGCTTGACATGAAGTCCCAGGAGCCTGGCTTTACTAACCTCGAGACAAGGGTTGGGTATCCCTCCATTTTCATCGATCGACAGATGTTGCTGCAGGTTCTGTACAAGAATCTGAAACATAAGGATCGAGTGTTGACCAAGAAGCGGGTGACTCGCGTGGAATTGGTCGAGGGTGGAGTCCAAGCTTACACCCAAGACGGGTCTGTCTACGAGGGCGATATCGTCGTGGGAGCGGATGGCATCCACAGCGCTGTAAGAGACGAAATGTGGCGCCTCGGAAAGGAACAGAGTCCTGGCTACTTCCCCGAAGACGAAAACTCTCGTACGTACTACTACAAACCGTCATCTTCACCGCTAACATGTATTATAGGAGTTCCAGTGTCGACGAGATGCATCTTTGGAATTTCGAAACGGCCCTCTGCTCTGGGTTATCGAAGTCAACAGATGGTGGTTGGTGATGGCCACGCGTACTTAATCATAGCAGCACCAGGGGACCGAACGTACTGGTTTCTCTTCGATGGTCTTCCAGAGACAAAACGGGGGAAGGACATTTCGAAATACACAAAAGCCGATGAAGAGGGACTCGTAAAGGAACACCATGGCGATCATATCACCCAAGACGTCACTTTTGGCGAGTTGTATGACCGAAAGATCATGTCGACGCTGGTTCCACTTGAGGAGTACGTCTTCGATCGTTGGCACTACAAACGCATCGTCACGATAGGAGATTCGGCTCACAAGGTATGTCAGCCTCTTTGCAACTTCTTTTTGCGTAGCTGACTATGTCATAGATTGACCCGGCATCTGGCCAAGGAGGAAATGGTGCCATGGAGTCTGCAGCACTGCTCGTCAACGCCCTGGTGCGGCAACTCAAGCTGAGCCCCCAGGGTCTCTCAGACTCTCGGGTCGACTCGGCGCTCTCAGAAGTCCACGCTCTCCGCTATGAGCGTGCCAAGCGTCTCGTCGAGCAAGCCCATTCTCTTCAGATGATGATCAGCCAGCGGTTCCCTTTCGCTCGTTTCATCTTCAAGCATCTTATTCCGATTTTTGGCCCAGACGCCTTTATCGACATTGTCACCCCGATCTGCTGCGAGGCTACAAGGATCCAGGGTATTCCTGTTCCGAGACGACCTCACTTTGTCCCGTTTGAGGACGAGTTACCTGTGAAGCCAATCAAAAGCGGTCTTGCTAGACGAGTCCCGTGGGTTCTGGCAATCGGCACTCTTGGACTGTCGCTCTTTGCTACACTCAAGACCAAGGACTTTGGAGCTAGAACTGGGGCTCTCTACAGCGTGCTTCAGCAATGGGGTTCTGGAGGGCTTTTGGGAAAGGTAGTTGGGCAGAGCTCGGTGACAGGCCTAGCCAGCCTGACTCCTGTTATTTCTTCGTGGCTCATCGAAGGTTCTCGCCGTGGAAACTCGCTAAACCCTTTGTCGTGGTTCGTATCAGCCCCATGACCATAATGTCAGCACAATCACTAACCTTGAACAGGACCACAGTCTACTCGCTCATATACTCATTCATCGGTCCGAGCTCAGTGCTGCCCTTCTTTTGTCTGTCGTCTGTACTCTTCTCCACCAAGTCCACTGTCCACAGACCTGTTGACCCCCAGATCGCCAAGTCCATCGTTCCAGGCGTTTTCCTAGGCTACGTGGCACCAACGGTTGCGGCGCTGTTGCCGATCAGAGATGCCAAACTGAGGCACTATGTCGGGACAGTGTGGCAAGCATACCCTTTTCTTTGTGCTGTCTTCACTAGAGGACTCGCTGCTATCCGTGCCAAGACGGCCAACAGTGGACAACAGGAAGCTGACACGAAGGTCGAAGAGAGGCCAATCAACTATGCTCCCCCATCTGAACTTCAAATGTACACAAACGAGGATGTAGCGCCCCTCAAGTTCTCTCATGGCTGTGCGCTTGCTCTCTGTTTGGCTGCTTCCGTCATCGCCAAGACTCTATCTACCGACTGGACGCTGTCCGCCCTATCTCAAGTAGCGCCTTTCGGTCCAAACGCAGGTGTCATAAGTGCAGCCTCGGGCCTGGCATACTCTCTGTACGCTGTCTGGGAATTGCGCTCACTTGGCTTTGTGAGAACGAAGCAGGCTGTGCTGGGAGGCATGGCCTGTGTTGGTGCTCTGGAGCTGGCTGGACCTGGTGCCATGATTGTGGGTATTGATTATTGGCGCGAGCATGTCACCGCTAGCTTAAGTCCTGACACTGGGCTACTATAACTGTATAGGGTTGGATTGAATGCAAGAGTCGTGTAAGTCTAGGGGATTGGTAGATTAATTGGTAATGGCGCCTGTAACCTACATGTGTTATTATTTACCTTCTAGGCAATAGTGAGGGCGAACGAGTATTTTGCCCGTTATGTGGTTTTTTTTGGTGTTCTTTACCTTTGGGCTGAAAAGCTGTGGTCTGATCGGACATGTTGGTTGATTGTTGTATATTAATTTGTGTGGGATAAAAAAAAAAACGCCGCGTCTTGCTATTCTGATGATAGTAGCGATGATTATGGCTGTGATAATGATGCTCAAGGAGAGTTAATCATGTGAAGAAGGAATATTTTGAATTCGAAGTGTCTCCCCATGATACTTAGAAGGTGTCAGTAATATCTCCTTTATTACTTCTTGAAGCATATTGGGAAATCATACTTGCCAAGGTATATAAGAAGGACGCGAACGGAAACTTAGAATAATGATGCCCATTTCTATTTGCCAGATTAAACTACCCACGATGTCAAGGTTTTGTGTGAAGGCTTGCGAAACTTTGTACACGTTCCGAGCGTGGCAAGTTCTGAAAGCTTATTTTCCAACTTATATAAGTACCCGAGGTCCTCCCCCCATTTCCGTCCTCAATCATTCGTTTTTCAACACTGTTCGCCATGGCCAGGTTTCAGGATCTTCCCGTAGAGCTCGCAGTGGCGATCATGAAATATGCCGACACCCCACAGGATGTTTCCGCCATGATACGGGCCGATCCGTATCTGCTACATTGCTTTTTCGATAACAGGGAGCAAGTATTGACGCCGCAGGCCACCAAAATTATGGAAGTTTGTGGAGGCCATCTCTCAACCGCCCACTTGCCCGCAGCTCGACTTCGCCATACTAAGAAGGATCCCGCGTTCAATGATGCTCGGCCACAGCATCGCGAACAAATCGTCAGTCCGATCCTGCGGTCTTGTATCAGCAGCCACAATACCCATCACCATGTGTCTCATCGTGCTTCACTAGCGACCATTTGCGCGCTCTCGACTGTCGCCATCGATGTTGGATGGCTAACAACAAGCTATGTCTCCCAGGTGCACAAGCAATACGAAATTTTTAGAGACCAGGAAAGTGTTCCTAAAGTCTCCTTCAAGGAGCGCCAGAGGTTCATCAACGCAGGGCGTCGCTTCGAGAGCTACGTCCAAGCCTTTTTCCATATGGAGCAGCCATTATTCCCGACGGACGAGAGCATTCGCCGACTCCTCTTTGCGCCGCGTCTTTGTGGTTTAGAGTCGCACCCTCAGATTGACGCCAAAGAAACCTTTTATTCTATTGCATACTATGTCTACGATCAGCACTGCACTATGATGAATAACATAAACCGCTATCTGAGTGTAGCCACACAGCCCATTAGTAGCAAGGACAAGGACAACAGCCAAGAGCTAGAAGAGAGGCAAAAGTGGCGACTACTAAATTGCAAACAGATCGAGGTGAATAAATATGTCCATTACCTCACATCCGAAGGCCTAGGCATGCTCCTACGCCTCCAGAGTATGGAGCTTGAAGATCAGACACGGTTTGTGCTATCGAACTGTGAGACCGTCCTCGATAGTCGACACCCTAACGTTCTCATGGTACCTGGTATTGATCTCTATGAGATTGGAACACTAGAGGAGCATAGCTGGAATCCATGGGTAGATTCCAAGGGTGTCTTTGGAGTTACGTCTGATCAATGGAAATGGGCTCAATCATTCTTGGACGACGATCGGGGGAGGACTGGTTGGTTTATGTGGTGGTAGTTCTCAATATATCTGGAACTATGGCCTTATCACAACACGCCACAGCCTCAACTCCTCAATTTTCTAGAAGGCATAGAACTATTCTGTTTCTGCTATCGAGCCTTCCTAGTCGGTAACCCCTTCAACCCCCTCTCCTGACCCGTGCCTTGTAGACTGAATCGTAATGGCCGGGCAATCTTCCCAGGCATAGGACATTAAAGCACAACATGTCACTGCTAGTTCCGCTAGGTCTGAAGATGTATTCAAATCCGCAATTATCGCATTCCCATGCATCAACATACTCGTACATCCCTATATCGGCGTCCTTCCTATCATCGAGAACAGGGGTCCAGCAATTTAGTGACTTTCCGTCGGGCTTGCTGTTGCTGGTGGAACAAGCTGTCTCGGAGTTTTCGACTGTCTTGAGCGTGCCCAGTGCCGTATGCAGGGACCAAACAGGCTTCACTTGAACATCTGTCTTCAAGTGTTTCGTAGGTTGATACTCCATCAAGATATCGTTCTCATTGTTTCTCTCAAAGGTGGTATCGTCTGGCAATCTGGTCGGCATTACCGAACTGAATTGCTCTATTTGCATGATGTCTTCAGTTGAGTAGGAAGCTTGGATCTGTGGCGAGGGTGATCGATGCAGTGGTACATCAAAGCCAAAGTCCATGCCTTTTGGTGTCAAAGGCAGCGAATCAACGCCACTGTATGTTGAAGTATCCTCTGTTTCCACATCATTTGATTCTTCCTTCGATAATGCTTGAAACCCGCTGAATAAATGTTCCATCAATTGTTGAATGGCTTTACCTTGATCATTCCGTAATCCCAGACTTCTCACTATACCCGGAACAACTCGACTGCTTCCCTTCTTACATATCGTGATCGCACTTCCCACTATCTCTTCTTTCAAGTTACCAAGATAGGGCCCCTCTCTTGGTAATGACCGATCAAACAGAGTTCTCCAGATCTCGCGCCATTGACTTTCTGGTGACAGTCTCCTATCTGAGCGGAGTTTCAGAATTTTCTGCGTTTTTATATTTATGCCCTGGATATTATCTGAAGCGTTTGACATCTTGTCTCGTCTGATATAGTGACGCCGAGATAGATGTTGCTTGATATCTTGTATGCGATAGAGCCTACGGCTCAAGCATTCGATGTGACGTACTGGATCTAGCCGGAAGTAAGGACAAGCAAAGGCTTTTCTCAATCCAATGTCCTCCACACTGGAATCGTCACTCTCAATCATCGAGGGGCAAGGGCTCCCATCTCCGTCGTCGATACATGTCTCATTTAGGTCAAGAGGTATTGATTTCTCTCTAAAGGACGGTAGATCTTCTATAATTGACTCCAGTGGTTCGAAATTGTGGCCTATTTCACGGTCAGTGGAGGGAGATATTGGAGAGCCAGTTATCTCACCATTGCCGCATCTTGACATTGAAGTGGAAGAAGGCCCGAACATCTTTCTACTTAATAGACTTTCCGTTGAATCCTGCACACGCCCGTAATGCTCGCAGTTCTCTGAAGCATCCAAGAATGTGAAATCTGCAACTTGATCAACAGGGTTTTGCTCGTAATACCCGTTGGTCTCGGATGCATCGAAAGACGTGAATCCATCAGCTTCCTTAACAGACAGCTGCCTCAATGAAAACGTATTATTCGAAAGCATATCAAGAGAACAGTATTGGGGTTGCGTTTCGGCATCAAGTTTGGTTGTTTCTGTGCCGTTATCCACTTTCTTGGTAAGGTGGAATTCTTCTGCGAAGCTGAGTGTATGTGCCCTCGCGTCGTGCGATGGAAATGGCGGTATGGGCGTTGAGAAGCCTGGTTCGAATTCGAGGTCGGCGAGAGAGGCCATAGAATGTTGTGCGGTAAAAGGTTCTGGGCTCATTGTAGAGGTTGTAAAAGACATGTCACTCTCTGACCCCTCGCCTCCCTCCAGTGGCTGGGTTAGCTGGAGCCATGGGTAAGAGTTATGGCCTGCCATTAACTCTAGCTCTGTATGGACAATGAGTATTCCTGCGAACAGAGCTGCAGTGACGAATAACGTGTATATTGATGCAGATGCCTTCATAGCAGTCTGGTATAGCATTCTCACACAGCCTTTGACTCCATGAGGCTGCTCCGGAATGTGAGGAGCAAGAAAGCCGATCGAGCTGATGCGGTATCAAATACGGGCTGCATGATGAAAAAAAGGAATAAACACAAGTGACGTCCTTTTGGTGTTTGTGACACGCTTCCTTGCAGTTCGTACCAATGAGCAGGGGTATCGGAGCTGGAGGGCGTGGTTTTAGCGTCAGCATACCTTGAGCCACTACAGTGTTCAGACACTGAAAGTTCTTGCAAAATGCATACTGAATTATCCTAAGTTCACACGAATTTATCTTAATATATTCGTGACTCAGGATATAGGTCCTGCATTTTCGAACGTCCTGTGGCCAATTACTTATCATGAGATATTGAGATCTCTTCTTCATAACAATATTTAGACTCTTTTCTGCCTTTCCGTCTTCCTGTTTCCGTTTCTGTAGCATAACTAAATCCTCGGTCTTTTATTCTTGTAAAAGATACCTACATATATAACATGTTTTAAAGTCTGGGTCGCTGCGAATATGCATTTTGGCTACAAGAACTTGACACCGTTGTGTTCAACACAATCACCGGATAAAATGCCAAATAGTGTATAGCTACAGCTTAGTCTCATTGTACAGTGCATATTAGAAAATGGCAGTTTCATGACGACCCCGTACACTCGAGTCCACGGTAGACCTTCTCGAAGGCCTCCCTGGATGCAAGACAGATTGACCAATTGCATGTCTTGTGGCTTCAAAATGGACACAAATGTGTTGCTCTAACCCCCCTTCACACATTTGTGTTGAAGCCACTACTGCAGCTTTCTCAGGCATAGCCAATTATAATGCAGGACGATATTCACCCCTCCCCCTCCTCACGCCAGACACGTTGCTCTACATCGACAAAGCTGAAAGACTGCTGAAATAGAAGAACAATTATTAGATTTTACTGTGACTGCCTTGGCCGCCTAATCATCACAACGGTGTGAGGGGATACTGGTCACGCACTGATTAGATGTCAATTACTAAGACAATAAACAATTCTGTTTTCACTTGTGATAGCTTCAACTCTTTGAACCTATTATTGAACAGAGTTTCACAACGAGAACAATTCATTATTTAAGTAATCTTGTTCTTGTTCTTGTCATCGATTTACCCACAGCCTTGTTTTCACAATGAGCACTATTACCATTACACCAATTGGGCTTCAGACCCACCGAGACTACGGTGTTGGTCTGGTGCTTCAGCATTCCAGCTACTACTCAATTGCGCCGAAACAGAGAAAGCTACGAATAAAGCTGCAGCTTTTGATAGAGCATCTCTGCGTTCTGAGCCTCGTTGCGGATTTTTATGAGTCAGAGGGACTAAGCAAGGGAAAAAGCCAACAGATAGCCACCAAGGTCTCAGACAAAGATTCACCCTTGCCCTCTGCAGGCGAAATTAGTGCGGCTACCCGACACTGTAACAATGGAGCCAATGGCGCCCCCAGTGTCGTCGTATTATTCTCGGATAACCGCAGGCACAGCCACTGGTGGATTCTTTACTGCCCAACTTTGGAATCGTATGGATCTGAAGCGCCGAACATCGGCGATAAGCGAGCTGGCTCTCCAGGCTCTAGCAATCAATTTGGTGAAAAGAAACAGCGATCTGGCCAGCAAAACAATGGCCGGAACGATAGCAAAGGCAACAAGGGAGACGGACAAGGCCCAGGCAAGAAAAAAAGAGGTTTTGGTCCCCATCAGCCTTTTATCAAGAAGCTTGCTTGTCTATTCTTCAAGCTCGATCCTCGAAAATACCAGTGTTGCGCTGGTTACGACCTAACGAAATGGGATCATGTTTTGCAACACCTCAAACGAATGCACATCATCAGAAGAGATCATTGCCCCAAGTGCCGGAAAGAATTTGGAGGCGAGTTTGCCGAGGCCGAAAAGAACGAGCATATCCGCCAAGATAGCTGTGCCGAAAAAGCTGCTCTGGGCACTGGACTCCTTCTTCAATGTGAGTATAATGACCTTGCTGGTCTACATGGCACTCATGAAGAAAAATGGTTCAAAGCATGGGAAAAGCTATTTGGAGAGCACCCAGTTCCACATTCGCCATTTTTTGAAACAGTAGACTGTATACTGGAAGTGCAGCACAGCACTCTGGAGAGAGAACTGCCGACCATTTTACAGTCGTTCCGACGCGATACATTGGCCAGGCCGGAAGTTGATACTACCTCCGCTACCACGGACGATATACTACGGCTGTTGCGGAATCCCATTCCTACTTCCAATTCTCTTATACACGAAGAAGCCCAGGCTGTGTCGGTACCTTCAGCACCGACACAAATACCCTGGTTCCCAGATATACCACCCAGCTATGATCTAGAGCCTTGGCCCGACACCATGGAGCCCTTTAGGCCTAGTACTGGTGATTTATATGATCAACCAACCATTACAACAATGGAAGCGACGCCCTTCGGATCACGGGACATGTCGAATGAAGTTCTTTCGTCCCAGCCCTTGGAAGAACCTGCTGTTTTCGTTGATGTGGATGAAATCTTTCGTCGGTGGATGAATCACCCAGATGACGGTCATTTTTTTGAAGAACTTGAAGACAATGGGCATGCTATTGGATGAATAATATTGCCTATGCAGGCTATTGTTGCTTTATACAGTTTTTGTATTCTAGGTTTGCATAAGTGAATACCTGAACCTTGGATATTGCACCTACATAAGACAGTCTCTAAGTAGCATGATATGGCCTCAAGATGGCGAATCTATCGAAGCGCATCCTGTAAAGAGTTGAAGGATAATGAGGCCTGAAATTGCTACCTTATTGGTGACTCAAGGTGCCTAATGCTGCCTAACACAGGGATGCAGTAACTGTATATGAAATATCTAGAAACCTTTTCATTGATGCATGATGCCAGGTGACCGTAAAGTGAAATAAGGACGAATAAAATGCATCAGCACCTCGATAGCATGGGGGCCATGAGGCTCTGTCAGTGCAAGGACAACGAGCTAGTGGCTGATTTGTCACACTTGTGACTTGTAACGCTTGCCCGAGTCCCCAGTAAAATTGAGGCTCAGCTGGTGTCGCAGATTACCGCTTTCATTCGTCACCGCGAAACTTTGCGGCTCTTACACAATTGTGATTTGAGATTCCGGCCATGCGGCTCAAGCGGGGGCTTTTGATGAGGCTCTACATAAGAGTCAATCATTCCACCTCGCCGCGAGCATTGAGGCCCTAACAAGAACCTCATCCTCCAATCACTGTGTATTAAATTCTCAGTTGTCACAAACATTTCACACTAGTCCACACTCTCTGCACCCATTAATAGTCGCCATGGGCATCCTTCGCCTTCGCCCCCGACGAGCCGCATTAACGCAAACGATTCCACTGAGACCTTCACAGCCTCCAACACACAGTGCGAGTGGAGTGAGAATATCTCGGCTTCAACACCACCGACACGGCTCTCGCGATTGCGACGTCGGGTACAGAGAAAATACCTACGACAGCGCCAGTGAAAGCTCAGGCGATGAATCTTGTTGCGAGGGCAAGTCGACGCAATGGAAAAATAGTACATTGCTTTATGACCCCAGGGTTCAAATTGCGAGAGAGCATTTACTACCAGTAGCTCGTGCAGGGCTTTATGAATTCCTCTCCCAAGCATACACCGAGGCGCCTCACCACGAACAAAGACGACATGAATGGCGAAATGAAAACGGATGGGAGCTTCCAATGAACGTTTACATAAGTTGCGATAACCAGGGCCGCGCTATTGACGATGGATCCTTTGTTATTGTACCGCGGGTAGGAGGTCACTGTCGCTACCAATGTCCCTTCCACGCTTCAAACCCAAAGAAATATCCTGCATGTCTGATTGACCACGAACTTCACTCAATCAAGAGTGTAAAGCGGCATGTAAAGCGGCACCACGCTAGGCCGCCCTACTGCCCCAGGTGCTCAAAGACTTTTGGCAACGTGTCGAAATGCGACAGGCATATACTGGAGAAAAGATGCAGAACCGAGTCTCTCAGGATACCAGACGGTATCAATTTCTACCAGAGAGGCAAAATTTCCAAGAAAGATAATCCCCAACTATCTGATGAGCGTCGCTGGGAACGCATGTACAAGATCATCTTTCCGGGGGCTGAAAGTTGTCCCTCTCCATATCTCGATAGCGGAGTTGGGCTGGTTGTGTCGATGGCGCGAGACTTTTGGAGAATGCGTGGAACAGAGGTGATATCAGAGTTTTTGGCAGGCCAGAATTGGCAGCCATTTGGCCATGGAGATGCTCATACTGTACTGTATGAGCTGGTGATATTCGATCTCATCTCACAGGTCGTGAAGGAGGCCTGAGGTTTTGCTGGAGGGGGGTATTATTTCATAAACTGCTAAGTTCGAGGTTCTCGATGCTGGAATAAGCTCTCAGAAACAGGTAGCGGAAGCAAATAACACAACAGGGTTACCATAATGCCTGACCCAATATGACGTACTGCAACAAGTCGAACTTGCGAAATGAGAGTGCCAGGCAAGTCATTTTTTTAACAAACATAAACTAAAAACAAGCACTAATCAAGGCCTCCATGATTCAAGATGACTCACTTCCATAAATTTCCTCTTCCGTCAAAGAACTGGGCCTGTACTCTACGCTAACTCCAAGCCGTGACGCACCTCGCCACTGTTTTTCGGAAACGAGACAGCGCCGGACCAATCAGATGTCGGCATAATCAAGATGACATCGTCACCGTATCCGAGCGCGAAAATTCGTTTCTGGCGAGGACTCATGCGAACATCGCTACCATTGAGGTTCCACTTTGAATCTCCCTGGAATGACCTCTATAACTGCAGGGCAAATGTCTCAATGACTTAAATATTAAATGATAAGTTCTTAGATTTCTGTTATACTTCTCATTCAACTTTTCTCAATATTTCTAATAGTAATCAATGGCTTTCCTTTCCTCTCCATTGGGACTTGGTGTCTCCATAATAGCCATTCTTGTCGGGGCTATCATCTTTGCCAACAAGAAGCCAAAATTCCCGATTATCAACAAATACTCCAAAGACTTCTTCCACCGTCAGGCGAATCACGAGTACAAGACCAACGCCAGAAAGCTACTCAAAGATGGTGCTGCCAAGCATGGCGAGAACCCCTTTGCCATCTTGGTCCCAAACGGTATCAAGACAATTCTGCCACCTTCTTGTGTCGGTTGGGCCAAGAACAACAAAGACCTAGACCACCAGCAACTCGCCAGAGACGAATACTTTGCTAGCTACCCTGGTTTCGATGTTCAGCATGTCTTGCATCACCCGAATAGGATGGTCATCAACATGGTCCAGGGAAAGCTATCCAAAACTGACAAGACTCTGCCTATCATGAATGAACACATTAAGACAGGTTTGTCTGAAATTTGGGGAGAGAACAAGTCTTGGAAGACACTCAACTGGGAAGATGGAACTACTGGAGTTATTTCTCGTGCAGCTGCATCCATCTTTGTCGGACCGGAACTCGCTGCTGACCCAGAATGGCAAAAGGTGTCGAGGGCTTATGTTTTGGATTACTTTGGAGCTGTTGGGGAAATGCATTTATGGCCCTCGTGGTTGAGATGGCTGGTTGTTTGGTATCTTCCTGGTGCCTCAACTTGCCGTGCTGGTCTGAAGCGAGCGCGTGAGATGGTGAACAAGGTCGTTCAGAAAAGACGACAAGAGGAAGAGCAGGCGAAGCTCAACGGAAAGGAGGCTCCCGCTTACTACGATGCCCTTGCTTGGACTCTTGAATCGCCGCTCGGAAATGAGTTTGAACCTGCGGATGTTCAGCTTGCTCTGGCCATGGCCGCTCTATTTACCACTTCAGAGCTTTTTAGACAGATTCTCATTGAGATTGCTCGTCGCCCTGAGGTTGCTAAGCATCTGAGACAAGAGATCGAGGACGCCGCACCGAATCACGACTTTACCGCTGCGTCGCTCGTCAAAATGCAGTTACTCGATAGTTTCATGAAGGAAACCCAGAGACAAATCCCCTTGCTAGGTAAGTTTTTTCCCAGTGGCATTTCGCACATACTAACTCATTAAGTGATATTGGAGAGATTGGTCATCCGCGACACCCGGCTTCCCGACGGTACTCTTCTCGAGAAAGGTACGCACATCGCCATCGATTCTCGAGAGATGTACGATCCCGCCAAGTTCGAGAACCCCGAAAAGTTTGATGCTTGGCGTTTCTACAAACGACGACAAGCTGGTGATAACACAAGCCTGTTCGTGCAGTCAAGCCCGGAGCATGCTCAGTTCGGTATGGGCAAGCACCTGTGCCCTGGAAGGTTTTTTGCTGGCAGCGAGTTGAAGCTTTGCCTGGCTCACATCATACTCAAGTATGACCTTAGATTGAAGGACGGGTGCTTTGGAAAACCTATGCAGTTTGGCTTTTTGAGTGCGACTGATCCATATACCCAGCTGGAGGTTCGGAGAAGATAGTATTGTAAACTCTGTATTTGTATGCTTAATAGACTAGAAATTGATTTTACTAATAAGGAAGTATTATCAATGCTAGAAAAGACTCATTTCATGCACGGTAAAGGGGGGGTAGCGAGACACCACTTTAAATTTATTGCATCATGCCTAATGCTTCGTCATGGCAGAGAATAAATACATAGCTAAACCAAGAAGTCGTTCACTTCTTATTCTTCTTCCTTCTCTTCTCCTTGCACTTCTCGCACTCCTTCTTCATCTCGGTATCAATTACCTGAATTGGTTGTCTGCATGACCCAACTATGCCTCCTGACGCCGCACACGGGGTTATATTGTTCCTTGTAATTGTCAAACCTTTGCAGTCTGTGCAAATTACCAGCTCTCTGCATTGCACACACATTGTGATGGCCTGTGATAATAGGTGATACTGTAGATAGTGTGAGATTGATGTTTAGTTTTTTATATTTACTTGAGTTGAGATTCCCAGATTGCAGAGCGGAAACGCGGCTATTTATATTTACAGCAACATTAGTAGTTCTGTGGCCAGTGATGCGTTGTTCACGCTCAATAATTCAGGCTCCTTGTTCTCGACCTGAGAGCTTGGAGAATTTTATTACCTGAAACTTGACCAGCTGAAGGTTTCTGTCACCATGAACCACTGAACCATTCTTACCAACGGTACACAGACCAGTGAAACAAACACAGGAACTGATGGCCTGAAGGAAGTCAGTTACTCGGCCTCACACTTCGCTACGTCACACATTGGATTTATGCCAAAGGTTCCTTATGTTAAATGACATAGTATAGTCGTGCCATTTATTTATATAATAATTAAGACTGTAAATTGGATTTATTGAGCCTATCTAGGCTCCCATATATCGCAAGATATTACCCAACTTCTCAGGGGCGAAAACTAGAATTAATACCCCTCCGCATATTAACAACCCTCTCTTATTTATTCTTGCTTTTATTTCTACATTTAGAACACAGGGTTTTGGTTGTGTCAATCCTCCTCGTACCGTGGCCACATCTTCCATAGAAGCCTCGAGACTGGGTACAACAGTGCTTCTCAAACTGCTGAGTAAGAAGGATCTCGCAGACACGGCAGATGGTTTGACATGTTGTTTCTATACACATAGTGAAAGTCTTGAAATTGGATAGGTATTATGATATTGACTCAGTTATTTGTGGTACGGATTGATAGATACTATATCGGAACTAAGGGGAGATAGTTGCCACTTGTGTGGAAGAGAAATGTTGTAAAGGAGTATGCTTCCAATTTATAGTCTGTAATATTTAAATATGGTAAAATGGCCCGTGATTCTATATGAGACCGAATTCATTTGTCAACATGGCTACCGGACTCGATCACAGTATACAGCAATTGTCATTCACAAGGCCAAGTCCTTAAAAGCCACATCGACCAACTTCACAATTTGGGAAGCTGATGGTTCAGAGAGCATTCAAATATCGTGTGCGATCCAACGCCGAAGAGTCGGAGGAGACTTGGAAGAGGAGTAGCATAACGCGATCTGGCATTTTAAACAGTGAGCAGTTCAATACAAGGATGAAAGATATAGCTATATCAGCAGTCGACCAAAGAATACAGGTGCAGGATGCCATCTAATGAATGAGACCGTCGTTCTTGACCTGCTCGAGGTACTTGAAATAGCTCGCAGTACTGCTTCGTCGAAGTTGCTTACCATACTTGATGAACACAAAGGCCAGAGAAAACTGCGCCATTGCAACAAAGGCAGCGACAAGAAAGGCGTTCTGATATCCCATTCCTGTAACCCAGGGGGTGACACTGAAGAGGTTAGTGAATGAAAGATTGGCGGATAGTGAGTCACTTACCCATAGCCAATAGCGAAGCTCATGGTGTTGCGAATCAGAATGATGGTTACAATGGCGTCAGAGCCAAGTTCGGTATAGCAGTCGATACAGTAGCTTAGAGGAAGCTGACAGCCTGCAGTGATTGCAGCACCTAATATGCCCATGGCGATCAAGAGCCCTGACCAGTGAACTTGATGAGCAGCCCCAACGCCCCAGAGTAGTAGTGCACCTGGTACAAGTAGTAGCAGAACAGCATAAAGCCAGAGGCGGTGTTCAGGCTCGCGGATGCCGCTGTTACGGCGGGTCAGGTTTAGGACGAGCTTATCTCCCATTGGGCCAGAGAAGAATGATCTGCTTCTTGTTATCTTATGTATGATGTGAGTGAAATTTCGGCAAGACCTACCCGATAAAGACTCCAATAACAGTAGCGATATAGCAAAGACCAACAGAGCTTGGCTTGAATGAATAAGGAGGAGCTGAGAGAATGATCGACGCTGTACCGTTGAGGACATTAAAGTAGCAAACAACAGCACCGTACATGAAGCCACAAAACACAACAATGGGCAAGGAGAAGTACTTGAAGGGTCTAATGAGCATGCCCTTTAAGGGAACGCTGTCTTGAACATGCTCGCTTCGGAAGATCTTCATCTTGTCGAGGAATGTCTTGGAGGAGGGGAGAACGGTGCCGTTGACTACATCGATATTCGATGTAGTCTGAGACTCTAGTTCTTCCTTGGCATCGCTCGCAGACTCGACTGGTTTGCTGATATTGACAGTGTCGTTGAGATGGAGTGGAGTGGCCTTTCGGTTATACTTTGTCTCTTCCATGAAGAACAGGCAGATGACGAAAGCGATTGCGTTGAAGATGGCACGCCAATGCTGCTCAAGCGTCAGTCGAGGAAGTTCAAGCACTGTTTGTCACTTACCAGCACCCATTCCCAACCTTGTCCGTCGTTGATGAAGCCAGAGATGACAGGTGCGACAAAGTTTGAGCCTCCGAGGAACAGAGCATAGTAAGCGATATAGGTACCTCTTTCGTGGGCAAAGTACTGTATGCACAAATGAGATTAGGTAAGGAAGGCGTTTGAATTGGCTACTCACAGCATCGGATACGGATATCTCGCAGAGCGACTCAACCGGAGCGCCAAAGGTACCTTGGAGAACCTTGTTGGCGATCCATTGGCCGTTCGTGGTTGCATGCGGGGCCCAGATCATGATTCCCTGGTGCTGATGAGATACTGGCGTAACTTATGAGGAGGTACAAGACTTACAGTTGTTCCCAATAATGACAGAAGATACACAGGGCGTTTGCCGAACTTCTGTGCCAAAGGCTGCCAGATCAGACATCCCCAACCAAAGGTCAAGAACATGTATCCGGTGCCAGAGTTCAGATCACTGACAGTAAGACCAGTGGCAGCTGAGATTGGAACAAGAACGGAATAAATCGCGGCCGAAGCAATACCAATGGCAAGGCAGTATCTGCAAATAGAGGTTCAGTAAGGGGTTCCCAGGTCGGCTACTATCTCTACTCACACGCATAGAGTTGCCATGAGCAGAGTCTTTCTCCACCTGCTCCAGTTCAAAGGATCATCTGGATCGTCAGACGGTGTAGGTACGAGAACGATATCTCGGTGACCTTGAGCATGGCGAGTATCCAAGGTGCCATCAAAGTCAACAAGGAGGACCGTTCCAGGAACAAAGTCCGACCTGGGCTGTGGCGAGTTGTCATCTAATCCCATGTTGAAGTAGACAGTATAATAAGAAGAATAAGATTGTTCGATCCTTTATTGAGGACGAGGTCTATGGATCTGAAGTTCTGTTGCTAGCGAACAGACCAGGGATTATATACATGCAATGAAGTGATACCAAGCAGCCGGAACACGATAACACCCTCCATAGCGCCTTCTGCTAATCTAGATCGTAATTTCCCCTTCGCCCGTAAAGTCTAGATTGCACTTCAAACGTCGGCTTGTTCCCATTCCACGGTTGATCACGATAGCATCTAATCCGGGGGTGGACCCCGGCCTGCGGGGTAACAGCCAATGACTGATATTTACGAGTTTTAGCTTATCTTTCAGTTTAACGAGCCTTTCACCTTAGACCATGTCTTGACCAATCATTGGCTTTTGCGAAGGCCTCACCAATAGTTGTCATTACCGAGAGATAGGTTATCTTGTGAAGGGTTCTGGCAACGGCATTTCGCTTGTTTACACGTACCTATTCATGAGCTACTGGCGGAAGCGGATGGAGTGAGTTCCATAGATACTGTAATGGTATCCGGGTTTTTAGTATGGGATATAAAGATGCTTCTAGAGCCAAGCTCTATCTAATCATCACCCCTCACAATTCTGCCTCTATTATCTTGCATCATATCTCATGGCGTCTGTTGTTGAATCTCTTCCTCAGAGACTTGTCTCTCACTCTCAGTCCCAGAAGTCTGCAGACATTTCTGTCGTGACAGATTGGGAAATGCAAGCTGAAAAATGCCGTGCAGTCCTTCGAAAGTCTCTCAACCCAGCTTGGCTTCTACCACCTGCTCAGCTTCCACCCGCTGACCAGCTCAATGTTTCTACTTTCATCGAAACATGCGGCTTCCTCTCAGCACGAGAGCTGGAAATAACAGCTACAAGCGCAACGAACCTGGTAGAGCAAATGGCCTCTGGCTCTCTGACGGCTGTTGAAACAGTGACGGCCTTTCTCAAGAGAGCTCATATCGCACATCAACTTACCAACTTTGCAACCGAGTTCATGAATGCCGATGCACTCGAAGACGCTGTTGAACTTGATGCCCACTTCAAGGCAACTGGCAAAATCAAGGGGCCCCTGCATGGTATCCCAATCTCGACCAAGGAGCACATTGAACATAAGGGACGCATTGCACATTCGGCTTACGTCGCTCTTATTGACAACGTTGCTGAAGAAGACGCCTTGATTGTTCAGTGCTGTAAAAAGGCTGGAGCAATATTCCATGTACGAACGAATGAACCTCAAAGCGTAATGGTTAGTCAGCCTTCCCTCTTTCATGACATGTCACTGACGATTTAGCACATTGACTGCTCCAACCCAATCTACGGCATGACTGTGAACCCGCACAACCGAACATTAACATGCGGCGGCTCGAGTGGAGGAGAAGGCGCTTCGTTGGGACTCCGTTGCGCAGCTTTGGGTATTGGTACCGACCTTGGAGGTTCTGTGAGAGTACCTGCTGCCTTTTGTGGCGCATATGGACTGAGGACTACCGCACTGCGCAACCCGTACAAAGGCGTGTGTCTCCCTGGTGCTGGACAAGAGAGCATCCGATGCGTTATCTCGCCTTTGGCCAATACTGCAGAAGACCTTGGGCTCTTTCAACAAGCAGTTCTTGATCAGGAGCCCTGGGAAATTGAGACATCGCTGGTACCTCAGGCTTGGAAGCAGTCCAGTCCACTGGAACCTGGTAGCTTTACTATTGGTGTTATGTGGGAGGATGGGTGAGTTCTCCTTTCCCTATCGTGTCTACCAACTAACTGTTGTCGCAGGCTTGTCCGACCTCATCCTCCAGTCGTTCGCGCACTGAGATACGCCGTTGAGAAGCTCAAGACCGCAGGCATTACTGTGGTCGACTTTGAGCCACACAGCCATCAAGAGGGCATGGATATTGTTTCCAGACTGTACTTTCCTGAGTGTGCTGTGACACAGAAGGAACTCTTGGAAAAGGGAGGAGAGCCTATTGCGCTGCTGTCGGACTATATCTTCAGCTTTTCTCCGCCACGGCCCCTAACTATACAAGAGAACTGGGCTTTTAATGTCAAAAGAGACACCTTCCGAGAGCAGTGGGTATATATCGGGCTGTATATTGGCTTAGCTGACTTCTTTAGGTACCATAAGATCATGAAGGATCGAGGTGTTGACTTTATCCTCTGCCCCGCCTATGTCGGGCCTGCTGCAAAGTTGGGCGATGGTCATTATATCCCTTACACAGCCATCTGGAATCTTCTAGATCAGCCAGCTGTCACATTTCCGACTGGGTTGAAGGTTGAGCTAACAGATACACCATCCTCTGACTTCAAACCTCGATCAGCTGAAGAGGAACGAGAGTACAACAAGTGTAAGTCATGTTGCGGGCGGCGTTGCTGACCCAATGCTGACAACGAGTAGATTCGCCTGAAGAGTACGCTGAAGCACCCTTGGCGTTGCAGATTGTTGGTAAGCACTTCCGCGATGAAGACACGGTTGCTGTTGTAGAGTTAGTGTCAAAAATTGTCCGAGGATGAGTAGGCTCATTGAGCCTCTGGATAGAGCTTGGTAGCTGTATTTCGAAGTTTTCCTCTTCTAATCAAACACACTAGTTAAAACTTCTGAAATCTCTAGAGGGGAAGCCCCGATACAATCAAGGGAGGACAGGAGGCTCGTGACAGTAGTGATGTCCTTCTTATCAGCTATTACAGTCCACTAGCGTAGAGACTAGCGACAAGCACTTGAGAAGGCTACTGTAAAAGACCTAGCGCTAAAGTCTGCCTGGTTATCACTTGCTACGCCTTAAAACCCCAACTTCCCCACTTCTGATATGGCCCTGGTACCGTAACCTCTCCGCTTTCATTGCATGGCCATTCTGGCCTCAGACACCTCCGAGAACATCACCGCCTTTCTGATCATGCCAGATGCCAAACTGCGTGCCAAAACTGGCTGCGCCATATGTCAGTACAAAGAACTTGAATCAATAGGCCTACTGACCAACGATAGGCAGACAACGCCGAGTCAAATGTGACGAAGCGAAGCCATCATGTCGCAATTGCTCTCGCTTTGGCCGCAGCTGTTCATGGCCCAAACCCGCCGATATGACTGATAGGAGGCATCGCCGACGACGTGCGTCTCCCGCTCCTTCGCTATCCAGCAGTGACAGGCCCTCCTCACCAAAGACTGACGAAACCTCACACGACACGGCCCCGATTCTGACTAACAGGACAACACTTACAACTGTCCACCATCCCCTCTTCGAAACAGAAATCGAGTATGAGTTGATGCATCATTTTTACAACTTCCACTTCGACTCTCTTACTCTCCCAACAAAGGACAAGTCATACTTCTTTCAGTGCCAGTCAGACCTAATGGACATGATGACACACAGCAGATCCGTTAAATATGCTATACTGGCCAATTGTGCTTCAAACAAACATGTCCTGATGAGCAATGACCGTTATCGCCTCATAGCCTTGAGATACTATACAGAAGCTATGGGAGGGCTGAATCAGGAACTTGAGGACTTCTGTCCATCGGATACCTATCGGCATTCGTGTTTATCAACAGTAGCATCATTTCTATACGTATACGACGTACGTGATCAGTAATTGGGAATGATCATTGGGATATTGGCTAATGTGATTAATGCCCAGTTCTGGAGTCTGGATGTAATGTCAGACCCAAGGCCTCACGTTGTCGGGGCTGTGAAACTGCTCAGCTTGAAGAACCAAGACAACAGTTCATTAAGGACAGCCATTCAAAGCTACGACAGGGTCAATATTGAAAGCGTTCTGTATCAGGGCTTTTTATTATCTATCAGAAGGCCTTTCAGACCCGACTTTCGACTTGACACAAACTTCATCACTCATGCCGAAGATTTGCTCCGCTCATACGACAACGCAAATCCATCCTTTGCAGAACCAAGCATCATACTTGGAGTACCCACATCCCTGTATCGACTCATATTACGGATAATCGACTCGTCCAATGTCCCTCGAAGCAATCTTTCTGATCACCTACAGGGCTTGAAGGTCGAGCTGCAGTACTGGGAGCAGTTGTTGTTCGATGACGAAAACAGCGAGAAAGGCCAACATGGAGATTCACGCTTCAACGACCTGATTATAATCGCAACTTCTCTCCTCCTTGATCTAATCACCGAAACTCTGGCGTCAAACGATGATACAATTTATCCTGCATCCTCGGCTAGAGAATGGGATGGGAAACCATGGAGATGGCAGCTCGATTTGGCCACTAATATTCTTCAATGCCCTGAGGAACACCAGAAGTGGAGCGGTTGTTATTTAGGAGCATGGCCATTATTGATACTTGGTTACGGTGCTAGGTCATTGGAAGAGATTACCCTGGTGAAGGACGTCTTGAGAAAGATGCAAGAACGTATAGGGTATGGCGAGGTTCAGAGGATACGGGACGAATTGGACAAGATTACCACGTACAAGAGCTCACAAGTTTGGGTATGTTAAGACATCCTCGGTTAGGGCTATGTTCTGGGGTATCTTCCAGATGCGTAGTCCGCCAGCTTAAGTAAAATTAGCAAGCACAGAATATCTGTTATGGACTTAAGGGTAATCGGTAAAACATATCTTATATCTTATGCTGATCTATTATGCCTAGGGTGCTCTGGCATAACCTGTACTAAGATATATAGTAGAAGAGAAGCAAATTTCTTAGTCGCCCTTCGACCATTGTCCATCGAAGCTAGGAGTTCTCACTCAGTGGCTTAGGTCTAAGCAGCATCGCTCGTGGTATCCCCTGCCTCACTTGTGCCTGGTGGCGGGGGTCCTCCAGGACCGCCAGGACCGCCTCCTCCAAAGTCAGGGTTGGTATGGCCGCCATCCTCATATCTGAAAACTGCGGGGGTAACCTTTTCAGTAGTAGTGATGTTGATGCCATAAGCCAACCAGCCGAAGAGTCCCTCAGCAACAGTGTCACCAAGAAGGGTCCATTCGACGATCGGGTCGTAGTCTTGGTTGGCAGCCTGAGCTAGAATTCCATCACCAGCGTTGGTGGTCTGAGCCTGCGTATTGGTGTTGTAAGGAGCAAGGGCTTCGACTTCATCGATCAGATCCTGGTCAAAGTAAGTCTGACCAATGTGGCTGCTGTAGATGTCGTTTCCAAGTGTCTTATTCTGGTACAGAGTAGCGTTTGCATGAGCCAGGAGGTGGATGTGCGTCGTACGGCCAACATAGTGGCCTGGGAAGAGGGTCTCAAACTGGGCGACACCATCTTCATCAGTTGGCTGGATTCCGCGGCCAAATGTCTTGTTAATGTTGGCCTTGTCGGCAAAGTTTCCGTTTCCCTGGTTGTTTACGCCACCATAGACACCAGTCGCGTTGCAGTGCCAGATCTCGAGGTACAGCTCCGGTACAGGCTCACAGGTAGTTACGTCGATGATTTGGTAGTCGAGAACAAGATCAACACCCTCCTGGTCCTCTTTCAGATCACGCCGGACAGACTCGCCACTGACGTCTTGTAATTGTTAGCGTGTGTCATTTTGACAGCTAATCAATACTCACAGTATGGACCGAGAGTGACCTCGGGGGTTAGAACGCACGAGTTTTGACCAGCGAAGAGGGTCTCGGCTGGAGTGTTGGGTGTATACCCAAGGTCGGTCTTGTTGTGGTCCGTATTGAGCACGTCCTCAAGATCGCGCTTCTTGATACCACCTGAGACAAGCCACATTAGAAAGAGATGAGCTACGTGTTGAGAATTACTTACGCTTTCGTCGATGCTCCTCAATCAAGGCAGAACGACGCTTGATGTTACGCTCAGTGACACCTCTGGCCTTCAGCTTCTCAGCACAGTGACGGAGAGACAGTCGCTCAGCACTGGCCTCGAAGGAGCGGCGTGCTTCGAGCTCATCGTGGTGGTCTTCGCCGGGATGAGCCACGGCCAACGCAGCCAAACCCAAAGTAATTGAGGCAGAAAGACGCATGTTAACAGTTCAGACAAATAGAGCCAAGTGAATGAGGTTAGATGTTGGCAGAACAAAGCCAGAAAACCAGTTCCCTTTATACATTTTCAAGACCGACTATCACGCCCAACTCTTCAGTTCTCAGGGTTGCACCACACCGTTATCCCGCCATTGCAAATCACGTCTTTATCCCGTCCGTCTTGGCAATGTTACGTGAAAAAAGTTCCGCAATGCGAAAATGGCCGTACTTGGCAGGAGGATCCATTTCACATGTCTTATGCTTAAAGAGGCGCGATGGTTGCAACGTGAGGTTGGTAAAAGGTCTTTCCTAATTCGCTGTGATATACGTAACCCATGGTAGATCATCGGGATGTGGGCAAACATACCTTATGAGGTCCACAGCCGGCTCGGAAACTGACTCGTTGAAGAAGGTCAAAGAGCACAGTTGTATGCCGGCCCATACATTCAACGTTTCGGATTTACAGTCTTTCGGGATTATACCGGTGGCACCGCAGCCGGGGCCATGATCGACAAGTTATGTGACTGCTGAGGCGATTATAGAAGTGAAACACAGATGCAGGAGGGCCTGTGAAGTTAAGCTTTGGGCTGTGAACATGAGTGATGAATGAGAATAAAATATTTAGTTTATTCATATAAGCTTCTACCTAAAAGCTTTTATAATATTAAAATAGGTATAAAAGTAAAAGAGTTAAAATTTAAGTAGCTTTGGGAATCGATAGGAGTGGAGTCCGAGATGAGATCTTCCTATATAATTGGTGGAAAATGTGGAGTGTGCATGACGTAACTGCTAGGATCATAACAGCTTGATAGGCACCAGTCTATCTGTAGGTAGACGGCTCACTATTCTGCCCGGGTGCCTATTCACGAATAGAGTCTTCTAATACTCAGTTTCCACGAATACTTCCCGTCAATAGAGAGGGCCTTCGAATAATCACTATGGCGGACTCTCTTACAATACAGTCAACTCTCTCCGTCGTTTCAGGTCAGCTCTGTTTCGGCTCCCTGCACAACATTTGGTTCGGCTCCTCTACTCCCTCCCAAGGCCTCCCGGTTGCTCCGACGCAACCAAGTGGCACGGTTCAAGCTCACAGCGTCAACTACAACGTCACCGCACAAAACGGGATATGGAATGTCTTCAAACTTGTTGCTTCCGAGACAAGGGATGCAGTAGCATGGTTCGTGGCTCACGAGGATATCGATCCTAGGCAGGAAGTCGATAAGATTCTCCGTATATCTGGCTCGCCTTATGAACCAGATCATGGAATTACGGTGAACAACGACGTTACTGCCCAGGCTGGAGTTTTCGTGGTCAATCGTTATGACTGGAGCTACTACGACAAACGTTGCTTTGATGAGATTGGTGAAGGCCAGCAAGAAGGCGATGATGATGTGCTGGCAAACTCTAACTCCCTTGGTCTTGTTGACCGCTTTGTTGCGCAAGAAATGGCCCAACGATGGCAGGGCCAACGGCCAAGCCAACGAGACAGTGCAGAGCATGGGATCTGGTTATACATCCCCCATGGAGAGTACATGTTTGGTCGCTTTGGATTCAATGACACGCAAACTGCAGCAAGATCATTCCTGTTCTTCTCCGCATGCACAGAGTTCACAAGGACAAGTTTCTTGGGTATTCCAGGAACGCTGCGAGAATATCTGACGCACCAGGAGAGGTTTGAGCGCCAATTGCGTGAGGGAGTTGACTTCTCAGGAATGGATATAGCACAAGACATGCTTTCCTGTCAATATGTTTCCCCGCCGCCAGCGAATGAGCAGCTTGGCCCATACGACCCAAGTGAATATATTCTGAAAGAACAAGATATTGAATCATTGCGAGATTACCGCGAAAATGCCTCCATCGAGGGCGCAGAACCAACTATCCATGGGTTCATCGATCCATGGAAGCAGCCACTATTTAATCTTCTTAACGAGATGGTACTCAGTTATCTCGAACATTTCATCCTTCCTCATCTTGGAGGTGATAGTATGGCAGATATGGCCGAGACGTTATTTCCTGATTATGAAAGGGATAGCAGACCTATCAGCCTAGACGTTGCGTCGTATCGACACTTCACTCAGCCTGACCTAAACCCGATTTCGGACTTTGACATGTCTCGCGTGAGCGTTCGTCTTCGACAGTTCCTCGAGTCTCACAGCCAGGATAAATCCACGGTCTTTAGAGACGATGCAATAAGAGGAATCTGCCGGGTTTTGGGCTATATATTTACTGAGATATTGGAGTTAGCTAACAATGTGGCTTGTGATTTTCAGCATAATAAGATCCTGCCGTGCCATGTTCGTCGAGCTGTTTTGCTCGATGAGGATCTTTTTCGTTTGATGTGTTTCTCAAAGGTCCTATGGGAAGGGAGCCTGTAAATAGATGTTTAAATGATAAATAGAGGTACTTGTCAATGCCAAAATAATTTTCATAAGTACTGTGGTTGTGGTGTAAGAGCTCGAAACTACCAGAGGAGAGACAATGGGAGAATGATAAGGCAGAGGAGCACTTGGAATTGACGGGGATCGGCTAAGTCTCTTTTTGACGTCATTCTTTGTCTGGCAAGACCTGGGCGCTTTTTACATTACGATGCATAGGTCAGCTGACTTGCGAACAAGATTGACAGTTGGGATTATGCATGTCAGCAACTGATTTCAGCCAAACAACCAAGAACCATCAACTCAATAAGCTACTGAGTCTAGAACCAGATCAAACTTTATCCTAAGTCACATGCCCGCAAAGTATCTCTATTAACTACCATCATGAAACTTATCGTAGTTGGCGCTACAGGCTACATCGGCGCCGGAATCCTCCGTCAAGCCCTTGCGCGTTCAGACGTCACCAGCATTGTCGCTGTCACCCGCCGACCTCTCGAACAAACCGCCACGAAACTCCTAAGCGTCATTGTCCCGGACTATGGTACATACCCCCCCGCGGCAAAGGAAGCTTTTGCCGGCGCAGGAGCATGTATCTGGACAGTAGGCGTGACACCTTCTCACGCATTTCGAATGGACCCTGAAGAGGTGCGCAAGGTTTGTCAGGATTATACCATGCTCGGTCTTGAAGCCATGCGCTCGTCTGGCCTTGCACGGCCTTTTCGAGTAGCGTATCTCAGCGCGGTGGCAGTTCCGCGGGATATCAACAAGACTATGTGGTTTGCTCCCAAGTTTAGACGGATAAGGGTAAGATGTGCATACTGGAATTGCTGAGCTTTATGCTCGATATGTTTGGTTTGCTTGCTAATATACGTGGATTCTAGGGCACAGCAGAAAACCAAGTTATAGAATTTGCAGAGGCCAGCGATGGCGCGGTAGAAGCGGTGATAGCTAAACCCGGATCTGTCCCTGCCCAGGGCAGTGTTCTAGTTACTGGTCTCGCAGCTATGTCTCGAGCTTTAGGTATTGGAGTCACTGAGGCTGTGGTCTTGGATGATCTGGCTATTGCTCTGATTGACCAGGTTGTTCATGGGATCGAAAAAGACCCGCTATGGCCAGCAGACTTAAACCGTTTGGCGCAGCAAGTTACGGACAAGAAGGGCCTAAAGTAAGGAGTTCGACAAACGAGATGCGGCGTATACGAAATTTCTATAAGGCTTTGACAAGAGCCGTATAACTATGTGTATTTTTTCTGAAGCTCCCTGGCAGCCTCAATTGCCTGCTTTGCCTGATCGGTATACTTGATTTGGTTTGCCTGTTGCATGCTAAATGTTTGCTGAAACTTCTCGACCATAAACGGCTTCAGGACCGTCTTCTTTGCGGTAGTGTAGTCATAGATGGCAGTGTCGTCGATACATCGTGCTGCCAAGCGGCGATATTGTTCCGACAGAATCCAAGCTTCCATCTTGAGCGACGTTGACTCGTTGGTAGGAGCTTCAAGCAGCTTATACAATACAGTGATGTGGTCTGGGAACTCAAGAGGCTAGAGAAAAGCAGCTGGTCAGTCTTTGTGATGCTGGAGCTGACAGGGGTCCATACGAATTTGTATTCCGTTGTGATGCTTTTGAGGATAAGGCCAAGGCTACGCGGTGTCACCAGATCATCCCATTGAGCCTTGTGGTGCTGTGCTGCATCTAAACTGTGCTGTCTGATGAAGTGCACGCGTCCAGTTTCGACATAGCGGTTATACATCACGTTGTTGACATGACCTGTGATACATCGGAATGATTAGAGCTTGCAAGTGTTACAGAAAGTCGTGATACTTGCCCTAAAAATATTAGATTTAGTCCCAGGATGAAGCGAAGGAGATCCACTTACCATGCTATCCTAAATGACGAGAATTGTCAGAAATCATGCACCTATCACTGATAAGGAACAGCTTACCATATCACCCCAAAGGAGCTGGTGGTTATCGAGACCTCGCCATTTCTTATCGGTAAGGAACCCTTGCTGTCCCGCCAAGAGTTGCAGCCAATTTTGTTCATTTGACATCAATTGTCTCTTGGCTTCTTCAACGCAGCTGGATGGGTAGTCATCGCTGGTGAACTTCTTCAGCTGAGCTTGTAGATCAGCGAACCACCGAGAGGGAAACGAGGGAAGATCATGACTCGTTTGCGCCTGACCAGATTGTAAACGAAGCTGAGAAATCGGAGCCCTCGATGCAAGGTTAATTGGTCGCTTGAGAAGCCGCAAAGACATGATGCGAGTGCAGGGAACTTGGGTTGAGTGATGGAGATACTGACAGTGGAAACGGGCTCGGCTGCCCCAAAATAAAAGTTCCGATGGTCGGTGGCCTCGGTATTCGGCGAAGATTCTCCGCGGCCCGGAAGATTTAGGCCTGCGTAAGCCGAGTCAGATAAAACCGGCAGACCCGCAAACCGAGCATTACCCTAAAGTTAAAAGAGAGGAGAAGATCCAGAATTTAATGTAAAATAAAAAATTAAGCCTGTATTAAATTATATTCTTAATACTAATAGAGCTATTATTATAGTAATGTAGATTTTTAGTTTATATAATAGAAATAGCATTTATAGAAACGAAAACCATTAGAGTATTAGCTTCCTTATCTCAAAGTAAAGCAGAAATAAAGACAAAACAAGGACAAGAAAAGAGCCTGGGACAAACGCACAACTAAACAGCCAATCTGATATATCAAGCTTTTTTAGCACGGTCTCTTTTTAAATTAAACAGACTAAAGTGCGTAATTGTATATACGACTCTACGGTAATCATCGGTAGCTTGAGGTCTGTGTGTTTGTTGAGCATGTCAGAACGCGACCGTGCTTATCAGTCACTTTCTCTATAATACTTAAATGATATCGCTTCAGTGTCTAGGATGTTTGACTGTATCTGTCGATTTAGCTGCATACCACGCACAGAGCAACCTCAGCGGGAACTTATCTGAGTCTTAAGGCTATAGCTGGTCCAGCAATAATGGCATCATCCCTATTTCTCCCAGCGCGTAGGACCCTGAACAAACGGACATAACCGCTAATGTAGTATTCCAGGCCTCGTATTTCGTCTACAAACTGCTTGGCGGCGCTTGGGAGTGGGTCTGAGAGCCTGGTTTGGCTTAGTTTTGCTTAGGTTAGTGTCAGGTACCGGTAGCTCCACCAGAAAGGGGAGAATCGACAGGACAGGGAACGAGAATTCCGTCCATACAGCCAGGGTTTCTGGGTCTAAACATAGCCACAGCTGAGATCGTGGCTACATGGTTCATTGAGGTAACCTTTTAAGCTTGAAACATAAAAGCTTTGCCTGGTCTTCTTTATTTTGCTAGCATCAGATAGGACCATTCCTCTTTGCACTCGCTATCTGAGTCTTTCTTTCTTTTTTCCTATTTCGACATTTGTTTCATTCAGACACTCGTTAATTGCTGAATCGTCATTCGTTTTCTTTTCGTGGTTCTTGATAATTAATAATTACACCATCCGACTAGTAATCTTTCACTGGCTCGACAACTACGATAAACACTCCTTCGATATCGACATTACACTCCAAATCTCCCTATTGAGCCAAGATGGTTCAAGTTCCATTCGTGGCTCTAGCAGCCCTACTAATTACTCCATTCTCTTCTGCCGCTCTCACGCAGTGCCCATCGAAAGAAGCATCGTGGACATCCAAGACCGGTACCGAGTACACCATTTGCCGCAATACCGACTATCGATACGGTGGAGGCAGTCTTAAGGTCGCCCGGGACATCAAATCTACCAATGCCTGTGCCGAAATCTGCAGCAAGGACCCCCGATGCGTCAAGGCTGTATACGATAAGCGAAACCGCATCTGCCACGTTAAGGACAATGCCAACGAGGCCCAGATGAACTGGGCGACGGATGCCAAGTTCGACACCATTCGCGTCAAGAACGTCAACGAGGGAGTCTTCATCTCTCGTTGCCCCAACCCAACCAACAATTACCGCTCCAAGGGTGGCAAGACTTTCAACGTCTGCCACAACAGCGACTACGTCGGTCCGACATCACGAATGACCAAGAACTGCGCTTCTCTTGCTGCATGTGCCGATATTTGCTCCGGTATCAAGACATGCAAGAAAGCCGTCTACGACAAGCAGGAGAAGGTCTGTCACATCAAGGAGACCGAGCCCAAGGCGTCGCTCTTTTGGGTGCAGAGCAAGCGATACAGCGTTGTTCACTCCCCAGTCGAGTCTAAGCCTGCAACTCAAGGCAAATGGTCCGATCTCATCCGTCTCCCTGTCATTCCTGTTGCCGCCTATGTTGTTCCTCAGTTCCCTCAATCGCAGCAACTTCTTTTCTTCTCATCTTGGGGCGCTGACGCCTTCGGTGGTGCCTCTGGCCGCACCCAATTTGGAGTTCTCGACCTTCCTTCAGGTGCTGTCGGACAGCGAGAGGTCGCCGATACTCACCATGATATGTTCTGCCCTGGAATGAGTCAGCTCGCTGATGGGCGCATCTTGATTCAGGGTGGTTCTGATGCCGAGGCTGTGACACTCTACAACCCCAAGACCAACTCTTTCACTCGAGGACCAGACATGAAAATTCCTCGTGGCTACCAGACTTCAACTATCCTGTCTGATGGAAGAGTCTTTACCATTGGAGGAGCTTACTCAGGTCCCCGTGAGGGAAAGAATGGTGAAGTATACGACCCCAAGGCCAACAAGTGGACCATGTTGCCTGGAGCCGATGTCAAGCCTATGCTCACCAAGGATCGAGAGGGAATCTGGCGTGAGGATAACCACGCTTGGCTCTTTGGTTGGAAAGACGGCAGTGTCTTCCAAGCTGGCCCCAGCAAGGAGCAGCATTGGTATGGCACCAAGCAAAAGGGATCAATCGTCAAGTCTGGTAAGAGAGATAACGCCGATGCTATGTGCGGTATCTTTGTCATGTACGATGCCGTCGCTGGTAAGATTCTGTCCGCTGGTGGTGCCCAGGACTACACCGCAAGCGATGCCAACAAGCGTGCTCACATCACAACCATTGGAGATCCTTACAAGCCTGCTTCCGTCAAGCGTGTTGCTGATATGGCGTTCCCTCGCGGCTTCGGTAATGCTGTCGTTCTTCCTGATGGAACTGTTCTTGTGACTGGAGGTCAACGCAAGACAATGGTCTTCACCAACACTGATGGTATCCTTGTCCCTGAGCTCTATAACCCTGCCACCAACAAGTGGACTCAGCTCGCTCCTCACGCTGTTCCCCGTAACTACCACTCGGTCTCGATCCTGTTGCCTGATGCTACCGTGTTTATTGGTGGTGGCGGCCTCTGCTACGTTGCCAAGATTGGTGGTTCAACTGCTGGCTGCGACAAGACAGCTGACCACGCTGATGGAGAGATCTTCCAGCCTCCTTACCTGTTCAACAAGGATGGCTCCATCGCTAAGCGTCCCATCATCCAGAACCTTGCCCAGAAGCCTGTCAAAGCGGGCAGCACTCTGAAGTTCAGCGTCACAAACACTTCTGGCAAGGTCAAGATGTCTCTTGTTCGAATGGGAAGCGCCACACACTCAGTCAACAGCGATCAGAGGCGTGTCCCTCTTACCGACTTCCAAGTCAAGGGCAACCAGTATACGGTCAAGCTACCCAAGGATAACGGTATTCTTCTGCCTGGTTATTACTATCTCTTTGTCATGTCGCCGCAGGGCACTCCTAGCATGTCAAAGACAGTACAGATTGCTTTGTAATTAGCAAGAGGAATTCAGTGTTTCCTTTCCAGATTAGGAACCTCTATAACGCTATAATAAGTAGTGTTCTACACTAATTATAGACTATAAGCATAATAAACAAGCTACAAAGCCTTGGTTTATCTTATCTTTATGCCTTAATTGGTACTTCGATTTCGGTGTAGGTAATACCCCGCTCTTAACAAAAGTGACATCTGCTATATAAATAGGCTTGTGTCCAGAAAGCATTGCTGTATCACATGACCTTCAAACTTGATTATGCGTACTGTGCCTGTTCTTCAATCTCATTTCATCGGACATATAGGCGTTTAGGCATGTATATGCGCTATAAGCCTCGTGAAGCTACGGGACCAAGGTCTAAGATGTTAAGAGGTCTTGCCCAATTACAGTAAAACCCCTACCCGTTCGCAAACTGCAGCCCGTTGCCTGGTTGCCCACTAAGATAAAAGCAGCAGGCTCCCCCCTCTCACAAATTGTTTTGTCGCCACCTTCTCATCAATCTCTCTAGCATAACGAATCCATTATTGTCCTTACCCTTACGGTTCGGTCTTGCATTGATTAACCCCATTACCTTTTTTTGTCACATCTGCTATTGTCAAGCCTTACCAAATAAATCATCGTAGGCTATAGCCCTTCCTTGATTTTATGGCATATTGACATAAGCCAGTCCCAAAATGTGCGACGCTGGTATCATGCACCCAGTCGAGGAGCTGTTCCTTGACATCTCAATTCACGAAGTACTAACTCAGACAATGGTAACCTTTGTCGAGCCATGGAAGACTATATATATCGATTCAATTCGAGAGCGACGATACGGAGACGCCATTTGGGCTCGCTACTGCATCGAGGGAGGGGTAGAGGATGGGTTGATCATTGGCCAAGGCCCGAATCCTGACATCGCGGTGCTTGATCAAATCAGGGAAGATGCAGTTGAGGCGAAGACGAACGAACCAGGACTATACACAGAGGCTCTGGAGCTCTACCGAATGACTAGTAGTACAGACGGGCACCCCGAGGTACTCAAGATCATCTTTGATACTGACAGGATGGACCCTCGAGACTGAGGGTATAGAGAGGAGAGGATGAGGCGGTGTAAGCAAGCAGGGGGCGCTAGATGAGCCGTTGGATCTTTTGAAGAGGAACCATTGTATATGCAGTGGCCCGACTACAACTCATAGTCTCATAGCATAACACGAGGATGTGCCCTTGCTCAGTCACGAAAGCCAACGTAAAAAAATACCACTTGGTTGAGACAACATGCTCACATGAACAAAAGCTCGGATGCGTCGGCGCTTGAGAATGGTACGTGTCCAATCCAGCCAATAAGAGGAAGTGATACAGGCTTTTGGGGGCGGCCAGAACATAGATATCACAACAAACACACAATGCGGACCAACAGAGTCTCAGAATTTTACGGCATTCATGCAAACATGGCACGATAGGTCTCGTATAGGCACTGCTGATATGATCAAGTGCAGTGATTATATTAAACAGCTTCGGATAAGATAAGCTCAATCTTAATACAGATAGACTTAAGGTGTTTAATACTTGATCTTAATAACAACCTGATAAAGTAGGTAACTCATAATTTGCATAATATGTATCCCCATCTCTAACATGTCAACGCCGAATCCCAAGTGATGATAGAGCTTTTATTTGTGTTATTTGCTTATGATGCAAAGGCGATTGTGGACGTGACTACTGACGAGAATATTGCCAAACGTGCGACTTTCAAGATAAACTGCGACCGCGCCAACTATCTCGTGTCCCAGTCAGACTGCCAGCAGCTCATCCACAATATGCTGAAGAGCAAGATAAACATAGGAGACACAAGACTTGCAGCTATTCATGGTGGTTGCAGACTGAGGGTTGGACCCTATCGTTCTGCTCCAGATGTTACGTATAACACAGCACATGCGGTGGCTATTCTCATTGAAGAGAAATGCGTGAGGAGGATTGGATGTTGCCAGTTTGTGTCTGGTTCTTCGCCAAAAAATGGGGGCCACCGAAAGGTCTGTTTGAGCTCGAAACGGAGCGGATGTCGATAAACAGTTGGGCCACATACCTCAGGGACTGAGTCATCTTGCATCAAGAGTCTCCGCGGCAATATGCCTTGATCTTTAGGTATTGAGAAGGGTCTCAGGAGTCTCGAAGAAGTGTCAATCAAACTAGGATTGGCTATTTTAGTGTAGTTATGGTGTTGTAGATACCTGCGGCTTCTCGATCCCATATATACGATAATACTCTTCGCTGATTGGAATCTGCTTTGCGCCAGCTGGCCGAGTGACATTCCGCCCCCATTCTTTTGGCACCGAGTGTCTATCCTGCCATTCATATATCGCATCGAAATCCCTACACTGATGGTTGACCGCAAAGTCTGGAAATGGATTCGACTGGGTCTCAACCCAGTTGAAGGTGATGATGTCCAAATTTCCGTTGCACATGAGGTTCTGCATCAATATGTCAGTGCAATGGCTAACATGAATCCAATGCAAGTCGCTGAAAGGCTTCTTTGCCGTGCCATTGCGGTTATACTCGGCCCAAGCCAGATGCCGCAGAAGGTTAAGACAGTGGATTTGATGGAACATGTCGATTTGCGCCATGTAAGCATTATCACCAAGACCGTACTCTTGGGGGAACTTGACGAGGAGCTCTGGATCTTTGCCTAGTCGGCGAACCTCGGACTCAGTGATGGGGAAAACACGGATGATCTCGAGATCTTCCCATGCATCATCAACCTTGGGATCAGGCTTGAGAGAGTTGCGCCACTTGGACGGATTCTTTGCTTCGAATAAGCCACCCTCTGTTTCAATAGGCTTCAGCTTGAAATTGATTGAGTCCAAGACGGGAGCTGTAAGAGAAGTTAATCGAGCGTCAGCATTGTGGGGAGCGGATGGAAGCTCACAGTAAAAGGACGTCTTGCGGATGTAATCCATATCGGACTCAGAGCTGAACTTGGAGGAGGCAGCGACAAAAAGACCAAGAGATACCAGAAAGAGAAGAAGGTTGAGAATTACCCAAGCATGTCGTCTCCAGTTCTGTCGCTGGTTTGGTCGAGTCCACTCGATCTCATCACTCTCTCGGTCACTGCCTAGAAGGCTCTCATCAGAACCTCTGTCTTCTTTGAGTGACATAATCTTGGCTATGTTCATAGATTCGTTGGCAAGTAGACTGAAAAGGTAGAAACAACTGAGTCAACTCTCAGTTTTGTAAGAGATTGAATGCTATGAAAATTGCGCTGAAACTCGAGCAATGGGATTGCTTTATCACCAAGGTCGTGTTGCATTTTGTTATCATCATCAAATCTGGGGGCCAAAACCAAGCCACCTTCCCCATGCAGAATATCAAAGGTACTTTTGGTGCAAGATGCCGATCAATCCGGCACAGCAATCCGAGATAGATCTCGGGTTTCCGAACAAGATATCAAAGTGGGTACTTTTGAAGACAGATGCCGAGTTCCGGTAAGACGTCTTCTCTTGACGCGATGCCTTTGGACTCTGGCATCACCATCCTACACCAAAAAGAGATATCTAGTGACGTATCAATGTGAGAACTTCTGTTGATGCACACCAATAGATGCATCTAGTTGGATATTCAACCTTATCTACCCCGCAACAAAATGACCTTCCCTTCCAAGTAGTCACCGATTTAGACAAATATACGAGCTGTGTAAGAAAGCAGAGGACAGAATATTCTATTTAATACTGAAATTATCCTATATAACAAGACACAGGTCTGAAGAAGAAACAAGTCTCACAATACAGCAGTTCCCAATAGCAAACCAAGACATAATGAAGTTATCTCAGATCCTCAGCACCGCTGCACTATGCAGCTTCGCAGCTGCAAGCCCTCTCCCTGGTACGTCAAATTAGACCTGGAAAACAATATGAGTTGACATTCAGTTTAGATAATGCAATTGCGGAGAGAGAGGCGAATCCTCTTTCGCCTCCTGGCTACGGCAACAAGTACATATTGGAGGATGACCTTGACAAGCGTGCACCTCCTGGCTATGGCATCAAGTACATCTTGGAAGACGATCTTGACAAGCGTGAGCCTCAGAGGAACACGTATGGCAAGGCCTATACTCTCAAGATGAAGGACGATGGTTTCGAGAAGCGTGACCCTCAGGATGCATACAGGAAGTTCTATACCCTCAAGATGAAGGATGATGGCTTCAAGAAGCGAGATCCTCAGAATGCATATGGCAGGGCTTACACCTTGAAGATGGAGGATGACGGCATTGAGGAGCGTGCGGCTGAAAGTGAGGCTTAAATATTCATATCATAGAGGAAATTCTTTGAATATTGTACATCCTAGTTAGGCCTGTAGCTCAGCATTAACAGCCCAGTATAGTGCAACCCAATGAACAAAGTATGTAGTGACTGCAAAGATCAACGATATAGTAAAGCAAAGCGCTGTTACCATATCAGCCCCCCAAATTACAGCACTTCGGGCAGCGTCATATATGTGGATTGCAATCCCGACGAGCAGAAACACTATGCTGTTTCCTAGTAGCATCGTAGGTGCCTGCCAAGAGAAAGATGCTAGGCGCCTTGGTCGAGGCATCGGAGAGGCGAAACTAGTAGTATCTGATCCTAGAATTGCACATAGTAACGCCTTGTTACGTTGCGGGCTGATTGAGATTTGTGCCATAATCAAGAACTGCTGTGTGGCAATTGAGGTGCCTAGAAGCGCGTGGATAAGTGCACAAAGCATGGCAATCTTTGCAGTGTATGGAGGAACTGGAAACCAATTCCACGACATCAAGCTGCCGACGAGGGTAGCAACTAGAACACTCTAGATAATCAGAAAATATTTAGATAATGCTGGGTCGAATCCTTATGACAGGTCAGACATACGGATATTATTACTATCTCGAGTTCTCGTTGCTTGGTATGGAGGAAATGCTGGAAGACTTCATTCTGTTGTGACTGTGGTGCTTGGAGCAAGTTCTTGGCTGTGCATTCCCAGACTCTCCAGGGTGAGTAACCTGTCTCAACGGTCCTGGAGGCTAACGCCCAGAGACGACGAGTCGTGTTTCCCATGCGGGTCATGGAAGATTGAAGAATGTAATTTAGCTTAGTCGGCGACATGGTTGGTCATATTTGGGGGAAGATCGTCATTAGAACCTGATTCTATGAGCAGAGCCTGATGTGAGAGGTCAAGGCCATGATGTCAGACGACATGCCTGAGGCGCCCATGCAACGAGGCTGTCGAATCCAACAGCTTTCGCGGCCTGACCTTGCTGCACCCATGATTGGATCGAAACCCAGTGGTGTGGCTTGTACAACCTTGGGCCGCAATCTGGCTGACAGATGGTAAATAAATGAGGGACATATTCTGCCAAGAGTAGCGAACCATGAAGATTATCACAACCCATCGTCAATGTCGAACAAGATGGAACCTCAGAAAAACACATTGCGACATATTACGATATTCACAGTCCTAGCTGGGACACCTGTGCCCATCTCCGGCCCTGCTTATCTTGGGCGGTATATAAAAGCCTCATCTATACAGCATTGGGGGATATACGTCGAGAACGAACAAGATGTCCAAACCCGCCAAGGACTCTGTGTAGAGCTGGGACGGAGCTCGGACGGCGGAATTATTGTTCTTCATCGTACGCGACAAAGGCGTGAAGAAACTGAGCCGCAAGCAGGCATCAAGTATGAGAAGACAGGGAAGTTCACAAGCTGGGACAATGACTCAATTGTTCAATGTGGTAGGTTCTCAACCACGGTGGAAAGAAGTTGGATAGTACAAGTGTTACTTACTGTTATTGAAGCCACCACTCTATGTACACATGAGCTTTACGAAAACTATAGCGTCTTTAACAGAAATTGCCAGACATTCATTAACCTATTGGTACAAAGAATTATGGCTGGCGAATCAGCTTGGACTCCGCGTAGAACAACATCGCATGCACTCACGTCTGGCCCTTCGTCCACCAAGGTTGTTAACTTATGGGAATCCGACGGAGCAAAGTCAAAGGCCTCGAAGCCTTCAAATACCTACCAAGCCCCGGATTGGACTACCAGCCCTATCCCAGGTCAACCACACATCCAAAAGACTTCTTGGCCTGTGGTTACTGGCCCAATGGGACGCGAACTGGCCATGTCTGGTCTTTCGAACAAGGATCCCGTGTCATTGGAAGAACAACGAAAATACGAGCATGAGCTTTGCCGCACGTGGAAGACGGGATCTATACCTCGGGTTGAGCCAACAGCCACTACTGGTACATTTGAAGTTCCGATCGGCATGAGACAGAAGGTCGACGCACGTACCAAATCAATGGAAGTGACTTACGACAGCATGGCTTCTACAAGCCGTAGGGCCTACGCTCTTGGGACTAACCTCGACGGCTACCGAAATAATAAACACATCTCCCCGTCGAGGTTCGAGGAAAAGCAGCAGCGTACTCGAGACACCACATCAGCGGCATTACGCGAGCGGCGGACCTTACTAACAGCGCAAATCAGGGATTCTAAAACACAAACACCAAAGGTGACCCGCGAAGACCTAACTGATCCGGTTGCAATGTCTTCACAGGTGACAAACTTGGTAGAAACGCTAAAGATTCCACGCTCTCCCTTCATTCTTAAGCTTCTTCTCGACCAACTTCCTACAGACAAGGGAGACCCTGCTTGGAAAGAAGTGCGTCAGAAACTCCGATTGGCACTTGAGGAGGAGATTCCAAAGTGTAAGGAAGATGAGAAAGGGGCTTTGCAGAATGCTCTTCAAGTCCTATCATAGCTTTCCTTCAAGTTTCTACAAATTTTGTAATGTTTCATAAGGTACTACTGACCAGCGAGAACGGAACAACAGGATGTGCATTTTCCCATTGGGAAATGGATTTTGTATCTTGAGGTCAACAATGTCCCAATTTAAAAAGAACTTAGCATTGGAGACAATACTTGCTCAAGTGAGGAAGTGAGGAGACTTGGTATGTTTTCGTTGAGATGCCACAGGCTGAAATTATGGATAAAGCAACATGCATGTCTAGGCTAGACACGGATCTAAATTGAGTAACGTTAATTGTCGCCAGTCAACCAGTCGCATGACATAAATAGTCCTCCAAGACTCGCCAGTCGTTATAAGCAGGCTGCCTGGCAAGTCAACATTGATCTGGGGCATGCAAATAATTGTGTGAGAAATGTCAGATTAAGGTTTGATCAGATTTCGCTGTAACTGAGACTCTCACTTGCTTACTGCCCTGTACGGCTGAGCCAGAAATATGAACAAGCTGTCTTTAATAGTAGAATTTTCAAGCAACTTTGATTGGGAATTAAATTAAGTTTGGCTTCCAGATTTTCACCTATAAGTGTGTCTCGGCCCCTTGTTTTCGTCCTCATGCTTTTCTAAATTTCACTCATCACCCGTCAACATGAAGCCAGCGCCATGTCTTCCGAATCCCATGCTTACCATCCGCAAAAGGCAGAGGATGTCATCCACATAACCCGTCGACGTTGATGGCCACAGTAGCCGAGGAATATGATCGTGTTGTCGCATCAGATTCAGCGCTAGAGTTACCAGGACCCTTCACAGACAGAGACCAGATCCTCCACCAACTGCGTGGGCTTAAGGAAAAAGAGCTCCGGGAGAACGCTTGGGCGCGCTTCGCTCAACAACCTTTCTGCTGCGAATTTACAGCCAGCAGAGACAGCTTAAAATGGGTCCTTGGCTATCATAGTCTTTAACATTTTATTATTTGTCATA
Source organism: Fusarium fujikuroi IMI 58289 (assembly GCF_900079805.1). NCBI lineage: Eukaryota > Fungi > Ascomycota > Sordariomycetes > Hypocreales > Nectriaceae > Fusarium > Fusarium fujikuroi. The sequence continues at coordinate 35,862 of NC_036628.1, read as the reverse complement.
ACAAATCTGTGGCGATGTATCTCTGTTACCCAGACAGGATAGAATCGGACAGAGCTGGTGGCAGTGTCTTGAACTCTCTCGACCCCTGGCTTTATCGTCATTGGTTCAAGCCATATGAGTCTGATATAGAGCATGGTCGCTACATTGTTAAATCCATCACGTTTAGTTATCATAATAGAGACATACAACCAACGCTTGCGGATATCGCAATTTCATCAGAAGCTCATTTAACGTTTCTTGTCTGATACCTTCAGAGGCATCACATCTGAGATGCTTCAGAGGTTATCTGTTCCGCCTTTCCCTAAACCATCGGGACAGCCACCAGAGGATTTGTATATGACTTTGAGCAGAACCTATACCATCCACCCAGCATTCAAATCTCTTTTGATGGTCGTCCATGAAACGAAGGTATCGGGAAGGGAACGTTTTACAGTCGAGGAAACTGATGATCTTCCCGTATCTATGGTATACTATGTCTATGGGATGACTGCGGCCTATAAGGTTAACCTTTAGGCTGCAAACACAGGTAACAAATGAGAACACGGTATCTTTTTTTCCCCCTCAATATAAGCTTTTACCCAGAAGCTTTTACGATGACCATTACATCTTGCTGCAAGCCCTAGGGCATTGCAAAGTGAAGAGATCAAGAGGTATATAAAGGGATATAGCCTCGGGTTTGATCTATGGTATAAACTGGATCTAAAGAAGATCTCGGCAGGCCTATATCATTACATAACCTGTATTGCAACGGACCGGCTTTCACTTAGCACAACGCGTCTGACAGCTCTGTCTGCAATGTGAGCATCAGCCTCAAGTCAGCGATAAGATTTGTTATAAATCTAGAAAAGGGATAAGCGGTTTGCTGAAGCGTAAGACCGAGCCTTTCTCGTACCGGACACTCCGTCGACGTTGACAAAGAAACCCAATAGCTTGCCTGGAATGACGTGATGCATGGAAAGTTATCGCTGGATCAACCATCCTCGACTTGGGCTAGTGGAGAGAAAAAACCCAGGGGCTTGATCCTAAGTGATAAGAAAACTTAGGCAATTTGGTTTAAGTTTAGGAGAGGTTTAGGATATTGTTTGCTGAGTTTATCTGGTCGGATGCTTGTCAGCTTCCTGAGGATGGGTAAACAGACGCAAATACCCAGCGTGGGCCGGACCAAGAGCTCTGCACCACCTTCGTCTAGTGCGAGTCATAATGCGATTCAGTGCGTTTTCCTCGAACTATATATCCTGGAAGATAATTGGTGGTGGTGGAAAGTGGACATAGACTCACCAGACACTTGGGCTCTGTGGTTAATACCTAAAGTGGTATTTGCTTTAACTACCTACACCTTGGAGACTTGCGCCATACATGCTCTGGATAGGGAATCTTATACTTCTGTATAAAACTTATTCAATATTAGTCTGGCAGATACCTACTTGATACAGAGAGTGCCGAGATGCGGGTTCAAGAGTATTTCGTAAATTGGGGTTGTAGCACAATTACTACCTACGTATCTAAAGCCAACCTGATTCTATCCTGTCAACTCTTGGCTACCAACTATTTTTCCAAAAGTTGAGTGATGCAGATTACGATCTCAAGAACTCTAAGTAAACCGTTAGCAAGTCATCTGCTGCTGAATTGATACACAACTTACGTCGAGGCGCAGGCGAGTCCCAGAGCTGCTTGGAATAGTATCTCTCGAGCCAAAGGCGCGTCTTCTGAGCTGAGGGCACCACCCCCTGGCCACCAATCCCGGAATAGACCAAAGCATATCAGGCAGATTGTCGATCCAATTACAATAAAGCAGTCGATAAGAATACGGAATGACACATAGGCGGGCGGGAAGATCCTGACCAGAGGGTAAAGAATTTCTATAGCCGACCAGCAGAAAGTCGTGACAAACTAATTTGTTAATGCATAGAAGGTCAGAGGCTGGCTATGATATGTATACTTACAGCTGGCCCTAGTATTCCAATGGCAATAAAGTTTTTCGGGGCAGGGATAGACGAGACGACGATCCCCGCGACTGTGACTCCAAGGACAAGTGCTCGTAGGGCGAAGACCAGCTTGGTGGGCCGCTGTGGCTTTTGTGCTGACGAGGGTCTGCTGTATTTTTGGGCTTCCATGTTGAAGAAGGCAGGTTGTAATTTTGTATTGAACAATAAGATCAAACTGGGAATTCGTCGGAAATGGATGGCAATTTATATTGCGGGGTGAGAATCAGGGCAAAAGCTGTTAAGAGGTCCTAGCACCAAGCCGCCCTCTGCACCGCAGCATTCAAACTGCAAAACCATTAAAATCAGATCATGGCTTCTCATGATGACGTAGTGGGAAGTAGCATGCGCAAAATGCAGGCAACGCGAAAATTATTTAGAAGCTACTATCTGGTTCGCTTTTCAGAATTAGGTCTAGTTTGCGACACGGAATCTAGCCGAGGCTCGAGCGCAATAACAATTCTATGCAGTAGAGAGACTGTGAGCTCAGAGCTAGCCACTAGTGATCAAAACTAACTTTAAAAATGATACGAAAACTTGGTACAGGGCGAGACTAGGGAGTAGGTTCCATACCGGACCAGCAGCCCAAGCTGTTGACACGTAAGGAGTGCACTATTACGCCAAGTGCCGAGGCAATACTAATGCACACATGCACGTGAACATACAACAGCAGGCTGGATATAAAAGACAACACCTGGGCAAAGTCCCTGCCGTCCTTGCATTGGCTGATCTGAATTGATCCAGCAATAGGACATGCTCAACTTGGTGAAGATTGATATGCAAGCATTAGCAGCACAGCTCGGCCTATGACTTTGGAGGTTTGACGTGTTGTCAGTGTACGAGCTGCACTCAGACCCTTATTGTTTATTGGTCTCTTATTTTTCGACTATTATTTGGCGGTTCTTGCCAATATAGATGCATAAGCTGTAGCTGCTCTTATATTAATAGCCATACAAGTGGTTATTGCATGACGCTGAGTTCCACTGTGTTCAAAAGTACTAATTACTTAATAATCGTCTAATATACTATAGCCTTTAGACAGTTTAGCTACTCTATAACTTAATATTTCTACCTGTCAACTTGCTCTTTTTAGAATCTCAGGCTTGGCTTCTTCTACCCCGGAACTTTTTACTCATCCGTCGTTTCATTTTCACTCATCTCTTAACGGTTCATATTTTGAAAGACCAGTCTTATGACGCAGCGACCTGAAATTCGTCCACGACAAGGTGCGTTCGAAAATAAGTATATGCATACACGTTTTATTTTGTCTCAACCTTTATCTTAATTCGTTGTCAATCATATGACCTGTTATCTAAACTAGCACTCCCTTCTTTTCGTCTCATTGCACGCGTCGTTACCTAAATAATCGGCCCACTAGGCTGCTTGACTTACAGGAAACTTTATAGAAATGCAATGAGAAGCGACTTGTCAGTACAGAAACAGCTCCGCCGTCAAGCCTAACTGCATTGTAGAGGAATTGGGCTGCATGCCAGCGGTGTCGGAGGCGTAAGCCAAGCGTTCCCGTTCCCGCAGTCCTAATCCTGGAGACGCTTGACTACTTCTTGCAAAGTGCGACGGGGAATTGCCATTTTGCGGACCGTATCCTAGCCTGTCCCGGGCGGGTGCGTCCCGTCCGACAGACCAAAGATAGAACAGTATCACACCCAAGATCGTCGGTAATCGAGATATTACATATCATGGTTGCATACTTCAACCCATGCTAGGGTATATATTTATACTGAGACAAGCCTCACAACGGAGATTGTGGCACCTTTAAGCTGCAGACCAAGACAGCCAAACACCACCAAGACCAGCGGCCGATTTCATTGCTGGTCTTTCACCAGCACCCAATATTGAGGCTCTCGTTGTTAGTTTTTTTTTTTTTTTTCTTTTCTTCAGCAATTGGGAGTCTCAGCTTCCCTTGCGTCATAAGCCAACATTCATTTAAAAGCCAAGTCAAGTAGTCTAGAGGAATGTTTGTCGATCTCTGTCTTAGGATCGATTACTGGCAAGACGGGATCTAAGACAGGAATAAAATTAATAAGACAGAAATCATATTAGTAAGACGGGATTTAAGACAGCAGTTATATTAGCAAGATGGGATTAGATGACAGTTATGTTAGCCCAAAATGGGCCGTTTAAAATAAAAGAAGCCAGCCTAGAAACTTCTATATAAACCAGGCTATTCTTACTATTGGCCTTAACCTTTTCTCATCACTCTAGAGTCACCGTCCTTTAATACTACCTTTTATATCTCTTGAGTCATTCCTTATATCCCTACCTGCTAATCTTCAATTATATCTTTTACCTTATCTATCTTCCTCGTTTAAAGAATGAGACCCTTTACTAACTCCTTCCTCACTGTGCTCTTAGTTGCTTCCCGGGCCTTAGCCACTTGTGTTGAAGGTCATGAAGAGATTATTGGCCCCAACTATGTTGTTAAGCACCTGTGTGACTACTATCGTGGAGGAACTCTTTATAAAGAGATTGGATCTGCTCAAGACTGTGCGACGCTGGCCATGAACGTTAGCGCCATTGCATCCACTTACCATATTGACAAGAAGCAATGCCTCGTTGCTGATATGGAAGGAGAAAAGGAAGGCAAAATCTCGGGCACTATTTTTATGGTCAAGGTTGAAGATGAACCATTCCCGAGAGGCCCGAATGACAGGGATCCTCTCCCTACGACCTGCGAGGAGGACAAGAACTTGTGCCTTGCACGCGAAGCTTCCCTGTAGGAGCAGTTGACCTCCCATCGAGAAGAAGTGACTACATGCAATGAGGACAAGGAGTCAGGTCTTGCACGTGAGGCTTTCCTACGCGAGCAATTGACTTCCCACCGGGAAGAATTAACTACATGCCAGAAACACTCTGCTGGCTGTGCTGCTGACTCTACCCTGGCTAAAGAGCTCATTGCATCTAGCTGTAAGTAAAAGGGCCCTATTACATGCTCCACTGGTATCTGACGTTAAATACCAAGGTCCTGGTCAGCATGGCAAGTATGGAATTATTGGTGGAAAGCAGTATAAGTTCTGGTGCCATCGATGTAAGCAACAAACTGGCTTCATTAACTCAGAAGACTAACTTACCTCTAGACCATGACTTACGTGATCCTAAGGAGACACACCAAAATATTAACACAATGTTGGATTGCATTGAGCTCTGCAACGAACGTTCCTGGTGTAAACATGTTGTTCATGGAGTTTTTCAAACAACCTGCCGCCTGTTTGCTTGGGAAATCAACCATACCACAGTTCCCGGATCGGAGACCCTCCCATTAAATGCAGCCGTCCTGAGGGGGCCAGTAGAGGCATAGGCGTCCTGGCTGGCAATAGTGTATATTTAATATATACTCTATAGCTATTTCTGCCTTACTTTAAGTAATATTTATATGCCAATTATGCCAGATCTCTTACACTAAACTTAACCCAAAGTATAGTAACTTTTTAATAGGCTTGTCATACTGTTAAGCTGTGTAATGTCTTTTTCTTATACCCTTCTATAAGGGATAGACTTTAAAGCCAGATAGAGTTAGTGTTATTGTCTAGAAGGCAAAGCAGTAGTTATAAGTAATAGGCAGTAAAGGGTAAATAATATAATTTAAGAGCTGTTTATGTACTTAAATATAAACTCTAATAATATAGTGCTTTTAAATTTTAAAAATAATAGATATATATGTTTAAATACTACCACTACTACTAATACTAATAGAAAGCTCACCCTGCTTTATTTAAATTAAACTGCTAGCTCCTCTATATCCTGGGCTGAAAACAGCTGTGTCTTCGCCACAACCTTCCCTGGATGAAGTGCCTCAGGAGTAACATAGAAACCAAACCCAGCAGCATTCTGTCCATAAGCATAGTTGGCAGTAATGGGGCTTATATTCAGTAGACTTGTCGCCCATGCCTTTGTTTCGGGCTCCGTCTCTAGGACACTCATCGCTACCCCCATAGGGAACAGGTACAGGAACGAGGGTTCTTTGCATCGGCAATGATGATGAGTAACCCATTCAAACACTCGACAAATCTCCATGGCAGGATCTCGCACCGTGACAGCACCGCCAGGTCGTCTAAGCGGTTCAAACGATAAATAGTGAGTGGCTGGTTCATTAGGCATGGCATCATCAGCACACGCTTCGATGCGCGCGCTTGCGCTGACTGGGTCTATCTTCCAATGAAGGGCGATAAGCCACATCATTGTAGCATTGTAGAGCATGAGCTCTGTCGCAAGAGCGAACTTGCCTAACCTCAGTCGTCCCGACTGCCTGGAAGTACCAATAGAACCAAGAGCCTCGGCTGCTCGACCATTAAGTTGGGGTGTGTTGCCGGCGTCGGTTTCAACATGGTTTCCAGAGCGGGCTTGCCATTGCCATCGCCAGCGGTAGAGGGCAACAAGCTGTCTCTCAACCCTTCCCAGCAACTCTGTTCTTAAGCCCGGCCCATCCTCATCCATCGACTGTGCTGCTTCGTGGTCCTGCAAAATCCCCGGCACAACCACCAAGATGTCTAAGAGCTGGCTTTGTGGCGTCTTGAACCTTTTGTTACGCTCATATGGGACCATCCGCCAGCGCTCCTCTTCGAGAAAGAGACGCTGTTTGCCGTATAGACTTGCAACAAGCTGGAAGTATAAATTAACATCATAATCTTGACTGGAGGAGTTTATTTGACCCTACCAAAGTCGCCCTTGTTGCCTCGAACGCATTGAGAAAAGGCTGCTCCTGAAAGGCTTCTGGCCCACAGAGGTGAAGCAGCCTCGCAAGCCCTCGGAGATGAAACACAGCACCAGTCTGGTCAGCGTAGGATGCCTGGATAACGTCAGAATCATGTAATCTTCAACCACGGCTTCAGGCCCTCACAGCATGCATCAGTAGCACAAGAATGGGTACCAGCAAATGTGGCCCTCCCTGAACAGGGCCACTTCCCAGCGCACCAGCCAATGTCTTCAAACACTTTCCATACTGCATAATACCCTTGAGTTCGATGTCTCGTTGATGGTTAGATCTCCCAAAGTTGGCCTCAGAAAGCGCCTTGGCGGCATCCAGGGAGAGACTTCCAAGCTTCCCAGCAGCCGCCTGGTCGAGCCACGGGGTTCCGTAGCTTCGCCAGACAAAGTTGGAGAACATGAAAGCGAAGCAAAAGTCTCCCTGAAACGCAATCAGGCTCATCTCGGGAGGTGGGGAGGCTACTCGGCTCATGGTTGAGGACGTGGCTTTGTGGCCGGAGTGCGAGGCATTTTGTTGGGACACTCCATCTCGAGGGAAGGGTGCTGTCGAAGTATGATGCCAAATCCGCTCCCTGTTGAAACCCAAGCATTCAAAGCCCCCTTTCGTACAGCGAATACAGACGGGTCTGGTTTCGTCTAGGAACACCCAGGCAATCAGGATCGCCGATCGGCCGCCATTGAGCGTGATATGGAGTAATGGAGCACATCTTACCGCATTTTACTCGGCGTTTTCTGCAGGTATTGCAACCTTTGCTACGGCCTGGAACACCCACCATGCTGGCATCACCTGGAACTCGTCGCAGTTGTTGAGTTGGCCGGTACTAGAGAGTTCCTCGGCTGCTCGCGCAATCATTCCTTTTGGGGTGACAGCCACTTATATAACCTGGGCCATGGGCTTAGCGGCCGATAAAACTACGGTAGCGCCTGCATTAGTGCTGACCTAGCTGAACACTAGTGCTGACGAATCGTATTACCAGAGTCTGGCAGTTCTGCGAGTGGAGAATGTCAGCGGGCGCTGGGCTGGCAGAGTAAGAGTAAGATTCGATCCGGAGATAGATATTGTTGGCAAGAGTGGAGAGGAGGAAGCCATTTCTAGATGCAATGAGCGAGAGGTGTGACTAGGTTGATAGAGCTTCAAAGGCTTTATTGTAACCGTGGTTGTGATGCTCTATGATTGGGCTTCTCATGTATAAAAAGGGCAGGGCCTGGTGCATCCAGGCATCTTATTCACACCATCAACCACCGACAATATTTAGCCCTCAAACTCCTTTGAAAATCCACTACTCGAATATCCAACATGAATTTCTCTCTCATGTTTCTCGCCTACTTCATGATGTATGGCCTTGCTGTCGCCAAATACCTTTCTCCCAGCACCTCGCAGCTCACCCAATCCTACTACCCACCAAATGCAGACTGCTGGGAGTACAAAGTCCCCGTCACCATCACTTCTGAGAACGCTGTCTTTGATTTCCCGGACTGGGAAGACGACTATGCTCTCCAAGACTTCCTAACGGCTGCAACGACTCGAGACAGTGCTGGATACCCGAGCCCCATTGTCGGCACCAAGAATGAGACTGCAACTTACAACTTGGCCGCATCCTTCTGCACTCCAAAGCATGCGGGCAAGAAAGCCATAATTCTTGCGACTCACGGCATCGGGCAGGCTCGGACTCACTGGAACGCTGCCCACCAACCAGCCGAGTACAACTTCGTCCAGCATGCTATCAGCAAAGGGTACTCGGTCTGGTTCTACGACCGTCTCGGCACTGGCGAGTCTGAAAAGTGGGTAAAATATTTTCCATGTGCAGGCTAGTAGCTGACCTTACATACAGAGTCTCTGGATTCACCAACCAGCTTCGCAAGCAAAAGGCCATCCTCATTCAGCTCGCCAAGATCGTCAAGTCCGGGCAATACACAGGTACCTTTGGAAGACCCGACAAGCTCGCCGTAATGGGATTTTCCTTTGGATCATTTATCACACACTTTGCCGTAGCCGAGAACCCAACCATTGCAGATGCAGCCATCTTGACGGCCATCAACTACAATACAACGGGGCTGAACCTCAAAGCCTTGATTCGTTCCTTCGTACCCCGAGTGGCTTCCCTTCAAAACCCCCGCCGTTTTGGACTACTGAACTCTGGATATTTGACCTGGGTTGATACCATCGCGCAAATCAACACGCAAGTATTGCCCACTACTCAAAGTACCCGCTGCCAACCGTAACCATCTCTAGCTACTTCAAGTACCCGTACTATGATCTTCCCACAGCGTCCTACTGTGAGGAATACAAGCAGCCATTTGCCATCGGAGAGTTTCTGACTATTGCTGATGGCGACTTTGATGCCAGTGGTTTTACTGGAGCTGCCCTCGTAGGCACCCTGTTTCTTGACAGAAGACCCTGAAGCTAACATGATACAGGCCATCACTGGAGAGACGGACTACATCATCTGCGATGGACAGTGTCGAGGCATCTTTGAGGAGCCGGCGCAAACTATCTGGAAGAATGCCAAATTTGAGACCTACTTGCACCCACACGCGAGTCACAATTTCAATTTTCACCACAATGCTACCAGGGCGTATGGGGTTATCACCGATTTCCTTGAATCAAACGGTATTTAAGCAGGAATGCACCTAGATAATAGCTTTGTCTATCTTTTTCTAGACTACTTCTATTTATTAGTTGTTTTTATAAAAGAAAAGAAGTCTGGCGGACTGAGACCTTGAATAATAGTGTCCCCTTGCGGCTGATTATCCATCCCTTGGCGGGAATCTGCTCGCTTGGTATTAAGTGATTGGTCCTAAAATGAAACATAGGTTAGGAAAGAAACTAAGCCCAAGAGAAGCCTATATTATTCAAGGCTTACCGAATTACCGATCTGCTCATAGCTATTATTTGACTTGTTGTGCTCTTCAGGAGGGCCGGTCGAGCTGGCAGGGGTGCCTGGACTGAATGAGAACTGATATCTATTGCCTGGTGAAACTGTATTAAGACATACGTGATAAATCCATATTTTAAAGAGGAGCCAAAACTTTCAGTTGTTATAAGTGAGATATCGACAGATTAAGGAGTAAATATTTTAATTGCATTTTAGCCTTTACTTTACTTTAAATATATAAAAGAAACTCTTACATAAATAGATAACTATAAAGGGCCTTCAGGTTTGCGTCTTACTGCTTTTCAGTACCCAATGTCTATCGTATGCGAGCTGCCGCGGCAAACATTAAGTTAAGTCCTGCCCTAAAGCGCGCCTACAGTGACTGAAGGCAATAGGGGGCTACCTAGAGAATAGAACCCAGACCCCAGTTTTTAATCCAGTTCAAGAAGGTAACTTCGAGCAGCCGAGATAAGCTTGAATTCCTTATATGGGATTCTGTGATACTAGAGGTGGAACCAGGTACGGCAGGTCGCAGCCACCAATACACCTCTGAGGCACTGCCTCTGGACACAGTGGCGGTCAGGAATTCTCGTCCAAGGCAGAATCCGTCAAAGTTCATTAGTTTCGCCATACCTGAGTCTGTAGTGCCTTCTGACCTACGGGTTAGATGCTGAATACGTCAATACAGCTCCCAATGCAGAATCAACTTGCTGACCTGGTCTACGGCATCTCAAATAGTGTGCTATTCCACATTGGGAAAGAGAATGCGAGCTGCCTCGACGTGGCTGTGATGACAGCTCCACTACGGTTGCGCCACTGTCTACGACCTGCGAGTTGAAGGGGGATGTGATTGGCCCTTATTCGGACGGCTTTGTTTCTCATCCGTGAGATTGATCTGAATCAAGGATTTGCTTCTTTGACCAGCGAATTGCGGTTTCACAATGCCTGTTGTTGACCACGAATATCCGCCTGGTATAGGGTCGAGATATCACAACCCAGTCAGCATTTCTAAGCCATTCCAAAGTATAGAGGTGTGTAAGCATGGTGAGTCCGGTAGGGCGGCCCAATGCGTCTGGCAATACGGATATTTAAAGTCATCCTGTTCTATATAAACTCCTCACGGGTTCCGTCTTTGTCATGCCCAGTCTTCCTACACACTTACACCATACACAACCAATTCCCCCTCAATCTACTTCTTCTCCTCTTCTTCCCTTCTCAATCAATCACCTAACAATATGGCTACCATCCTTCGCAAACTCTTCCACCGCAAGAAGCAGCCCCCTCTAGTCTGCTCCATCTCCCTTGATGACCAAGGCTATCCTATGGGTGAAGACCCAGATCACAAGCATACAGCTGGCTGTTTCATCGACTTTGAGCCCCTCGCCGTGGTCGAGCTCTTTCAGTCTCAAAGCTGCCAGGCCTGCTTTCCTGCCATTTCTGGCATTCTTCAGGGCGCAAACCACCCAACCCTCCTTCTTCTGACCTACAACGTAACGCTCTTTGACCATATGGGCTGGAAGGATACCTTTGCTAAGTCGGCCTGGGATCAGCGACAGCGGGCCTATGCCATGAAGCAGCAGCATAAGACCATTTTCACTCCTCAGGTCATCGTTAACGGTGTAGCTGATGGCTCTGGTGCCGGCAGCAAGGAGAGTATCCAAGAGATTGTGCAGCGAGCCAGGGCCGTCCAGATAGACAGACCATGGCATATTTACCTTGATGCCAATGACACGGATGTCAGGATCGATTCTGACGCTGAAATGGCAGAGGAACATGACATTATCATTATCCTCTTCAGAAGTGGTGATGAGAAAGTCAAGATAGGCAAGGGGCCTAATAAGGGCGTAAAGTTTGATCATCGCAATGTAGTCACGGATATGCTCAAGATTGGGAAGTGGACTGGCGGTGATGTTACACTGCGCCTTCCAGCCTCTAAGAACTCAATGAAACCAGGGGAGAATGCTGTTGTTCTAGTTCAAGAGGGTTCTGGCGGCCCTATTGTTGCTGTTGCTAAGGTTTAGAGACTGCTAAAGGGTTAATTGATAGCTCAAGCTTGCGACATCTCAACGAAACATACCAAGCCAACACTTTGGAAATTTCCACATGGTGAAAGCAACTAGAACTTGCGACTCTATTCAGAAGTACGACATGATCACAGTGACTCATATTGCAAAATGGAACCCTACAGTTAGTGCAAAATGCACGTGTGAATGGAGTCTTTATTCTTGGCCCACATTCCTCCACTTTAATGCCATGATTTGGCTGATGGCTTGGCCAATGTCAGCATCGTCAAAGACAATAACAGGACAGTTTCCACCAAGCTCCAGTGTGCACTTTTTAAGGCCCTGAGCATAAAGACCAGCAACAATTTTGCTCTTCCTAGTGCTGCCTGTAAGCCTTACTTTCGCGTTGAGAGGATGGTTACACAAGACCACGGAAATACCAGGGGTGTTTTCCAAAGAGGTCGTTAGAACGTTGAATGTGCCTGCTGGAAATCCAGCTTTGGAAGCTAGATATGCTAAGGCCAAGCAAAACAGAGGCGTTTCTGGTGACGGTTTGACAGTCATATAGCACCCGACAGCAAACGCTGCGCTGGCCTTCCTCATAACTATAGCAATGAGGAAGTTACATGAGACTAAAGCAACAGTCACGCGAATAGGTTGTTTGGCCGCAAGCACTCTTCGTTTTGGGTTGCTAGACGCCCTAATTGAGCCGTGGATTCGTTCGGCTTTGCCAGCAACGTTGAAACCGATACCTTTAACTGCTAGGAAACCCGGGCTCATAACTGCGGCATGCAAAAGACTAAAGTCCCTTGCGTACAAGCTAGGGCACCTGAAATACTGCGACACAAGATGCGTTTTTGTTGCGCTGTAAGAAGCCCAGCCCTCTCTAATTGGTCAGATTGAACCCACTGCGCGATTTCGGTAGCTTGATAAGGTCAAACCGACCGCCACCTTCAATTGAGAAAAACAAGGCTCTTTCAATCAAAGCTGGAATGCTCGTTGTGACCAATCTACGCTTTGTACAACAGTTTTTACTTCCCAAATAGGTATAGTTCACTAAAATGCCGTTGTCGCATAGTGACATAGTTGTTCCCGATCATGCAGAGATTAATCGCAGGAACTTGAGCAATTGCACTTGCAGGCTGAAGGGGCTAACTAATGCCGCTGGCCATAAGTTGTACGCCTCTCATATGCTCTACGAAGCCGGAACGTCACTGAAACCTCATGGCGGGGATGGATCGGTTGCAGCTGTGTTGCTCCATTATGCATGATTTTAGACATTCAATGGAATATTCCATACTGTCTAGCATTAACTACCTTTTTATCATTCATCAGGAAACATTCTTCACTATTCCATTGAACTTTATTCTAAACAAGTCCGCATCATATGTTATTGATCTAACTTTCTAACTGTCAGATGATGAAATCTCCTAACAATTGTCACATTGCTACCCACTCTAACAGTCGACCTCGTACGAAGATGAAGTGCCACCCACCGCAGCAGGGCAACCGCCAATACAACCAGCACATCCGTTGGGCATAGCACTGGGGCATGCACCGCATGGAGGTGCACCGTTGTCGTAAATGCAGTTGTAGCACTTTGCGCTGGCCATGGCGAAGAGGCCGAAAATGAGACCGACAGCTGAAAACTTCATTGTAAATGTCTTTGCGCCTGGTTGTACCGTCAGTACTGACAGGGGCAAGATTCAGTTTCCAAGGACCAACCTTGGAAAGATGCCTTGTAGATATGGGTTATGGAGGTTGGGCAGGAGAAAATACTTGGCTACAAAGAGCTGCTTGGTAATCAATAGTAGATAAATGCATCTTGTGAATGGATGTGGGTGGGCATTTATAGGTAGTTCTTTGAGATTGTGTGGAGACACATTATAATATATCATACTGCTGGATAAAAGATATCCAAGCTTTCAATTATGTAAATCGACCCACGTTATACGGAGTAACGAACGAGATGTATTGGCTCTACCCCCTTGTGAACCACTATACCTCTTATCAACATAGCTCTCCTTGAAATAACTCCAACTTTACTATGTGGATTCCGGGCTTAAGTTGTTCTATGTTTTAGTATTAATAAAATACCTACTTCTATCCATTTAGAATATTATGCCTCCCTGCTTTAATTACTTTCTATATACTATATGCAGCTTGTCTGTTATACATTTAGTCTATATGTATTTTTAAGTAATATATTTTCGATAGCTATTAGATTTTAATACGCTATGTAGACGGTTACGTTATGAACCTTGTGTTTCCCTAAGTTACCGACATTTCATGGCATGATATACTGACTCGTATGTGTATCCATAGATCGACAGTGCAATACGCGCTGTAGTATTGAAAGTGGTCCAGGATGAAGTTAGGTTAAACTATAATTAAGGCATACATTCTATTGGGATTCTTTAGTAGTAGCCGCTTATTGTAGCTAGGTCGGCATAATTGCGTATTATGGCGGACATAACGGTATCCAGTTATCTGCTGACATTTCGTTTGTGGGTAAGTACAATTAAAGCAATCACTAGAGTGTATTGAGAAACAAAAGGGTGGATAAAGTTAAATCGTGGTGCTATCTTCATTTGATCGCCAGGCAAACTGTCCAGGGGTCAAAGCTTATTTCAAAAGCTAGTTCCGCACCTGTGCACAGTCTCCAGCAAGACAGACTGTCCAACTTACGAGCCAAATAATTTACATTGACTGCTCCATCGTACGATTGCTCTATATGGAACTTTTACCGAAATTAGCACTTTCCATTACGCGGAAGGCAATGCGCGATTAACTGTAGTTTCAAGTAAGAGGTCCGATCCCTTGCAATGCTATGCCAGGTAGAAGTGGTTGTTTGAAACGACAGGATAGCTTGACGCTTCTTCAACATTACTGACTCTCTGATTGTCTTCCTGGCCTCTACTAGGTACTTACTCGCCCTAAGTTCCACTGGCCTTTGTATTTTCAGTATTCCACAAATTTTGAAAAGACAACTACGGTGCGTATTGGTGGATAATATGGCTCTACAATTAAAACGTGCCGATCCGCTGGCTCAGATTACTGTAGATGCAGACCTGCAAAAGGGACTGGCCTTCCAGGTCTCGATTTCTCGGCGCGACCCATATCTCAATAGGAAAGCGTGTTAGGCATCATCATGATAGAGAAGTTTGCTGGGCTTGTCTCGAGATCCAATGGCCGAAGCGCAAGGTTTGTTGAAAAAGTTGACTTGGTGGCTCGGGCAGCGTAAGTTATCCCGTGGGTCCAAGACTGGCCAGGTATTACAAAGCTTACTTTGCCTTCAACGGCGAGGTTCCAACACATATAGGTCAAGTTCTTTTGGCCAGGGCTTGAAGTGTCTGAGTTCACTTCGATCACAGTAAAGTTCATGTATTGAGAAAAAGAGATTGGTATTCTTACACAGCTATTATACAATATAAACCGGGATGCGACTCGCGTATGCATCGCTTTTGCTTATGTGGATATCCATTTTGTGGAAATCGTGCAGTTGTAACCAGCACAGCATGCGGAACATAAGTACGCACCACGCCTCGTTGAGCTCTTTGTCCCCGAACCTTCCTCCGTGCTTAGGGCGGGTTGCACTCACGTCATCTTCTGAGACAAAGGAGTCTTGTCTTGCCTTCATACGCTTGCTTAGCAGGCCCTGTTTGCTGAGATTCCGGACGACATTTTGACGAACGCGGTCAAAATACATTTGAATGAGAAGAGTCTCTTTGTCTTCACCTGGTGCTGAATCAATGTCGTGAATGGTGATTGGTGCATCGTCAAGAGCTTTATTATTGTCGTCGTTCTTCGTGTTATCGTCGGCTTCGTTCTTCTCGTGTAGAATACCCATGACCTCTTGAATATGCATACGCACAACTCTCTTGATCATGGACAATCCAGGTTTATTCATCCTGCCAAAATACTCATCGCATAACTCGACTCCAGATCGGAGATTGTTGAGGTGATTGACCAAGTTTGCACCATTGATGTCTTCGCCAAAAACATCGAGCGTGGATCCTTCTGTTCGCAGGAGCGGAAACTTTTCATCTGCTTCTGCCCACTTGAGTATTTTTCTTACTTGTTCACTATCCTTCAAGGCTGTTTCATGGAGAGGCCGCAAACTGTTGATGTATTCCATCATGAGGGCTGACAGAGAAAAGGAGCTGGGATCCCAGTAGAAAACGGTCGGGTTAGGAAGCATACGGAAGACGGTGCCCTTCAAATGAAGCATTTCTCCGACCATGCCGAGGATCTCGAATGGAACTATTCAAGGTCAGCTTTATCTTCGATCAACCCGATAAAGGGCAACTTACCCGCAAACAGGTGAGTGTGGCGTGCTTGGTCAGGCTTTCGGAAGTAGTTGACTGTGTTGATATCACACCCAAGCACCACAAGCGTCTTCGCAATCTCAGCCAGACTTCCCAATTGAAGGCTCTCAGCTCCCTTGGCCTCGTCAGCATAGACCTTCTTCTCCTGGTTGAAGATGGTCGGAGCCATGCCGAAGCATAGCTGTTTGACATTGTAGTTGGGGATCACCCGGTTCTTCTCGAACCAGGTTGGTCCTTGCTTCTGAAAGTTGAAGGTGATACCAAGACCGTCCGTGTATGAGCCATATAGAACAAACCCGTTGCCCTGACCGCGATACTGGTCAGTATTGAGATCAAATTTCCTCCAATGAATGCCCAGCATTCCTGCAATCTCAACAAGATGCGATATTGTAGTTGTGGCATAAGGTTTAGCAAAGTCTTTGGGCATGCTATCCCACGTACGCCTCTTTCTCTGCATGCAGACAACTAGCGAGTGATGTGCATGAGGCTCTTCAGTATCGATTCGTGGGTGTGGACCAGCCGCTTTAACCCACTCGGCTGACTTCTTGCCTTGCCACTCGCGAGATTCTTTCTCCATCCTGACAATAGCCATGAGCAAGCCATACCAGGTAGCCTTTTCGTTATCAGCCGTATGAATGATGCGCTGCGTGCTCTGCTTGTACTCGTTGTCGAATTCTTTGACAGTGTCTGTGTACTTGAAATTTTCGTTTCCGCCATCGAGGCGAATGATCTTTTTGCTTTCGTCCTTGGCCAGGGCATCATCACCCAGTGGTCCCCTGGTGTTGCCGGGCTTGGCGACGAAAATGACTGGAGCCTCAAACTGGACCTCGAAACGGAACTCGGACCAGATCATCCGGCGCCGAGCAAATTGAGCCCATTTTCCTATGACAGCCTCACTGCATGACGAGAAACCGGTGGCTGTGGCGAGATACTGCTGCAGGGCCTGCAGAATGGCAATGACAAAGGCCAAGACGGAGATGACCAGCGCAACCACGGCAATAATGAGCTCCGTGTTGTCGTCACTGCTTCCACCAGAGCTTGGGTCTGGTACAGCTGTTGAGGACATTTCAAGTGATATATTTTGTGTCTTGTGTCTTATCGAGAATAGTCCGATCAAGGTGCTTGTGAGGTCTCCAGGACTTGGGTTTTTCTTGATGCCCAGCGTCGGTTCCCATAACGCGATGGCTGGAGAATCTGACTGACGCGCTAAAAAGGGGCGACACTGTCCAATTACGATGGGTTTGTGATGCTGCACAGGGGTTGTAGTGGAGAAGTGCTAATTATAAACTGGTTTTGGGCGCTTAGTATGTAGGGTAAGTAAATTTAAGGACCTCGAGAAGATAAATGTTACTTATGTTTTGCCAAAAGTTTAGAGGATTCTCAAATAAGTATCTATACATCTTAGGCTGATATATATACATTTCAACATTAAAGCCATATCCATATGCGCAACAGATCCCTACTCACGCATTCTCCACTATGTATACATACTCCATACTACACAACAGTAAACAATCATCAAATAGGTACTGGCTGGATTCAAAGAGCAATCGGTTTGATGTATAGGTTAAATAAGCCAAAGCCAGAGGCAGAGTAAAAACCAATAGATAGTTCCAAGTTCTCTCTATTAATTTAAGCTCTTGGCCACAAGTCTTGGCTCAATTGCCGTCAATTGCCGTCATGGCAATTGCCCGAGGTTACTATGCGGGGAAGTGCTTGGGGTCACGAATTTAATTACTAAGGCGAGGCGAGGCCAGGCTATAGGCTACTAAGGAATACGGCATTCTCTCAGTTCATTTACCGTCATAATGGCCAACTTAATCGGCGAGAATGCCTGGTAGCTCATTCTCATGAAACGATAAACTATCGCAAAACATCTTTAATAATCACAGTGACTTTATTGCCGCCCAAACGACTGGCCCTGTCGAAAATCAGTGCAACATTGACCAATTTCTTTTTTGAACTGACGTCATGGCATTATCACGCCCAACTGCCATTGTCTCGCACGGAGAGATTGATGCAAATCCTCTTGAACAATATGGCGAAGCTGGAGAGGTATTGCTTCGAATCGGGTATGTCAGACTTTGGTCGGACAGCGATTTCGTCCCCCCTCCTCCTCGTTCAGCTACCTAGGTATCCATCTGAACCTTTGTCTGACAAATTACTGACAATTTTCATTCATGTAGGAATGGTGGTGCAGGTGCCACTGGCTTGGTCAAGGAACTTGCCCAAGACTATTTAAAGTCTCGAGGCAAAGATGGCCTGATTGAGTGGATATGTAACCACTCCCGCAATACACAGCTGGCGTTACTCAATGGCTTCATTGACTTTGCTTTGACTTATGAACGCGACCAGGAAGCCCTAGCCCAGGCTGAGGGATGGTCATATACGGCTGGATGCGTATTCCACGACCACTTCTGCCTAGCAGGGCCCCTATCAGACCCTGCGGGACTGACATGTGCAGCATCTATAACTGATGCCTTTGAGAAGATCGCAGCCTCAGGCTGCTTGTTCCACAGCCGTGCCGACCATTCTGCCACTATGTGGAAAGAACGCGAAATCTGGTCTTTGGTCGGCCGAAAGCCGTGGGAAGACCAAGCGACAACATCATCCTGGTACAAGACAAGCTTGCTATCGCCATCAGAAGCTCTCAAGGGGGCTGATGTCGCAGGTGCCTACTTCCTGACTGATCGGTCAACGGTCTTGCGACAGACTGGACTTGGCACCATTTCCAACTGTACAATCTTCTTCGAACCAACTCGACCAAGGCACATTCTGATGAACAGTTGCTATGCCTCATTCTCACCAGTGATTAAAGAGGCGGATCCCTCGGTGACGAATCACGTACGTGATTTCTTCTTGTACCTTGTGTCGCCACGAGGTCAAGCGGTGATTCGTGACTATGGTATTGCACAAACAGGATTACCACTGTTCGCTCCTGTCGAAGATGGTGTCGCATTGACGCATTTGCGTGGAGGACGTCCAATTGGTGGCAAATGGGTCAAGGACTCCGAGCTAATCAAGGCGAGATTGTAGTAGATGGGTTGGCTCTATTAGACCGCGACCCATGGGAATATCCGGGCCAGGGACTGGATGATGGTTGATAAACCGGATATCAAGGTTATAGACTTTGCGTCCTTGGGCCTTAAACAGGTTCCTTTGTTAGATAGTCCTACAGAGGCAAAAAGGCCGCTCGGTTTCTGGTCGACCGTATGTTCGATCACCTTTGCCCCCTGAGTGTAAAGGTCGCCTGATGCAGCACTTTTGGTAAAACTTGAGAAGAATATTGCCAATGGTGATGATCCGGGTTTCGTGGCAATTAACTCTGTGGATGTGTTATGCTCTACATACCAGGACTCTTGGTTATAAAAGGAACTTGCAGACTCTGAAAGGAGTAACTTTAAAAACGGCATTAAGGAGAAGGGCATCTTTATTGCATACACTCCCTGGCTGAACGCCATTCCCAATAAATGAGGGTAAAGCTAAGATAAGATTTATGTTCTTAGAATTCAGTCTATCCAAGGGTTAAAGCTATCTGGGTAAACTAGAGAGTGTTGCATAATTCTAACTGGTATTCTCGCTCCACTCTTTCTATCAACGTAGGTATCTGTATTTTGGGACTCCAGATAACATCTCGACTCCATTGACCTTTACAGTAGCAACTTCGCCAGGCATCAGGTCTATGCAATTGTCTTCTAAGGAGATACCGGGAAGCTCTTCAAAGACTAGGCCCTTGGTGGGTTTGTTGGCCGTGAGTTGATACCCATCTGGCCCAACCTGAACCTCAACACCTCTGTCGGAGAAGTCAAGATACTTGAGAGGTTGAGGCCAATCGACGTCTTGTGAGACACAAGTGTCGCCCTGAAAAATACGCACAGATATGACATGTGGCTCATCCTTTACATTGTCAATCTGTCCAGTCAGGATGTCAGTCGTCCCATTCGAAATCAAAACCGTGTTGGCCTTGACGACTTTATCCCTGATATCACTGCCAGTCTTGATCGATATGAAGCGAATTTCAACAGTGACAGTAATCTCCTCCTGCTTGTTGCTTGCAACCCAGACTTCAAACGAAGAAGTCTTCGCTGGTCTTGCATGAACGACACTCCAGTCGTGGTGTTGTCGCTGAACACCCACAGCGATGGGCTTGAGGGCTCGACGAATGGAGTAATATGCTGGCTTCTTTGTGAGAAAGTAATCGACGATGGACCATGAGATGGCGGGCCAGCAATCGTTCATCTGCCAGACGAGAACACCGCCGCATCTACGATCGTCTCCCCATTGGCGACGCCAGCTGCGGTACGCAAAAGTCATGGCTTCGCTCTGGCAAAGCTGCGTCAAGTATATGTGAGACTGGTGAGGGGTCAGTAAAAGAGAGATCTGCTTCTGAGGAGGGGGTAATTTACCTCTAGATCTGGAAGAGGACGAAAGTTCTCGACCACATAAGTGGCGATTCGTCGTTCGTGACCATCTGCTTTGTTATGGAAATCCATCATCTGAGACTGCGAAAAACGGTCGCACTCTTCAGTGATGCAGTGCTTAATCGTTGACAAGGCCGGGAAAGCTTCCATACCGAACTCGCTATTGAACCTACCACCCAGCCTGTCAAAGACCTGGTATTTCTCCTGCGTGCCATGCCAAACTATGGAGATGTCAGTAAATAAAGGAAGAGAAGATACAGCCCGCCACTTACCGTTCCATTGATGGAGATCTCCTGTAGTCTTGTCTGTAGTGTCTTTGCCTCCAGAGAATGGTGATCCAGGCCAGTATGTCATCCCTGGAGATACCTCACTGACTACCTCTGGTAAGAGATGCTCATAGTAGTACCGAGCCGGAAAAGAAGACTTGAGCCAAGAAGAAGGATCCTTGTCGTCTGGATTGTACTCGAGACCTGCCTGCTCTTGAACCTGGTAATCCTCATTGTTGCCGGCATATATCACGACTGAAGGGTGGTGATGCAGTCTACTGACGTTCTGCACTGCCTCCTCGCGAATCGATCGGATGAGTTCTGGACCTACAGGATAGTTTCCGCAGCCAAACATGAAGTCCTGCCACACCAAAATGCCCATGTCATCGCAGCAGTCATAAAAAGTGTCGTCTTCGTAGATACCACCGCCCCAAACTCTGAATCCAATCCAATTGGGTCAGTAAATTTATGCAAGGAGAAAAGACTCATCAATGTCCCCTCACCTCGTCATGATCTGATTGCCTTCTATCATAAGCTTCAACCAGTCTCGGTACTTGGAAGCGGTGATTCGAGGTAGAAAGTTATCGGCCGGAATCCAGCATGAGCCACCGGAGAAGACGTCAATGTTGTTGATTCTGAAAAAGAATGATTTCCCATGAGAGTCTCCGTTTTGAACGAGTTCGCTCCTCCGGAAGCCAGTCTTCTTGGTCTTTGCATCCAGCTTCTGGCTATCTTTGACGATACTGACACTAACGGTGTACTGAGACTGATGACCGTATCCAGCAGGATACCACAGTTTGGGGTGATCTAGTCAACGGCTGTTAGTATGTTACGCTTAGAGTCACGTATATGGCTGAGTACCTATAGTAAAAGGGACAACCAGACGGCCACTAGAAGGCTTTGCTACCACTGTATCGTGAACGAGAGTGTCTTGAAAGAGGATAGAGATATTTGCCGTGTCATAGCACCCTTCAGCGTCGATTTCCACCGTGCCCTGAACCTTTTCAAGGTCTGGAGAAACACTGTAATTGAGGAGGAAGTCACTTATGTGGGCGGATGACACTTCAAGCCAGACTGGCTTCCATGGACCGGCGGTGTTAAGCACTGGACCCCAGTCCCATCCCTGCGTATTTATTTAGCAAAAGGTTTCTTGTATTTCATTCATTACACATACCCAGTGATATTGAGCTTTCCTCACAACCAAGCGTCCAGCCTCTCCGTTGAAGAGCTCCCATCGATGATCAGGATATTGCTTTGTGATCTCCCTGGCCTTGAGTAGTGCGCTGTCAAAGTCGATGGATAACACGTTGGTACCCTCGTTGCAAAGCTTGTCAGTGATATCCACACGGTGGCTGAGAAACATATTGTCGCTCTCTAGTATGACGACATCGTTGAGCTTGACTTGAGCAAACGTATCGAGACCCTCGAAGATAAGATACACTGATCTACTGCTGGCAGACGGCGAGTCAAAAGTAGTGCGGTAAGTCCAAGCCGTCTCTCCAACCCATTCGACTTCAAGCTCATTCATATCCAAAAATGGGTCAGGGATGCTATATAGGTCATCGATTAGCACCCGGGAGAGCGTAGAACGTTGTATACTAACATTCCGTTTTCAATCAAGTCAATGTGGGCAACCGTTGGCACTTTGGCCACAGGCTTCCAAGCATCATGTCCATCTGTTGCTTTCTTGAATGACCATCCCTTCTCAAGCAGCGTTCTTTGTGCGATTGGAGGCATCATGATCAGGAAAGTGTATAACAGGCCGGATTCGTTTGTCGATAAAGACCAGTACAGAAGCTGTATAAATGATCTCTAGTATTCGAAGCGCGGCAATGAATTTGGAAGCTGGGAACGATAATACCTTTCAATGAGTTTGTTGATGAGCTGCTTATAATGGGTTTTATTTTTGGCTGTAGTTATGGATATGATCGCTTCTGACCGGTGCTACCAATCTCCGTGCTAGTTTCCGAATTTCGATACGGGACGTAGGCATTCATGAGCCGCGGAACAAGCTCTTCCGTCTCCGATTTAGGCCTTGGTCCAGGTTACACGCCAACCCCACAGAACAATTGCACCAACAGACACCACTACATCCTTCCAAAAGAGGCTAAGATTATCCTCGCGCTCGCCCCCACAAACCATTCCTCCCCGCTCTTTCGTTTCTGGCTACGTCCTGATGGCCCTGCTTTTAGCCAAATCATTATGAACATTGCATACCCCCCTCTCTCTAGGGATGATATCCGGATCTTGGACGTCAGCATTAATGGGGAGGATTCTGAACCTATCTGCAACTTCAGGGTCGTGCCTCTAGAGAACCCTCCAGACTACACCGCTGTTTCCTACTGCTGGGACAATTCAACAGACATAGCGAGGATTAAGTTTCAAAATGGCGACTCCCTCCCACTTAGCCAGACCTTGCTTGATCTCTTTAATTCTCTGAAGGAGAGAACATCCAAGTTCACTGTGTGGATCGATGCCATTTGTATCAACCAGGAAGACACAACGGAGAAGGAGTTTCAAGTTCCCCTCATGGGAAAGATTTATTCACGCTCTAAGGAAGTCTTAGTTTGGTTGGGCAACAGTGATGATATTACTAAGAATGCATTTCGCTTCATGAAACAAGAAGAAAACGACGTCGAGACTAGACCAGAACCATTGGTCAGATCCAGCTCTTTTTATGATAAATTTCGGAGCTTATACCGCAAAGTCTCACAACCCTCTCGACAAGAAAATGATGAGTATGGCCTAGAGAGCATGTTGCTTCTACTTCAACGCCCATGGTTCCAACGGGTGTGGGTTATACAAGAGGTTGTTGCCGGAGGGAACATCCAGGTGATTTGTGGTGAGGACTGCGTAGATCTGAGCCACTTTTCAGATGGTGTTTCTGCCATTTGGAACTCATTCACTGGCTTGGGCCGCTATGAAGACGATCATCCAGCCATCCTTGGATTCTGGTGTGTAACCAGGATGCTTGGTATACGAGAAGAATACCAGAACAAGGTCAATCGGGGAGAAAGTGGAGTATGCTATGAGACTCTTCTTCAGGCTGCATATCATTGCCAAGCCACAAGGACCTGCGACAAAGTCTTTGCTTTTCACGGTATTGCAGATAGCCGACCGGTCCCGAAAGCTAATTACAGAATCACTGAAGAGCAAGTCTTTGTGGAAACAGCCGAAGCACTTCTCTGCAACGGAGACTCCCTTGATCTTCTAGCCCTATCGTGGATGGGATATATGCGGCAACATTCCAGCATACCCACCTGGGCCCCCGATCTTCGATGCCATGCCTACGATGAGCCACTTGTTCTTTGTGACAGTGCAGGCTGGGATGCAGGCGGACGCTTGAATACACCACCAAAGATCGACGCTGAATCACCGCGTCGGCTTAGACTTCAAGTCAAGCAACTCGATACAATAGACGTCATCTGCCCCCCCTTCGCTTCTTGGGTTGTAGAGAAGCAGCGGGCAGCAGTTAAATCTATCTTAGCCCTGAGATCACGGCTAGCAGGCAATCTTTCCAGGGAAGCGTGGATGGACAGATTAGCTGAGTCTCTCATTATGGGTCTCGATATCGACGACAGCCCACTGAGAGTCGGTATGCCAGGATGGGATGAACACCGTCGGCAATTTAATGAGTGGCTACAGTGGGTACAGTCGAACTCGCGACAAAAGAATCTCCACAAGATCGAGTCCAATATGCACCACCGCATAATCAGGACTCGTATAGACACAATGAAGACATTCGCAAGCAGCCGAGGTTTCTTTGGTATCGGGCCAGAACCTACCATGGAAGGAGATGTCGTGTACGCAGTTCCGGGCTGTCGAGTACCTCTTGTGCTGCGACCTGACCCATTGACAGCTGATGAAGAGATGAGATCTCTTCCCGTGCAGACATGGACTCTTGTCAGCTGGTGTTATGTCGATGGGTCAATGTTTGGAGAGGCTATGGATCAAGAGAGACCTTTTGAAGAATTACTACTGCGCTAAGTGTAGAAGCATATGGTATAAAGATGTTGAAGATGAGGTTCATAGTTTCATGTGCATAAGCATACGTAATATAGAAGAGATTCTCACCAATCAGTCAATAAGCAGGCAATGTAGTCCTTTCCTACTTTTTCGTTGCAGTCCTTGAGACGACTGGTTACATCGAAACGATCGATCAGGCCAGTATCTCACTGCTCTTCTATTGCCAGCGATTCCTCGAGGACATTCTCGGCGCTTGCCTCGTCGACAAGATCGAATGTCGTCCTCTTCTCTTTGTTCTTCTTATATGCATGCACCGTTGTTTGGTTGGGCATGACCGTCGCTTCGTTCCGATTCGCCTCGGCCTATGTCAGTACTAACGGGGATGGAAAGACAGTCTGCGCCCATACTATATGCACAAAGGACCAATGTATCCCCTTTGGGGGTTGTGCCAAGTACACTTGTAGAAACCTCCGATTTCCTAGATGTTACCTCGTTTACCATCAGGTAATTTTAAGAGTCTAAGGATGCTGCATGTCAGCTGGCTAGTCAGACTTCGCCAACATCCTGCAAAGGCCTCACTATATAGACGGAAAACACGGCATGTATATATATCCCTGTAAGCTTTGTTGAATCCTTTGAGTTATATCAATTAGCACTAGGTTCTCAAATAATATCAAGATTAGTATTCAACATTGTGACAAGGCAATAAAACATAACCGTCCTTGCCCCGATCCCCAGCCTTCAACACCAGCCTGACAGATTTTACAATATCTAGTAAGTCCATTCCATTATTCATCATGAAGACTACTTTCATCCTCGGCACGCTCGCCCTCGCTCTCCAGTCTCACGCCTGCGTAACCTTTACAACGAAAGAAGACATCAAAGCCCAAAAGAACACCTGGGCTTTTTGGAACGACGGCCAAAAACAATGCCAGTTCAATGGCCAAGGAAACAGGCCAAATGGCCTTTTCAGGGACGTAGACGACGAGGACTATTACGTCATCCTCAGCAATGACTTCCCAATACTGCATGGTCAAGTTTTCAAGTATGAGTATGGCGAGTTCAAGTGGAATCGCGAGTTCCTTCTATGCCTCGTGGGGAAATTAATAATGCTGACTATAATCTCTATAAAGCTCAGGTTACGATGCAACAGTTTGAAGACTTTGGGTATACGCGACGCGCTTGCATGGAGGGGTTAACTGTGGTGGAAAGCCCTGTAATCTTCCATGAATATGTGTCGGCTGAATGAAAGAAGAGATAACATGTATCTCAAGTGTGCAGGGTCAATTATTAACGTGTGGCCTGAAGCACGGTGGAGTTGTCTAGACAGAAGAAGAGAATCACCAAGGGTGATGAAGGAGTAATAGCATTGGAAGCTGCGAAGGTCCAATGCTATCACATTTTGCTGGTGGGACATAGCTACCGATAACCTATTGAGAAATGAATTTCACTCCAGGTAATTGTCTTAGATGTAACGATTTATAGAAACTCTGGAAACATGTAATTTTGCTTTCCTGATATAGCGGGCTTTCAAGTGATCTCGAGGTATAATCTGACCAGGAAAGCCCATTATCACAAACTGGATTTTACATTATATGCATGTACTAAACTTACTGCTCTCGGGTAGGTGGATGGCCCGTTGATGTAGATCTATGCTATAACCGAGGCTATTAGCATTCGACTAGTCCCAATCTAGACACGGATACTCTCATGCCTCTCCTGTTCAGGCTAGGCTTAACCGCCCATCGAGCATGTTGGAATTCACCGTTTTTCCCCAGATTTTCACAATCGCCCCAGGTACGGAGCACAATACGCCGCACTCCGCATTTGTACCACGTGTGTGTGATGAGATTGGACCACGCTCGTAAGACATGCAATCTTGCCACTCCATGGATGATATTTGCCATCTCCTCACATCTAGACTGGCACCTTTACCTCCACCTTTGTTCTATCGAACCTCTGCAAGCAAGAGACCCAGTTCTGCCCCGCATCGGCGCTCACTATGTTCTGTACCTGTGAGTTTGGTGGTCTTTGATCATGATCCTCGACTGACTCTTGTGTTTCACAAGTCCAGGGCACTGTTGAGTCCTCGGACTCGGGCACTCTTAAAGAGTCAAAGCCCACTCGAGGTCTGCACGCATGCGGCAACTGCAAGCGGCGAAAGATTCGATGCGACGGCCGAAAACCGTGTAACCAATGCGAGTCGAGGAATTTACAGTCAAGATGCGTCTACACCCAACAGATTCAACGAGTTATGCCTACAAAGAGGTTCGTCCTTGACTCAATTGAAAAGAGTCATGTTATCTATGAGAAAACTCTAACGATTGTGACAGAACACTTGAGAACTTATCCAGAAGTCTCAAAGAACGCGATGCCATCTTGAACCGCCTTTTCCCAAATCACAGTATTCCGCAGTTGGCCTCGTTATCAGACCAGCAACTTCGTGAGGCCTTGTTACATGGATGTTCGACTGATAAAATCTTGCCGTCTCCTTCAGATAGCACCCCTCAAAGGTCTGTCACTCAAGACTCACAGTGGGACGAAGAAAGACGTGAGCGAGACCCCTTGCCTGCGGAAGCTGATGATGTCAACGCATTGTCCCTGCCGTTTGACCGACAGGCATCATATCTGGGCATTTCATCCATCAGAGCGGCACTTGCAGCGATGCTCCAGGTTCGGCCTCAGTTACGTGGCTTGCTAGCCTCTCGTCAGACGAACATCAACAACAACATCGCCAGAAACGAGGAGGTTCGACCTTGCTATCATCCCTCCAGGACCCTGTTGGAATGTCCTCGCATAAAATGGAGCAGCAAGGGACAAGCACTGGTTGACGCTTACTTCCAGCGGATCCACATCTTTACACCGATGCTCGATGAAACCTCATTTAGGACAGATTACCTTGGCAGTCGACGTCAGGATCCGCCCTGGCTTGCTCTCTTGAATATGGTCTTGGCCATGGGTAGTATCGTCTCTAGCAAGTCGAGTGATCGGGATCATTGCAAGTACTACACCGAGGCCATGAGACACCTCGACCTTGGCGCATTTGGCAGCAGTCACATCGAAACGCTACAAGCCCTTGCTCTTGCTGGGGGTTACTATCTTCACTACATCAACCGACCTAATCGAGGCAATGCTATTCTTGGTGCAGCCTTTCGAATGGCGAGCGCCCTTGGTTTTCATCGAGAGCCTTCATATCAGGACGGAGGCGGTGATCAGTATGAAGCAGCAGAAGTGAGGCGACGTACATGGTGGTCTTTGGTTTGTCTTGACACTTGGACGACAACGACCCTAGGCCGTCCCTCGTTTGGTCGTTTCTCTCCGTCCATTGACGTTCAGTTCCCGAAGCTCGGAAAGGACGGAGAAGAAAGGTTTCAGCAAGACATGGGAATGACAACACTTGTTGAGAACATTCGCTTTTGCATGATTGCAACTGAGATACAGGATAGCCTAGCTGTGACTCCAGTTCTCAATGCTGAAAATCGTGACCTTTTCGACGAGGCATTGGTCAATTGGCATATTCATCTACCCTCAATCCTTTCCAATGACCGAGACTGTGATGAACCGGTTCATCTTGCTCGGTGCATAATGAGATGGCGATACTGGAACTTGCGCATGCTTCTATATCGCCCAGCACTTTTAGATGCGACGACTAACCATCGAACGGACCAAGAGGCTGACCACGTCGCTATCGAGAAGTGCCAGCAGTTTTCAAAGACAACCATTGAAGACATAGCCAAGACGTGGCTGAGCCATCAGATGTCAGGATGGAACGCAGTATGGTTCCTTTACCAGGCCGCCATGATACCACTCCTGAGCATGCTGTGGAAGCCTCAGAGTACTGTTGTCTCTGAGTGGCGTAATCAGGTCCAGACAGCTTTGGGGCTCTTTGAGGAGATGCAAAATTGGTCATTGACCGCACGTTGCAGTAAGGGAGTTGTGAGCCAGATTTTTGAAACAAGTTGCGATTTGATGCGCCAGGGACAACAGTCTTGCAATGAACTGGACATGAACGACAGTGAGTGCTTGGGTCAGGACTCATGTTTATGGGCTGATGGATTGGAGGTGGATGATGTATTGAACATGCTCTGTCAAGATTGGTCATGGGATACAGACTGCACGTGGATTGAAGATGGGTTTGTTGATGCATGACATTACTACTCTGTAGTTACCAGAAGTAAAATAAATGCATATTCTTGTTACAGTATAATATAAAGCAGTTAAATGTTTACACTATATTAAACTACTATATAGAATATTATAGATAAGAATTTACTCTTAAAGCGCTTTATCTTACATTATATCTCTTAATAATTAATAGTGCAGGTTAGGCTTATTAAAGAAGTATTATTAATAGCTAGTAACCTAAGTTCTATCTAAATGCTAATAAATATAATTTATATATTAAAGCTCTTACTTTTATATATAGCTTTATACTATTTACTAATAGTAAGATCCCTTTATAGAGACTTCATTACATATTATAAGAGGTTTAACTATAATAATATAAATTTAATTTACTTATATAGCTAATATAAAGTATTAAATTATATCTTTTATTATAAAAAAGTTCTGATATATTATTAAATAACGCTTATATCTTTACTAAATATAGCAGTAAATTTTATAATAAAAAGAGACTTTATTACTTTTATTAATCTATTTAAGGATAATATGTTTTTCTTTTTTAAAAAGACTTACCTTTATTAATATGTAATAATAACTTAAGAAGTACTTACAACTTTCCTTCCCTTCTATCTTCTATATATTTCTTTTATTACCTTTTCTTCCTCTCTTACCTGTTCTTAGCTAGATAAAGGGCGCTAGCATGCCCTCTATCTAACCGTGACCCCTGAGGCTACCGCGCCCAGAGGCTTACGATTGCCTAATAACAGGCTTACCTTGCGGCTGCCGTTTATCAGCCGCGCCTGATCATCCCGCTAACAGGTAACGGGCTAGATTAGATGCGCCATTTTTGCCGTTGATACGCTGGATAGTGTGTGGTCTATTGATGTGTCTGCAGATTTAGATTTCAAGAGGAAGCCATAGTATTCTGCAATTAGTGTGTAGGTAAGTCCTAATTTCTCTAGCTTAGCACATCCTGTGCCCCAGTAGGGGACTTTCGGGGCCTAAGGCCCCCCGGACGAAAAATATACATAACATAACATAACATAGCATAACTATGTGATAACCGACCTTGGCGTGAATTGGGAGGCATGTCATTGCCAGTAAAATGTCTCGCCGCACATTCTTATATGCAATTGGCTATCATGTACGTTCCAACCACAGACTTGTTGCTGCAAAGGAGTCATCGCCAAGAACCTTACTGTAGAAACGTAGTTAAGTTTCAGCACCTTAATACATCTTGTCGCGTTTAAACACCCCATTAATGTATGCATGCGTTTCTGGCAATACTTTACTGCTGCACATTGGCGGCTTGGTGATGATTGTCGCATTGGCCTTCGATATGTACCCACGGCCTGTCAGCCTGCAGCCAACCTCAAACCAGCCACTGGCCGCCCTAGATCGAAAGAACCGTGGACACATGACACCCTCTCTCCATGGTTTCTCGGGCCGTACATAAGCGTCATATACTCTAGGCCTTCCGCGACCTTAGGGATTAATCCAGGAGTGCTAAGTGGCATAGTGCTATTAAATCTTTTGGTCGTCCTTAAAAACAAGCTGGCATATTCAATATCCTCGCCCATCAGGTTGCAGGGAGTCAAGCTCTAGAATCAGAGGAATTATAGGAGGTAGAAGCTTGAATTCATCAGTTAATTGCAATTGATTCTTGATAATTCCTGGAAGATTATCGATAATTTCAGCTAATTAACGTCATGCAGCTGGTGTTATAGAAATATGCCTGCTGCGCAAATGAGTGGGAACCTCATCTACTATATAACTATAGTGACATATCTGACACACTAATACCCAATAAGATTTAAAGTACACGAAAGGGCTGCGTTCTTCCATAGTAAGGAAGCATAGTTCAATATTATCCTCCTGGAATAAAAGTAAAAGCTACAAATCTAGGTGCTATACGCGCTTATCGCGTCGCGTTCCTTACGTATAAGAGTAGCGAATTTTAATTGGCTTACAAAAATCAACTCTACCCATCAATAAATCCAACTCTACCCCCTATAAAGCGGGGCAAAGAATTCAATTCCACTACAATTAATTTTGTCATTAGCTACTAGATTGCTGTGAGAAGACTTACATAGATGTTCCTACAAGAATACACCTTTAAATATACTAAGAATATATAGTAAACACTTTAGAGCCTTGCCCCAAATCTGAGCATCCTCACTCATTCCACACCGATTTAGCAACCCTATGAACTTATCCTGGATATGCTCTAGGAATACATTTGAGCCTCAGCAA
The DNA here is from genome assembly GCF_900079805.1 of Fusarium fujikuroi IMI 58289. Taxonomy (NCBI): domain Eukaryota; kingdom Fungi; phylum Ascomycota; class Sordariomycetes; order Hypocreales; family Nectriaceae; genus Fusarium; species Fusarium fujikuroi. The sequence continues at coordinate 4,920 of NC_036628.1, read as the reverse complement.
ATACCGCCGCTTATCCTCTCCTGTTTGAGCCAGGCTATGGCCAATTCCAGGTTCCCATTCTTCTCGTATATCTTGGTAATGTCCTCCATTGTCCACACAGCACACTCATCGTGACACTGGGGATCTAGGTTAGGTCCGAAGGCTTCATTGAATCGCTCTTGGACGATATCGAAACAGATATCCAGAGCCGAAGCCCAATCGCCTTAATCCATGTAAATATGTTCCAGAAGCCGAGACATTCTCCGTTCTTGGAGGGAGCCTGGTCCAAGTGTGGTCCTAATATCCGCTAGAGCCCTGTTACACTCACGCAGTGCCCCGTCGTAGTCCCTACTACGGCGCAGCAAAGCAATTAGGCGCTTCTGGGATAATAGTCTGACCGGATTGGTTGGATCGAGATTGGCGCACAGGCGGTCCACAATACAGGTCAGTGCCCTCACAGACCAGTCCGTGGTATCCATGCCCTCATGTAGGCAGGAGAGAACGATCAGAATAGGACTTTCGCGAGATAGCTGGCGAAGAGCCAAGGAATGGAGATATAGAAGTAAGGTCTTGCGAACATCGGGGTTGCTGGCGGTGTTGACAGGTGATAGCGTGCTTAGGATCTCAATCAGGGCTGTGGAGGATCCTCGAGAGAATACATCGGCAGAGTGGGCGACGGTTGCCTTCTCAAGCAGTCTCCGGGCTTTTCGGAGGTCTGAAACTTTGAAGAAATAGATGCTGTCACTACAGTCCTTCCAAAGCCGTGGCAGCAGCAGTACCGGTGCTGCATCAAAGTTCCCCTTGGTGTAGTATGTACGAATGCTGAAGAGTACAAGATCCAAGTGGGAATTGCCAAAGCTCCCACTTGGTGTTTGGGGTAGGCTTGGACTTCGTCCTCGTTGTAGGCAGAAATCTAGCTGCCTTCTCTGTCGTTGCGTTGAGACAGACGGCAGTTTGTCTGACGAATCTGATGGCATGACGGCTATGTGAGACGTTGTTTTGTTCTCTGTCAACATAGTTTTTCCAAGGCTGGTAGTCGACCCAGACATGGGGCTCTTCCTATAGGCACCAAGCATGGTGCTAGCCTGTGGATGCGTGAATGTGAGGCCGAGGTCCTTGACATCGGCAGTCAACGCGCCCAGCTGTGTCCCGATTTCAGCGAACCTCTGAGCCATCAGCGTGTCCATCGTGACTGCAAGTGTATGGGCCGCCACCTGTACTTGCAGTTCCACCACTGAAATCTCTCGCACCACATCAGTGTTGAGTCGTTTTAACCTCTCAAGTTTCCCCGAGATCTCCTTCTCCATCCTCAGTGACACGACAGAATTTCACAGCCGGCTTAAGGGTTTCCTCGTGGAAGGCGAGTTGCCGCCAAACTCGACCAGTGGTGATAGCAATTTGCAGACTTCGTCGGTTGCGTCCTGCAGAGAGGTGACGCTCCCGATCAGCCCGTACAAGCGGCTGAGGGACTTCATCGTCTGGAAGAATTCAGAATCAGGCTCCAATAGGTTGTAACAAATGTGCTCGACGTAATATGTCGACGTCTCGACTTCATCGAGGAGCCTCGCCAGTTTGTGAGGGACCTCTTGAAGGGTTTTCACCACCATGATGGCTTTGATGAGAGACTTGGCAGAGGCTTCGGCGAGCTGAAGGCCTGCCACCATCGCGCGACGGCCAGCACTTCAGCCATGATTGCACTTGGATATTCGCGGGTACGGACAGGACTGGCGATGCGATGGCGTCCGTGGAGGTGGTTGATTCGACCCGCCCTCTCAGTTGAGGCCCTTGGATCTTTATACCTCAAAGATCACCCCCGACGTGGCTGATGCTTATTTGCACTGCAGCAACGAGCGGGGTGGGATGGCCTACACAGCCTGTTTGAAAAGCTGCAACCGACGTGACGTGGCGCAATGCTGGGCGCCTGTTCTGGGCCATCTCCAATGCGATAACCGCCTTCAGATCCACTGGAACCCCTCCGTCTCAAGCCGGGCGCTTAGTCGTCACTTGTGTTCAACGAGACTCAACTGATGAAAACGAAATGGAAAAGAAAAAGGCAAAAAAACACAAATTGTATATCTCTATAGTAGGATTCGGTTAGTTCCTTGTCTTAGGGTTATTTCAACCCCAGGATAGAAAAAGGCCAACACAGACCATGTCGTTACGTTTATTCAACCCCACCTGCAACAACCAGCGAGCCTGCATTAAATTGGGGCTGTGTCCTCGCCAGCCGTGACGGAGCGCGGATATGTACCTCCCATTGGACGAGATCAGGCTCCCAAACTCCCGTGGCAGGTGCTGGGGGAAATTTACAAATGACTAAGCTAGCTACCTAAACTTCTTCCTTTTCCCTTTAGTTGCTCCCCCCTTTCCTCACCCCTTCATCTGCCGTACCTCGCTCGACCCCCTTGGCTTGGTCCAAGCCCTTCATTTATACCCATGTTTTCGAACACACTTCGCCGTAGATTTCCACTCGGCTTGGGCTTTTGCTCCGAATGCCGGAGGCTTGTGATTGTTGCTGATAATGGCGTTACTCAAGAACATCATCTAAATCTCGCAGAGTTGAAATCGTGCGCTGAGTCTGTGCAGCCGGCTCCCTGCCCTCTTTGTCGCTTGATGTGGGCATCCGTTCAGTCAGACATTGGGCCCGCCTATCGCAATCAGCTTCTTGAGACTTGGCCCCCCGGCCATGTCTTGCTGATAACAGGAATATTGAAAATGAAACAAAAGGATTCAATATCTATCTCGGTAGGCGAGCCAAAGGGAATCCATACCTACGATCACCACGTAACTGGTTCGATCGGCGTACTCTCGATCTCTGCAAACGAAGGTACAGTCCAGTCTTCCTACATGTATGAGTCCCCAAGACTAACAAGATACCTTTATCTAGGGTCCCATGAAAGTCGGGAGATTCAGGGGACTTTCGCAGAGCTGGACTGCCTAACCAGCCAGGCCGGCGACGCCCACAGCGAGCGCAGAAATCTGACAATAACGAGGTGGCTGGACCACTGTCGCCAGGCGCACGAAAGCTGCGAGGGAAAAGTGCCCCGCATCTTGCCGCCCAGGCTCGTCGATATCAGTGACTCGTCCAATATTAGACTGGTAGAAATGAACCGGGGAGAGAAGGGACGATACGTGGCCTTGTCTTATTGCTGGGGGGTCAAGACAAACGGCCAAAGCGTTCATCAGGTCAAGCTCAAGCAAGCCACGTTGAATGATCTGAAAGCTGGAATGGACCAGTCTCGGATGACTCGAACACACCTCGAAGGTATGCAGGTTGCCCGGGAGCTGGGCTACAGGTATATCTGGATCGACGCGCTGTGCATTATGCAAGACAACAAGAGAGACTGGGAGCATTCAGCCCTCCTGGTCCCTGAGATCTACGGAAATGCCGAGCTGACAATCCTTGCGGGGAGAAGCGATAATAGCCGAAAAGGATTTGTCAATCTTGCAAAATGGTACAAGCCGATAGCACTACCTGTTGAAGTTCCGTACGCGATGCACCCGGACATGGTATACGAGTCATCCCAGAGGCGGACTTGCAGACTCCACTTGCCAAGGAATCAGAACCTTGGCCCAGCTTACCGGCGGGCCTGGTGTTTCCAAGAATTCATGCTGAGTCGGCGAGTCATCGCATTTGGCATGGAGCAACTCATGTTCAAGTGTCGAGAAAACATTTCGTTTGAGGATTTCTTCCAAGAGTCACCGGAACTAAGTCAGACAATCCCATTTGAGATGGAGTTGACGCGCGACCTGGTAGTGTTTGAGTGTCCCGAGAAACGCTGTGCTTCGAGGGGTTGGTCATTTCCCACTGACCGCAGGGACAAGGGCAAACAAACTGTATGCTCAGAGCAACGTCACTCAATGGAGTCAGCCTTGAGCGAGTGGCACACCATCATGAGGATCTACTCAACCCGAAATATCTTTGATCCGTTCGACTGTTTTGCTGCACTCGCCGGTGTGGCCAGGCGATACGAAAAGGCACTGGTGTGGGCAACCCGCGCCAAACCCAGGTACCTGGCAGGGATGTGGGAAACAAAGGAGTTCTTTCGAGAACTCTTGTGGAAAAGTTCTGAGGGGCCACTGAGAAGGCCTCGGAAAGGGCAGTTGCCTCAACCCTCTGAGGTCATCGAAAGGGCGCCTTCGTGGTCATGGATGGCTCTCGAGGGATCCATCGAAGTGTCTCGCCCGAATGCATACGAGAAGCCACAGCCCTGCTGTTTCCCTGCAGACGATACGGGCGCCTGGGCCCCAAGGGATTGGGGAATTGATTTGGCTTTGGAAGAAGCTATCCGGGCTACTTTACCTTTCAGTATCGAAGTCAGGGGTCGTCCCCATCGGGTGGTACTCTCGGCAGTGCCTATGCGATCTGTTGAAAATATTTTCGAGGCCGCGCTAGGATATGGCTATGAACCACCTTCGGGACGTGCCTATTCTATTGTTCGTCGGCCATTGTACGAGCGTCTAATACACCAGGGCGTGGTATTGAGAGACGGGGACCCGCCCATCAACTGGCCGTTTGATATACCTATCGCTATAGGGCTATTGGACATCGAGGGAGAAGATACTACGGAGCTTTGGGCCCTACCCATAGCCTTGCACAGTGTTTTGAAGGTGCCACACGAGGGTCTGCTGCTTTCAAAAAAGGCAAATGGAGCCTTTCGCCGTGTCGGAGTATTTTGGGTTCGACAAGCTGAGATTTTCTATCACACAGAGGAGCAGGTTATCTCAATTGAGTAGTAGTATAAATTAAATCAGTAGTCTATTTTTATTTAATATTGTTTATAGGGATTAATAATAGGTTTAGGTTTTCGGTTTTTAGTTATATTTAGAAGGGCCCAGCCAACCAGACTGTAAATAAAATAAATAGCTAATTATATTATAGATAAAACTAGGGTTAGGGTTAGGATAGGGTTAGTATTTACTATCTAAGCTATCTTTGCC